>NC_073729.1:29302358-29627636 GCF_023634155.1 Falco peregrinus | reverse complement strand
GAACCCTTGGATGACATTTTTCTTCCTTGAGAGAAATATTGATGTTATTTTTTCTGATAGCAACAAACAATTTGTTAAATATAAAATGCTGTAAGTGAGCTACTCAGAGGGCATCCACACTGATAAATATTTACTTGAAAATATCATCAGAGTTGAAACTTAATTGAAATGCTAAAGCTTTGTTTGCTTCCCCTGCTTCAGCACAGCTGAAACAACAGAACCAGTCAGACAACTTTTTTTTTGGTCAGGTATGTGCTGAATTACTGACAAAAAGCTTTGGGGTTCTTAGAAGAGCTGCAACACCCAAGGGATTTCTCCCAGCTCCAGACAGAATTACTTCATTTAACTATCTTGGGTGCTCTTTTTGTGATTGCCTTTCATGGGCTTGGACTGAATGCATATCTGTTTTGTGGGCAGACACAGAATTTAGTATGAAAACACTACTGGAACACCCTTTTCCAAAACATTAAAAGGTTTACAAATGAGAGTTTAAGGTGCTAATTTGTGAGTATAAAGGGACTAGGGTTTGTTTTTGCTGTAAACCTCCCCCTTCACATAAATGAGGACTGTGGTGATAAAAACCGTGTTCTTTATACTCCACTCCCTGTTTTGTTTGTTTTCTGGATAAAATGAAATTTTTGAAATTCCGTGGTGGGTTGTAACATTTTGTAGAATCCTCCTGTTTACTAGCTTCATTTTTATAAGCCTTTAAAACTTTTTCTTTAAAGCTTTTTAGAGATGTCTAGAGTAGCTGTAATTACACAAGCACAGACTTCCATAAAGGACTTTTACACCTTTTCTGCCTAAGTGTGTTAATGTCAGTAAGTGCCACTATCTCCATTTTACAGATGGAAAACTTCGACATAGATCCTCAAAAGCTACCTAGGCATTTATCTTTCCGTCTGCTTCCCCGCCTGTATGCTGTGATGGTTAGGCAAGCCTCCACTGAGCTCATCTGGGCAGAACCCATGGTTGGCACTTGACATCCTCCTGGCCTTACCTGACTCTTTCCTTGGGTCTAGGGGTTCCAGCTGGAAACGAGTTTGATGGACATGGTTGAAAGAGGTTTCAGTGTGTAAAGGAGAAAGAGCAATGCTTTAGAGTATCCTGAATACAGGTAGAGTACTTTTTCTTCCTGCTGATTCTTCACATTGCTATAGCTTACCTGTGTTACCTGAATTAAACCCAGCAACAGCTAATATATACTATACTACTATTCTTCTTTCACTCTGGTGTAAATGTAGATTTAGTTTCTACTGCTCCAATGCTTAAACGACTTTGTTATCTTAGCCTAAAGTAGTCCAAACTGGAGAAAGCTTATAGGTCAAGATTCAGGAAAATGAACTCTAAATAAATGAACTATTGCCAGTATTCCCAGACAAACTGATCTTCCAACTGAGATGAGGGGGAGTAGACATCTAAACTTCTGGGATGCTTGAAAAAACCCAGAGCTGATCAAGTTCCACAGTGTGGGAAAAATATATCACACTCTTGAGTGTATTGTATATCCTGGCTTCATGTTTTTAAGTTTTCCTTTTAGCTCTGTAATACTAGAAACATACATAAACAACACACAGGCACAAAAAAACAAACCAAGGAATAAAAAAGATGTCTCATCCCCGGCAGGCTTGCTTTAAATTAAATACAAAGAGCTTCATGACATGGTACAAAAATCATGAAAAGCATGACAACTTGAAAGATAGCAAAAATTTGCAACAGTAATGTGGGGCAAGGGGTGGGGAGGAATACAGCACAACAGAGGTTGTTTTGGCTTCCATAGCAGTTACAGTGAGGAAGAAAATGAAGAAATAGGAGAAATACAACATTTTTTTGAAGAACTGTTGTATCTGAACAGCGGACAAACTAAATGGACTGAAGAGCATGCCATGTTCCATAGCCAATACTTTTTCAGAAAAGTTTCTGTAAGGCTTCCAGTACAGGTATCTCACCCCACTTTTCAGAAGGGAAGAGGAGAAAAATACAAATTATTACTTTTTGTGTGTCTGATAATACATAAAGATCCTCTTCTGTTTCATACAGAAAATGTGGTGATGCATACCAGGATGTGGGTGACTCAAAGGTTAGCGTTAATATTATGCAAAAGACACATGTAAGAGATGGGGAAATAAAATCTACCGAAAAGACGTATTAAAAAATTTCTGGAACTCTCGTTAGAAAACAAAACCAGACAAATATCCATGTTGTTGCCTATTTTTCCATAAGCTTTTTTTCTGTACAGAGCTTTTTAAATAGCTGACAGCGTAATAACCACCATCATCAGAGTGTGTCTCTGATTGCTGTTCCATGAGTTCTCAGGTAAGGCTTTTCAAATAAAGCACAAGATAGGCATTGAGAGCGTCACAAGGCCATGCTCAGTCCAGTACAAGACAGACCAGTAGACTCTGACCCTACAATATGACATGATAAACTGAGATAATTTAGGGACAAATGTAGCATCTTATTCCACATTTATTGCCACCAACTGCAATAAAGTAACTTAGCAAAATGATTAATGGCAGGGATAAAGGGCTTCTGTTGTGAAGTGCTGATCATATTAATGCCTAAGTGTTAGGCAGTGTCTAAAGAAAATGACAGCCACAAGACCTGGATAGCCAAAGGGCAGCAGAGGTGCGCAGAGGCAGGGGATGTGTCGCCTGCCTTTTAGAAAAAAACTTGGTATATTGAGAACACTTCGTATCCAAAAAAATATATCTTTCATTCTCCTTATGAGATTTCCTCTCAGGGTATTCACACCTCATTCTGCAGATTTACAATCTTCTGTATTTAAAAATGAAACTACAAGATTAATGCTATTTTTGTGGTGTTTTTTCAAGAACTAACAGGTTGTGCTGGGGCATATCAGAAACTCAAGAGCAAATTTACAGAGACTGAGTTTCTAAACTTACATAGGAGACTGTGATACGTTTAGAAAGTGGAACAAGCGCCTTGCTGTTTTGGAGCATGGCTGTAGAAACCTACTAGCATTTTAAGATGCATAAATGTATTTGTTCTCTGTCTTGAAGCACTTAAGATTTCTGAAATGGTAGTGTAATGGTGGAAACTGTTGTTGTATTTTTGGCCAAAGCAAAACTGAAAACCAAACTATTTATTAGTGGGGTTTTCCCCCGTCCACCAATATACCAGGGAGATTATGGTGATATTATATAGCGTGCTGGAAGATTTTCCACTTGCAAGTAAAAAAACTAAAGGTAATGAGTAGGTGAAAAGAATCACCAATGCAAACACTAGACTGCAGAGAAAGATACTTCATCTTGGTAAGCAAAAGTAAACGAAAAAGCACAATTTCAGAGGGCTAAACTGTGCAATCTCAAGAAAAAATGGTGTATTGGAACACCCTCTGAACACTGGTCCCAGAACAGGGAATTCTGTACTGTCTACCTGTGCCCTTCTCCTACCTTCTCTTTTAAAGCATTTCATTTGCCATTCTTAACAGAGTGCAAGGCAACCTGGAAAGAGCTCCTGCAAATCAATCCCCAAGCCAAATCCCACTGACAACCCTACGCACCCTGTAGCACAGGGGTGAATTTCACTCCCAGTGCTGGAATAATCAAATAGTGTGGTGCAACCAGAGGCTGAAGAAAAATTAGAGCTTCTTCACAATATATAATTTGTCACTGGGGTCTCATGTGCTTTTGATGCCATGAAGACATACATGACAGAGGATAAGGAGGGTAGTGGGCCTTAATGATTTTTCATATTTGAGAATGTCAGTTGTACCTTCTTTTCCCATGGTGGAAATCCATTATTAATATTTACAAGCAATTCTCTAGTAAGCAGGTAAAGGCTCACAATCAGAATCAAATTACTGTACTCCTGATGATACTTCATGAGATGAGCACTTTATTAGGAAACAAAAGCTTCCAGAGAGACTACTTAATGATAAGTACATCAGTTTCTTTAATACTCTAATGGTAATCGCTAGTGAGACAATTATTTTTCTTGCCCAATGATTTCCCCCCCCTAGTGAGAACTGTTGTACTCAATGCTTAGAGTGTAATATAATTATTCAGAGTTCATTAATAGGCAATATTACTTTTCCTTTCATTAAACCAGATTTGTGCATCTGTTTGAATAAGGATATGTAAGTCATCAACATGCAGTACCTAGTTTTTAATTTTTTTTAAGGAAGGAACAATGTGAACCTGGCACTTACTGTTCGATGAATTGAGGAAACCTGACTCCTAGTTACAGCCTGCTGTTCATGGTAGTGTGAGCAAGTCCCCATCCCTCAGCACATCTGCTCCACTTCAGTTTCCCATGTGTCAGACAAGGACAATTCTTCCCCAGCTTTGTAGGAAGCTTTGGGAATTTAGTGAAGAATGACAGTAAATGACTCTTTTTAAACTTCTGTCAGGCAGTATTGAGGGCAATGAGCAGTGCTAAGTCATGAGAATATGGCCATAATGATGGGATAAGCCTGGTGCTCTGTAGTCCCATTGGCCTTTTGGTACCAAGGGGAGAAAAGCTACAGCAGTGACCATCATTTTGGAGTGCCTTTTGCCAGTGGCATTCCTTTCCACCTCAGCATTTCCTTATGAATTTTCCTCAGCTGGACAAGCCCCTGTTACAAACACAGTGGTTAGCCTCCTGCATTGGATTTAGGTGGGTGGAAGTAATAATCAAACTTTTCTCCTTTGGCACACCAACTCCACTGTCAGCCATGCTCTCATTGGGTGATACTAACGAGAAGCAAGAGCTAAGTAAAGTGGTGTTCAAAAAGGCAATAGGCAAATCAAGAAAACACTGTCATGGATAATATCAGCACAATGTGCCTCTCACTGGGGCAGGAACAGAAAGAAACATCAGCTATATAGGTAATTTAAGGGAGCTGCTTCGCCTTTAAGTACCAAAACAACCTTCTCCCCTTGTCTGAGCTCTCCTTATGGCACTGTAGATTAGCATCAACTCCACTGTATGATTAAAGACAGCATGTATCACTTTTCCTAAAACCTTATAATTCTTCTTAAAGTAAATTTATTAATTCTGAATTCCTTTGATTCAATTTGGCCTGTTTGCCCAGTAATGCCCTAGTCTTACTTCAAGTTAAGCAATCAGAGTAGTGGGAAAAGCAGTTCTGATGCTGAGCAAGCAGACCAAGGCAAGTACTTTTACTGAATGTTCAATGTGGTGCCAGTAATTACTGCCAGTAATGAGGCAAAACAAGCTAACACATCCGTCTGCAGTTGTATCATAGTACCGCAGCACATAATACTGTTTGAGTTTCCCTTCTGTATGTTTTTGCATGCTAGGTGCTGATAAAGATCTTTTCCTCTAGTTTCATGTTTGCATGGTATTCTTGTGTAATGGCCAAACCTGTTTGGTTACAGATTCCTCTGTCTGTCCTGATTAATGTCCCCCTCTTTGGACCCCATGAGGGAATCTGGGAAGCTTTTGGTGCTTTTGAGGCCATTTGTTGCATTATCTGGGCTGTCATTCTCTATTTCAGCTATGGACTGCTCAAAATCCAGCGGCCTATGCCATGCATTGCTTGAGATTTTACTTAGCTTCTCTGTTCTCCAGAGCAACTGAATTGGTACTGAAATCAACTTTAGGAATAAACACTGTCATGAGAGTATAATGTAGATATCATAATATCCCTTCAGGCAAGAATTTCAAGTCCCGTTTCTGCAGGGAACCAAGAAGAGCACAGCTGTTACAAACTGTATGATTCTGGGCTTGTGAATTCGCTATGACCTTGTAGTAGTGAACAAGAAATCCGGAATGCCTGTCAATTTTTTAAATGAAGAGACATGTAGCACACAGTACCAACAGCAATGAAAAAAGCATAATGTGGAGGCATTCCACTCCCAGTGTGAGGCAACACAGTGGTAGCAAAGTGTCTCCTGGGGGACAAACTAACAACTAGAGTGGCTGGTTATTCATTAATTCCTATCAACCTTAAAAAAATAAGCTCACTGCAAAACTAGTTACACCTCTCCTGTGGAGTACTCTTACTTTAGCCTGAGGAACCTGCCTGCATGAGAACACTAGGCACAAAAAGGTGAATTAAATAAAGTTACTTTGATGTGACATTCCCATAGAGACTGTTGCTACAGCAACAAGACCTTTAGTTTCTCAAGTCACTTAAAAATAAATAATACTAGTGAAAACAGACTTTGCTTCCTAAGCCATTATGGAGTTTTCAAAAAAGAAAATTTCACCCAAGAAGGACTCGGGATGAGCGTTGCCGTACTCGCTGAAAACACATCCAGCAGGTGTACAGCACTGCAGTACCGTAATCACAACCTTTTTCCTGATCTTTATTCAGAGGCAGTTCATCGTCCTTTTAATTAACAGCATATATTATGCCCCCCCCCCCCAAATACAAGAGAAGAAAACAATGCATGTGGCTACAATGTATTATTTTGAATGGGTAATAGAGAAAAGGGGGAGGGTGTGCATGTGAAAAATGAAAAGTATATTTATTACTGATGCTCACTATTAAATTTGACAGATAGCATTTGCCTCCAACCTTTCAAGCCAGAAGTGGAACAGATGTTCATGAAAAGCCGGTTAATTTCCTGCCATTTGTGAACTGATTAGAAACTGAAACATTAGCACACTGACACTTCTTTATTTTTAATCTTGCTCGTGTTTTGAAAGGAAAAGAAAAGAACCACCGGGAGCTAAGGTCTGGTTTTCAGATAGGAATGGGTGCACATTTTTGTTTCCTCTTTTAACCCAAACCCTCTCTGTTAAGGAAATAGAAAAAAGCAAAACTGACGCCACACAGCCAGTAGCAACTTGGTGTTGCAAACTGTTGTCTTCTGCATAGCTGATGCAGTGCTAGCGCAGCGAGTGAATGAGGAAGAAAGAGTAGCTGCTGCTTTCTCACACACCTATCTATTGTTACAGCTGCTAAGCAAATGAACAAAGGGTCTAAAGCTGTTTTCCAACACGGCTAGTAAACAGGCAGTTACGCTTGTACAGGTCATTGTCAGAAACTAAGTGTTCTGCCCTATAATGAGGAACAAGGAATGAGGAACTTTTCCAGTTTTAGTTTTCAGAAGTGCTGTTACTGAGCTGCATTCATAAGGGGCCAAACAGCCTCTGCTTTAATAGTTCCCAAAACAGAAATTCAGGCCCAAATACAAATCTGGTAGAAGCAGGTTCAATTCCATTCAAAACTGAATGGTGTCTCCAGATCCAATTCAGGGACAACTCACTTTTGTCATAAATATTTATGTACTATTATTAATCCCAGTGGGAGAACTTTGGGCATGCATTATCAGTTATTTATATACCCTCTACCCCAAGAAAGCTGAGGCTTTTACTCCCTTGGGTCAGATGGAGCAAGTTACTCCAAAGTAAAGCTGGTCAGAAACTTTCTGACAAAGCGAGGGTTTGTTGGATAATCACAATTTGCTAAGGCTGAAACATGTTATTTAAAACATCCTGGGTTTTGATGAGCAGCCACCGAGGCTGGGGCAGGGTCCAGCCCAGCCAAGCAGGCCAGGGCAGCTGCTGGGCCAGGCTGGCTTCCTTTTCCGCTCTGCCGCTGTTCTTGTCAATTCCCTGGCGGGCTGTGGAGCCCGGGGGGGGGGGGGGGGGGGGGGGGGGGGGGGCGGCTTGCAGCACATTTCTAAAACTTCATCGTCCCAGGACCCAGAGCAAGTTGAAAAACAAGCAAGCAAACAAAAAAAAGAAAGAAAATCCTTGCAAAATGGAAACTTTTCAAGCCAGCGGTACTCAACAGTAGTTAAAACAAAATAAAACAAACCAAGATCTTGGTATTTGAAACCACAGTTCGAGGAAAATTGGTCAGGAAAGATTCTCCCCCAGGTCAGCACACTGGTCAATATTCTCTATCCTTTGCCTGTGTTGTGCATACATCTACAACTGGAAAAGCACATGCTTTAAAGCATGTAACGTATACTTTGCTTATCTTTGCTTATCTGCAGTCTGAACAGTGCAACTCTGATCGAACAGGAGATTCAGCGAGCAGTAGATTTTGTCTGAGTGTGTGCATGCACGTGTGTGTGCGCACATGTGTGTGCATGAAGTCAGAGTACAAAAATCACAGAAATGCAATGCTGGCATACAGTGAGAGCTGTTGGAAATGTTTCATGTTTAAAGACAAAAGCTGATGTGTTCCCGATGAAAATTTTCTTGGCTCTGCAATTATTTCACCCAAGGTGCGCCTTTCTGTGTGCATCTGGAAAGGTATGTAATTATTTTTCTGACTGAGTTTCATGTTTTAGTAACAGGTGGTTGGACTAATCCTCAGAAAATAGCATGCAACACACAAAGCTTAACTCATTTTGAATACTGCTTTTACCATCTGAATCAGCACACGCCCAGCTTAAAGGTTATGAAACCTCTTGAGTGAAACTGTCCAAGTTACTTACCTCTCCCCTAATATACGAACAGTGAGGATGTTACACAAATATTCTCATCTGTGTTTTATCCTAAACCTTTAGGCCACACCTTCAGTTGGAATAAATAGGAGTAACTAAACTGGTATCAGCAAGACAATGCATATGCTTAAAATTAAAGGAATGTATTGCTAAACCCAGAGTTTTCATTATCTCACAGAATTTAGCCATCTTTCCAAAGATTTGCTAAAAAGTGTACAGTTCTCCTTTAAATTCCTTTCCTTACTCCACTTTCAAGTTTTCTTTATTTTTTAATTCCTTTCTTCTTCCTACTTCTACTACCACTCCTCTGCTTCCTCCCTCTACTGGGGGAGGGGAAAGGGAAGAATAAGTGCTTTGTTGTTACTCCCCTCCCCCAGCTTGTAAAGTTTTCTTCTCATATCCCACTGGAAAATAGCATTTCCCCAACCATTTTAATAAATACTGCAATTTTTAATTGACAATTAGATGTTTGAAAAAGAGAAGGGGAAAAAAAATAGGCAGACTTTGTGGGGAGAAAGAATGCATCACTTTTTTTTTTGTTGTTGTTGGACACGTGATGTGTAACTGCAGAGTGGGACTCTGCATCGCTCTGTCTACATTCGTGATCGTATCACTCCCACCAGTGAGAGTCGAGCAAACTGAACTAATTGAAAAGTGAGAGAAGCCACTCCCTCCAGCTACTGCAGCTCCATCTTCCTCAATTACTTGCTTTTGAGGCCTTTTAGGGTTTTGCTTCTCTATTCTCTATTCTACAGGAATTTCCTATTCCCGGCTATTTCAGTCCCTTCCCCTGCCCTTCCACTTTATGAAGTGATCAGCTGTTAAACAATTCCCACTGACAGGAAGTGCCATTACTGCACTTGAACACTTAATGTTCCAGACACGGAGGAAATGCAGGGCAGTCTGCACCAGCCTCCCTGCCTACTCAAAGACCATCCTAATATCAGTTTAAAATTCCAAGCAGCCTCTTCTGTATCATCTGCTTATTCCTCTTTCAGCCTTAACTACACTCCAAAAGCCAGTCAATTGTTTGAAAGGGGCAATTTGTTGTCTCAAATAAGGTCAACTGCATAATGAATAATTTCACATAAATCATAAATGTGTTAAATTAAATCACTATTGAAGACCCTGGAAAAAGAGCATAAGTCACCAATTTTAGAATCATACAAATCTAACCAGTCAAAGGAACTCTGAACTGACAGGGAGGGGATCATTAGAAAACAAACAAACAAACAAACAACAAAACAGACTTAATTTGCACAACTGTTGTAATCTTTACAGAGAGCCTTCTATCTAAAAAAATCCCTTACTCCTTTCAATTAAAAAAAGTTTATTATATTGCTGACTATATTTTAATGTTGCTGTATGAACTCACTTTGATTTTAAAAAATTCCCCCTTCTCCCCCCACAATATCCATCAGTTTATAGGGTTCTATTGGCAACTCAGGGAACAGAAAAATAACTAGGCTTTTGGGTAAATTATTTAAAAAAAAAAAAAAGAAGAAAGAAAAAAGATGATGGCAGAAAGGTTGAATGCATGTAATTTGCTAAAATTATGACTAAGGGAGGATATGATAACAGCCTAAAATATTTAACGTGTGTAAACATTAAAGACTGTCATGAAACAGTGTGGGCTGAAATGAAATTAGACTGAATACCAACACAGTCTCCTAGACTATGGAATATTTTGCTAACAGGAGTGGTGTTTGAATCACTTAAAACTAGACTGGACAAGGAACTGGAGAACATACTACATGGTTAGAGACACAGCTACATCAAAGCGTGATTTTCAGTCTATGAGTCACCGTGACAGCTGTGCCCCGCTGGGAAAATGCAGATCACAAAGCTCAGGATGAAGCACATGAGAGTCAGAGACAAAGCTTTCTCTGTCAAGGGGAGCTGGCTACGCAGCGGTCTTCAATGAAGAGATCAGGCAAATCCAGAGTCTGAGCATCTTTAGGCCATGCTGCAAAACTACCTCCCTCAATAAGTCTCTCCACTAGGAGACAACCATAATACTGATAGTTTCTTCTACTCTGAAAGTGCAACCACGGACTAAAACAAAGTAAAGAAAAAAGAAAAGCCAAACATACCACCAGATCTTATCCCAGAAGAACTTTGATTCTGAAACAGAAATGAGATGACAAATGCTCCATGAAGTCCACCACAGACACTCCTTCTGTGCAGTGGTGCCCACATACTGACCTCTGAATAAAGCTCCTTAATCCAAAAGAAGAGTTATTCCAGGAAAATTATTAAATACAGGTTTTCTAATAGTTGATTTTCTCATATAAGTAACCTCATAGGGCCATAGCACAAAAGAATCCTGAAATTACAGGGAAGTGGACCATTTGCACAATCTTCTTTCATTTTTTATTTTAAAATAGCAATTTTAAAATTGCACATACAGTCTGCCCAGTAAAAGCTGCTGTTTAAAATCATGGTATTGAATGAAGATGAACTCAGGCCTATACTGATTGACACTCAGAGTCTACGTGTATGTCACAAAATTGAAGTTTTCCAGCATAGTTTTATTATATTTATGTTGTATAAGTCCCTCCTAGTCATCAAAGCCTCACATAAGCAGTGAAGTTTGTTGCGATCATTTGTGAGGTTTATATACTTCAGGTAACTCTCTCTGTTTGAATGACAAAAATGAAGGCAACTGTTCCAAACAGGCTCCACAAAACGAAAAGCTGTAACAACAGAAATCCTCTTTCTTCATCCAAAATAACTGCAGCTGGCAATTACCCATGACTAATTTTGTAATTATGAAATTCACTTTCATCTGAAAGCAAATGGGAATTTGGAAACAGACAGTGGTCATTCTCATTGTCTTACTTGGACAGAGTTACTCCTGGTGCACTTCCAGGAAAGCCCACCCTACTATAACGGTGTTGAACATGGCCATTTAACAGGCATGGATTTGTGCAAATAATACTGCTGTGTACTAGCAAATTCGCCTAAATATTAGGAACATTTATGTCATACACTGTAGTTTTAAGTGGTTCTGTTCTAATCTAATTATAACAAAGTTCATTTACCCCTCCCCCACTTCCCAGATACACCTCAAACTAGAAAATAAAACTACAGTTCTGCAGAAAGTTTGACTTGGCTTTGGGTTGAGAGATACTGAATTACTGGATTTATTCCAAATGTTAAAAAGTCTCACATTTTTAAACTTGAAAACTCCTGTGTTTTTCTTTTTAGAATAGATAGCACTGTAGTCTAAACTATAGCATAAATAGACAAAACCAAATACCATGTTTTTCTCCTAAAATTAGTTTAAATGTAACCTTGTCAAACCTTTCTGGTTCTGACCTGAACAGAATTCTGGTTACATTGATGTGATTTCATAAAGCACTTTAACTCCAAGAGTTCTGCGTATAATCAGCTCCTGATTTCCTGTGGGTGAATTATCCAATTTACAGGTTAAACCAGACTCCGCCATCTCCAGAAACACCCCTTGCTGCTGAGTAAGTGACACAGAGTACACGCTACACTGCCTGCCCTTTTTCACTGTTTGGTAATTTATAGGTTTTTAAAACAGGAATTGAATGTATATTATTCTTATAACCTGACATCTATTCTGTATGATGGGTTTTGCTTTATGTGCATGTCTCCTCCCTACCCCTTAAACCCCCTTAATCTCCAAAGGTAACTGAAAGTGAACTACGATTTTGTCAAATGCCTGTGAGTTTGCTGACAGACTGCCTGAACATTCACTTATTTTCTCAAGTATTTTCTTACTAAACATACCTTTATAAAAAAAGTCTTTTATTAGCAGACACAGAGTTAGTTTAGCGACTTCTGTTTTTTATGTGATCTTATCTTGTGGTCTTTCCTTTTCATTTAAACCCATGTTAAATGATGGGGCTGAGATTATTAAAAGAAGCGTTATGTAGGCTACAGGAAACTAATGTGGGATCCTTTTAAATCTCTTCCTCAACCATCATTCATTTGTCCTACTTTTTCTTTTTTTGGTTCAATTACTAGCAGACAATAATGCTGGGGCCATAACAGCACGTCCACCTCAATGGAAAGGTACTATTTTTGTACGGTCTGACAGGCCTGTTCCTGTGTTCCTTTGCACAAACAGTTGCATGTCTAATTTAAATTATGTTAGTGCATGCAATTAGTGCTGGTGTGGCAATACATAGCCACTTGAGCATGTAGGTGCACAGTCTTTACATTAAATCCTCAAACTGCCTTTCTACAGGGAGATGAAGACAGCGGCCCATGTCAATACATCAAATAAACAACCGTCCAGCTTCAAAGTTTTGATGTAGCTTTTAAACCAAAGATGCATAAAGCATTGCCAAAGAAATGAAGCAAGGTGTATATATGCAAAGAAAGATTTGTGCATCTTTGCTCTCCAGAACACTGAGGAAAAGCAGCTCCATCATGAGTACTAATGCAAAACACATATTGGGTCGAACAGTCAGAAGGAAAAGTGTTCTTGGGGTGATTCTCAAAAGCTGGGGTTTTATTTGCATAATAGAGCAGATAATTTGCAAGACCTGCCATCTCTTATTTCTGTCATCAAAGAGGAAACAGAAATAACAGAATGTGACTTGTGGCTAACCATGTGACAAAAAACTGAACAACATGAACCTCCTCCTGGACTGTCTACGGAAAAAATCACAGGACACAGTTTGTTTGCACAAGCTATTTGATGAATCATTCTGAACAAACAGACTTGAATCAGGTGATTTAAAATCAAAAAAGGGTTAAATTAGATTATTGATGATGACTGTGATCAAATCTGTAAGTAGCTTATTTTATCTAATTCCAAAAAATATTACTTTTTATCTAAACAGATTACCCAATGCCTAAGTTTAAAGCATTTAAGTATTTCATGATAAAGTGAGCCACAGTAAGCAATATTTTGAGTGAAGAAGAAGAAAGTTTTGAGCCTCTTGCAGCAGTTCCAGTTTGGGTCATTTTATTCAACCTAGTATAGTCTATATAGAATAAAATAGTATTTTATTCAACCTAGTCTGCTCATTCCAAAACCAAACCTGACTCTCACTGACATGATAAATGGCACTTGCCCTACTCCAGATGCTGTCAGTCTTTTTTTCTTTTAAAGCACACTAATATTCAAACATCTTCTGTGTGGAAACAAATTCAGCAGTTTCTCTTTCTATAACTATCTCTGACATAGATAGCACCAACGGCTTCTGCACAAACAGGCAGGAGCTTTCAGATAGGTTATCAGTCACTGCACACAGGCTGGGTATAGATCCCCAAATCTTCCTGGACATATCAGGTTCCAGAATTAGGGTTTTTGGATCAATTCTATTGTCACTTGGTAGGCTTTGAAGAAGGAACTGCTGTTCCTGCTTCACAGAATAAATAATCCTGCAAAATATTGATCATTCAGTTCCAATAAAGCACTCCGTACCTTGCAAACTATAAACTATATTCTTAGCTGTATTTGGTAGATTGTTCTTCTTTCAGTACTCTTTCTCCCTCTCTCTCTCCAGAGTTTTATCGACAAGCCTAAAATAAGTGATTTCTCAGAGCACAGACATGCTCTTTCTAAGAACACAGATATCTCTTAAGAAAATCTGCACCAAGATGTTCAAAAAGCATTGCTGCACGTGGGAAGTTGCATTTCACAAGCCTCTCACGACACTGCCTCTGTTATGCATGCCAATAAAACCAGGGCATAGGCCCTCGGAGGTAAGCACTGTATTTATTTGGTCTTTAAGCTTTGATAGAGTATTAGCTGCTGTGTGATCTTTATTAGAAGCAAGGAAACACGATGTAGTTTGTCAGGCAGTGGCAGATGTGAAGTAGTGTGTGTGGTTGTTTTTTTACTCCTAGCAAGTTCTGACAGCCCTGCAAACAAACACTTGACCATATACTGTCTATCAGTATACAATGTGCATTTGATTGTGCTTTTTATTTCAAGCTTTCATTCACTATAGTGGAGTTACGGTCAAAAAAGAACGATCTGAAAATAGGCCCTTCCTCACTATGCTTCTTAATGTCTTATTAATAACAACTTTTATTGTATTTGCGTGTACTGTGCAGGTACATGGACACTGAGAGGGAAACGTATAAACAAGATTTGTGCTGGTTGCCCAGATTGACCCTGGTGACACTCCCTCTTTTATATAATAAATCAATACCTCCCTGTGGAGGAAAAGCTGGAAGTAGCTTATCACTGAATTTCAAACGACAGGCAGATCTCCGTCCCTACTCAGCTGCTCGTTGCTGCCATCTCAGAATTTGCTGGCAAGCTGCTTTTTATGGCTGCCTTTGGCTCATCTGGCCTGAAATCAATAAATTTGAACACAAATGCAAGGAGGTTTCTGCCAACTTGGCTCCTTTTGCCGGCAGAGGGCTTTAGGACCATCCCATAAGCACCCTTGCCCCCAGACTGAGCAGGGGGGCAGCAACTCTTTAGCCTCAGCTGGGTGAACACGTGCATCTGTGGCTCTTGCACATGGGTACACGTCGTCTTGCAGTGGAAGTGGGAGCCTACATCCATCCTGGGCACTGCTCCATATTCCCTGCGTACCCTGAAAGCTCAGAACTCCAGCCTGTGCCACCTCTTCCCTTTCAAGAGGATGACTGATTTACAGGAATGGCACGACTGATTTGCTTGACAGAAACGCAACAGGAAAACCTAAGCTGGTAATCCCACCCTTCCCTATGCCAGGCAAAACTGAGAAATTACTTTTTCTCCGTCTCTTTCCAGACTGTGTTAAAGAACAGAAATAAAAATCCTTTTGGCTCTGGTAACTAGACCTTTGCCCATCATAGGATTCAAATGCATGGAGAGTCAGAAATATATACTAAACTTTCCAGGGATGTAAACACAGAAGCTGTAGACATAAAGACCTTAAATTACATTTAGAGTTTTTTCCTGTTATCTAAGTATCTGACCCCTTGCAATAGCTTGTGTTTTAACCTGCGAGTTGCAATTAAGGGGTAAACTGCTAGTTGCTTCAGCCACCAGGCTTAAATACTTGTTCTTATCACCAAAGAAATCTCAGCGTAGTGATGTGCCTGTCAGAACCAACTAAAGAACCTGAACATTTGCCTCATTTACACAAAAATTTGATCTGGATCCATGACTCATATCTGCCTGAACCAGAAAGCTGACACTGAATACCGGGAACTTCAGACACCAAATTGAAGAGGAACCATCCTTAATCTTTGAAGGAGAGCTCAGAATACACTTTTTTCCGTTATTAAACTGAAATACATATTAGTCAGTTTTAGAAGAGTTTCACCATTTTCAGTCTCGGGAAATATCATAGTTCCCAAGAGCTGCAGCCACAAACTAGAACCCCATTGTGTGAACTATTGTACAAAAAGACGGAGATACTTTACAAATGTATAATTTATAATGGAAGTAGGAAATTAAAATTTTTCCTTTATGCTGAAAGGGCATGACTGATAATGCACACTCTGTACCGGTCCTGCTGAGTGTGCTTTTTAAACCCATATGAATTTGCACTAGAAATAATACTGGAAGTACTGGCAAATTATTTCTCAGCTTCAGCTTAGGGCAGGGACCATGAATCCTTTGGACCGGTGCAGACTGCAGGGTAAGAATGTTTCCTTTTAAAAGCGACTGCGCAGAGGCTATTCTGCTGAGGTTACATAGATGACAAGTTAAAGATTCCAGTTGTCCCAGTATATGCAAGGCTTTCTCGTTAATAACTCAGCTGTCTGTCCAAGCTCAGCCTATTGTGACAGGTATGACTGCACTCCCATTTTACTCATGCAGTTATGATTGCATACGGTATTTAATTAATTACGTACATAACTAGGCAATTATATATCTCACAAAGTACTTATACAGTTATGTGACTTATATTTGAACTGAAAGCACAGAACCAACTGTGCAACTGTATATACACTTGTGACAGATGTAAATCACAAATCAGTTGTCTTTGCTTAACCGTGTGCAGTTGTCAGCCATTAACCCTATTTATGTTTTGTACCAGACATGCTTCAGTTTATTAGGTAACAGCTTTCCCAATTGGATGGCAGTGTTAGGAGGGAAAGGTTTACAGTAAGAGATTTCATAGGTCTCAAGCAGAAAATTGAAAGCTGCTTTCTGAGAAGGATATGGTGAGAATAAACAGCGTAGTTTTTCTTCAAAGCAATGTGGTAAAGTACACAGGTAAGCATGTTTCCTCTCCAACAGCCATCTGGCCCAGCACAGGCTTTGTCCCTCTCTTGTCATTAGCATTGTTTTTATTTCATTCTTAATACAACAAGGCAGCAAGAGAAGAACAATAACACATTCACAATAGCACAAAAAGTGACTTCCGTGTTATGGTGTCGACCAAATCTCTCTTGACCTTTTTGTTTCTTCTGCATTTGAAAGACAAAGAGAGAATGGAGTGGGGAATATGTCTTTTCATATACATAAGGCACTTATTCTCATTTATCCTCTCTCTTTTTAATTTAAAAGCACTTCTGTGGTGCTTGCTTAACATTCATGTCACACTGTGCATAGATACATAGGCACATTATTATTTTTTTCTGTCCTTAAGTACATTACTTTTTGCAAGGCAGCAGCTGAAGAAGTCAGAGCACTCTCATTTCCCCTTTATCATCGCCCCTCTTCCCTTCAGTGACACTTCTTCACTTTTGTCTGCCCCACTTCCAGTCACAGGCCCCGTATCACCTTTTAATCGGTGGGATCCCAGAAAAGGTACCAAATGAAACCCCAGCTCCAGTGATACCCTGAACAGTGCTGAGCAGGAGCTCTCCTGAGCCTGATAATAAGAATTAAACCATAGAGTGACATTGACTTATTCTTTGTGAAGTAGGGTAGGATTAACAGGAAACCTGAACAGAGATTACTGGACACATCATCCAGTTTGATCTGTAAATCCTGAAAAAAATAATCAAAGAGTAAACAGAGGAAGAAGCAGGGAGGTTTGGAGGTGCGCCCTGTTGTCCTGTGCTCAGCGCCATACTATGGTGAGGATAAGCCACCATTTCGCTGAGGCTGCAGGAGCATTATTTACCCAGAGCACCGCTGTGAAGAAACTGTTCCGAAAACATTTTGGAGGACCCTTTCATTAGCCTCCCTCCATGATCAGAAAGATCCTGCTAAAGAAAACAGATGACTTGGAGTTCACCGAAATGATGACCCCCAGTGTCTTCCCCTGCGGTGACATCCCCATCCCTGGCACACGAGCACCCACAGGCACTGCTCTCCCCACTCTGATCGCTGTGTAAATTTTGATCATGGAGGTTTGGGGTTTTGGTTTGGGCTGGTTTTTTTGTTTGTTTGTTGGGTTGGTTGGTTTTTTTTTGGTTGTTTGGGGTTTTTTTTGTCTCCAGGTTTCTATGAATGGAACGACAGGAAAAAAAAAAAAAAAAAAAAAAAAAAAGAACACAACTCTAAGTGCAACTGCTTGAATAGTTTTAGCGGCTGAACCGTCCGGGAAACTAAGTCCCAGTGCCCTCTGCTGGCATCGGGGAGGAAGGTGTGGTGGGGAGCGCGGGTGGGGAGGGGAGGGGTGGCAGAAAGAGGAGGGAAGTGTTATTAAGCAATAGTAAAAGGAAACTGTGTCAATAAAGTGGGTATGGCCTGAAAACTATAATCGCATAGCAAAGCTATTAAATTGTTGGCAGGCTGGGTTGTTAGTGTAATGTACAGTACATGCCAAAAAGCATATTGCTGGTATGAAACCAGGAATAAGCCAGGATGTTGAAACAACTTCTGTTTTGGGGGTGGGGAAGGGGAGATAACGAAACTCTCTTTAATATAAGGCAATATCTGTACTTTTGATACAGAAGATCACTTATTTTTAAAAACTTTTTAAAATCATTATTTTTGGCTTTTAAATTTCACATTGGAAAAAATTAGTAAGGGAGGTAAGGAAGAAAACTTTTGATTATCTAGTACTTAATGTCTTTATTTTAAGCTGAGAAAAGCAGTTGCGCAACAATGACATTACCACATGAATCTGGTCCTGGAAGAAATTATATCATGTGTGCTTATGGGAACTTAATCCATGAGGTCCCAGGAATGCTGGGATTGTATGTGTGTACATGCACGCACGCACACACACACTGACAGAACGGTTCATGGAAAATCTGTTTCAGACAGTCATTTTTGGATAGAACAACTCATTCTTGCCCTGTTAGGAAAGCAGATTGTACAATTTTATTGGTACCACTGCGCTGACATTTAGTGAATTTGCAAGATCAAGAAGTACTTCGTAATACACAGTTGTAGATCAGTAATCCACAGGATCTTATCAACTGCCTCAGTATAAGTTAAAACAAACCTAACATTACAGACAAACAGATTAACTGCAGTAGAACAGCAGGACTATGTAAGAAAAGAGAGTTTAACAGAAATTCAAGCAACAAACTTTGACAAACTAGTCGTTAAAAATATATATAATACTGGGAAAGTACTTTTCAATTCGTGTAATAACAGCAGCAACTTTTTTTTTCAGATTTACTGAAGAGGCTATGTCAAGAATGGGGAGTCACACAGAATTCACAAGACACAAAGGCGCTGGGGAAGTGAAGCCCATAACAGGAGAGCTGGACGGAGATGGGATTCAGCTGCTGCATGAGGAAGCAACTTGGGGAAGTGACAATTTTGTCTGTTTTTCTGCCAGGAAGACAGGGGAGGAGTCTACTCTGTACAGTCTGAATAGAACTGGAAAGGACTGCAATCACTCACTGGAAGATTGATGTGACTATTGCAAATCTGTGTACAGCGTCCTTTTCCCCCCTGCTATGTCCAGCACCAGTTTCAGAAATGTCATATCCTAAGTTGTTCAGTAAGTAGCTGCAGTATTTATCACACCTGGAGAGGACAAACACCACTGAAGATTTGCAGCATTGCATCTATTCTGTTCTCTGTGATTCTACTAAATCCAGCTTAGGTAATCCTAATGTATACCCATTTAATTACAGTAAAAGCAATTCAATTTCTGACATCTAAATTAACCTAGCGCATGTTGAAACCTACTAGAAATGGTGACAAGACCTTGTGTGAAATCAGGTTCATGCATGATACTTTTTCTTAAAAAAAACATGTATTATACACTTGTTACACTAGAACTTGAGGTGAGGATCACATAGAGATCCCGGTAACCACCACCAGATCAACCACACAGTATCAGCCTAAAAAAGCTTAAAATCTCGGTCACCTTTCTGATATAAAAATAAATCAATACAAAAATTTTCCTGCTAGCCAGTTAGGTTAGGGTCTTTTTCTGTACGAAACACATGTTGATATTTGATTACTCCCTTTAATAGTGTCCATCTGTGGAAAAGGCTGCAGTGCCAATACATATGCATGAAAGCAATAATCTTATTTTCAATACCAAGGATTGTTTTATCTGCTTCATCTTTAATATTCCACTGATGAGAACAGGTTGTGCATATGGTTCTGCAGCAGCTTGTTTGCAGTCCATTTCATTGTGAACACCTCCCTTTTCACACCTTCCCTTCCCCACCTGAGCTGATTCTTTATACAATGCAGCAACATTAGCTTTTATATAGTGTTCATCATCTGGCCCAAGCCTAAACCTCCTCGTGGGCAGGATATTAAATCATAAACAGCTCAGGACTAGTTCTGATAATGAAGGTTAAATATTCTACCAAATGCAACAGAAAAGAAAAAAAAAAGAAGAGTCTCTTCTCTTACCTAAGTGTGGTCATAGCTCACTTGAACAATAACCACGTGTGAATCAGGGTTATGGTGAGGCTGTAAACATGGTCCCCTGGAGACAGTTACCAAACCTGTCTTGTGGAGAAGCATCTGAGGTGTAATATACACTGGGAAAAGTGAAATTAAACACATGTATGAAACACATGTATGTAGCTATCTTTTTATGTGTTCCCTGCATACTCTTCTGGGAAGAGCCTGGTTTGTCTGTGTATGGTTCAGGGTCTTCCACATGCCATAGAAGTCCCACATTCTGCGAGCTCTCACAAGCAGACAAGGATAAGCAAGCCTCACAGTCCCATTTTGCCCCCTTTAGGAGTGGTGGTGTGTAAGGTCTCCATCTGTCTCACGTAGTGCTTCGAGGAGGCTGTAAGGAAAACAGCGATCAGCAGGGAAAGGCCCTAAGGGTGGCCTCTGTTGCACTCGCCACACTGCAGACTCCCCTACTCTGTTGGGAGTGCTCTCTGTATCTCTGGCTTTAATGTAAGGAAGCCAAATTACATCTGTGAAGTACAAATAAGTGTAGGAACAATAATGCATCATCTTACTGGACGTGTCTATTTTGAAGTTGGACATTGCATTAATTTGCAAAAATTGATCTTTCCAGACAGAGAAGACTTTTTTTTTCCCCCTCTATAGACAGTTAACAACAAGATCCAAATTCAAACTAACAACTGGAAAAAGATCTCGCTTTAAATATCTGAGATTATCTGAGATGTTTGTTGGTGATAACAACTGGATTAGTCACATTAGTTTTAATTGTCTCAGATTGCAAATTGAGATCTGTCACAAGTACTTCAATACTTCAGGTTCTCTTGTTGGTAGGGCAGACATCAATTAAATGTATTGAGGAAGTCAGATATTTTAAAAAGTGCTTAGATAAATGTGATCAATGTGAATGGAGCCTGACAATAATTTTTTGATCCTGAAAACAAAAAATATTCCCAAGAAACAGATAGTAAGTTGTCCCCAAACTTACAAATCCAGTTCCAAACTAACATCATATTTTTCAGCTTTTGTAGAAACTAGCACTACAGTCTCATGAAGAATCAACTTGGGGGAGTAAACTCAAAATAAATGGGGAGATTGAAAGCATGCTAATAATATCAGTTTGGGGTAACCTTTACAATATCTCACTGCCAAAGAATCAGCATTCATAAAAGGTTAAGTTCTTTGAGAACTTACAAGCCGAATACCCCAAAATTGAAGCATGCATAATCATTAGTTGCTTAGGAAATTCTTGGCAAATGTGTGTACATAAGAACAAAGATACATCTGTGAACAAAAAGCTTAAGGAACACTTTCTGTAAAACCCTAAATACTATTTCCATCCTAGAATATAGACATTTACAAGTAATTCTGCCAGTAACCAGTAGTAATTTTAGTACAATGTTTGTTTCCAAGTACTTGAAAGCACCTACTCTTGTGTAATGGACTAGGAATAGTAACTACCGTCTTTACCCTGTCTATAGCAATTACTTTTTTTTTTTTCCCCTTGAAGCTAGAAAAAACAGGCACAGACTTGATGGAAACAGAGTAAATTTTTCTGAATTCTTCCACTTTCACCATATGGTTCAGTTTCAGTTCTCTCCAAGCTAGAACAATATGCTTTACAGGAGACAAGATGATAAATGCTTAATTTTGGGTTCAGTTAAAACAAACAACTTTCTCTAAAAGCACATGCTTTGTTTCAAAGTGACATTTGTTAAAAGCCTTAGTGTCCATATTATATTACATCACTGCAGGTCAGCTATCATGACTGACATGGTGACATGGAACAATGAAAGAAGGCAGATTTGCCTTAACCCTCACCACACCACATCTCCTGTACGGTCTGAACACACCACAGACTTTAGGTTCCTTTGATGCTGTTTCTAAACCTCTTTGCAACAATCAAGATAGAGTACAAATGTAACATATGTAGAGATTTTTGCTTGTTGAGAACCAAAAAAATACCCAAACACCCCCACCCCACCCCCGATTAACCCAAGAAACAGTACTTCATGCTGTCTGGCACAGGCAGGCTTTCTAATGCTGTTGTGCCAAGATCCACCATCACTCTTTCACACCAAGATACTCAACACAATCCCTGCTTGGGTCTCTCAGAGAGGCTTTGAAATGACATATCCTCTACTTGAAAGAACACCAGCACATTTTACAGGGAAAAGCATCTTTAAAAAGCAAGCTTGTTTTTTCTGTGATGAAAATTCCAAATTTATGTCGTAGCATTACCATTCACCTTTAAATAAATATTGATGGATGTAGAAGTTGTTTATGTTTTCAGGGTTGAAGTTAGGTGGCTAAATCCACATTTAGCCTTCTAACAAAAAGGTAGGAGAGTGTATTGCTTCACCGGGTTACAGGTGTGCAACTTCCCAAAGGTCGGGTTTTAATGAGGGCTTGAGCCAAGGCATTGCCACAGCAATTCTAGACAAACCATACTACCAACTCCACAGAAAGCTAAACCCAGAAAAGTTTATCAAGGACTCATGCCTTCTTGGAGGCCATAAATGGACTCCATGTGAAAGGCTAAGCACATACTCCAGACTGAAAAGACAGCAAAGCAATCCCACAACTGGCCTCTGCCCGAGGGATAGTTCAGCAATGCAAAGCTCCTACCTGGTCCTGGCCGAAGCTGGCCTTTCTTCTAGTAGCTAATGTGTTAGCGCTCTCTTGCTTCCCAACCCCTTTCAAAGGAGCTTACCTTCTCAGCAGCTCATATATGAAAACCAACTGGGCTGACTCACCCCACTGCAGTAATTAACCCTCTCTAGGTCTCTGTGGGACCTGCAGACCCCACTGCAACAGCAGATTGATGGAGACAAAACTCTAGGTTTTACTTGTCAGTTTTACTGGCAGGATCGCGTGGAGGCGAGAGGGTGGGAGAAGAGAGCCAAAAATGATTTTCAAGTACAGTCACAACATTGATAAAAGCATTAGCATGGATTTAGTCACACTGGAATTAAATTTATGTAGCTCATGTCTCTGGCAAGGGTGCTCTGCTAACACAGTTGAAAGCACTTAGCTGCAATCACCAAAATGCTGCTGGTGAGAACCCTTAGTGGGTTCTCTGGCTACAGGGAATTGTTTCTGTAACGTCTTAGACCAGGTTCTGCTCCATGATTGGGGATCTGAATATAGGTACAGCCATTTTTTGGTCAATAAATACATGCTATTAAGGTTTTGTAGCCTTGATTACTGAATTCGATGAAGGGTGCCTGCTAATTGGTGCTGCAGACATTTAAGAGGTTACTGTCTCCACCTACTTGCTCTCCTATTCTGGCAGCTGAACGAGAGGACACCTTTCAGTCATCTCAGGTCACACCCAAGGATTTCAGTTTACAGAGATAAATATCCAAGGCTGTGAAATACTTTAGCTGATGAGCTAGCACAGGTTTACTTCTGCAAATCTCCTATAGTACTGCCAGTGAGAATCACCAGGCTTTCGGCACTCACCAGGTATCTATTTATCTAGATATTTATATGAACCTGATCCCCTCAGCAATGAAGCATGATACCTGTAACAGGGTATCAACTCCAGAGTGGTGGTAACAAGCACTTATGTTCATATATTTAATAGAAAGAGTGTAAACTATGCAGAGATAGGAATTTATGGTCTCCTATACAGAGGCTGAGTGAGAAGGCTTTGTTTGAGAAGGAACAGATAGAGGATCAGAAGCAGGCAGCAGGAGATCTGCAAGCTAAACTCTTGCTGTTCCTATAAGCCTCTCACACTGCCCTGTTAACCCACACTCCCTCCCAGCCCACACAGGTGGAGGCTGAAGCCAGCTGCTGGCAAAATCCTACACTTTCTTCCAAATGGTCTGTTTGTGCTTTTGAAGGGAGACTCTTCCTGAATGCAGCACTCTGTGACAACCTGCCTGCAGAGGAATCGTGACAGCAGTGTTTTGATTTGGGCCTTCTAAAGTGAATGAGTGATAGGAAGATTTTCAGTTCTACCAAGCAGACATATGTTCATTATTTCTATCATTCTTTTGCTTATCAGAAGTTATATAATCTATTTGTGTAGGAACAGGACAT
This sequence comes from Falco peregrinus, assembly GCF_023634155.1. Lineage (NCBI taxonomy): Eukaryota > Metazoa > Chordata > Aves > Falconiformes > Falconidae > Falco > Falco peregrinus. The sequence goes on along the minus strand of NC_073729.1, from coordinate 29,603,540 downwards.
TTGATGATTATATGCTTTTCCAATACTGTGAATCAGTGGTAAAAAGAAAAAAATATTGTTTCGGAGGCAAGCTCGATTTTACAAGCAAATTTTTCACAAGCAACTCTTTTCCTCCACTTATGACAGCCACTGCCAGTGCTCAAAAGCTGCAAAAAGAAAGCTTCCTGTGATGACAGTGCCTCAACATGCTTCAATCTCATTTATTCAAGTAATACAATTTCAGTTTATACCAACTAAGAATCTGTTTCTCCAATTGACTAGAAACTGCTGACAGAAAAAAAAGTGAAAACTCTGCACTTCCCTTATGTTTTTCCAAACAATACTAATGAAGTCATCAAAAACATCCTTAAAATTTGTGAAGTACTGCAACAAAGATGAGTCTGCAAAAGTGTAATCATGTTTTAAATGTCCTGAAGATTGTGTCCAGGGTCTGCCTTTATCATTCCCTGTGCACTGCAAAAATCATAAAGGACCTTACTCCTACTCTGTGTAAAGGTAGGTGAAGGGGCAGTGTCAAATGTCGCATCACCTGCTTACAGTCGGATGTGATAAAGAAGGAATTTGGACTTTGTACCTTTCCGGTTTAAAGTCAAATCGCTAATGCTTCCTGTGCAGAAGGCTGATTTCCTATGCAGTTTAGTAGGTGACAAATTTAATAGGAAATGATTAAGTAAAAGCAAAGAGTGTTGATAAGGGTTTTATTCTTCTTCAAGGCTTTTGATAATTTGTTTTCAGAAAATAATACAAACTTTAAGGAATTTATACACATCTTCAGCCCCTCTCAAGGCTGCTGCAGAATTTCCTGTTTTTGTGTTCTCAGAACTGCTAAACTGCTGAAGTTGCCAGTAAAGACCTGGGTGTGTTATCCAGAAGAGGTGGAGTCTATAACAAATCCAGATTCTTCACTGATATTCTCAAATGAGTGTACTGAAGTTAGAGTTTTTCTATCTCTGTCTCACAAATGGGGTCAGTTCACTCATCCATGCACTAGCCCTTTCTGTTTGTATTCTGGAGTGCTGTCTTTTCTAGGTATGAAAGCATGGATTTTGTTGCATAAATTGCCTCAAAGCCAGTTGTAAACATTTATATATAAAAAGGTATTAAGGTATACTTAAAACATGTTCTAAGCCCTGGGTACAGAGCTAGCAACGTGAACCACACAAACCCTGGAAGCATTTTTGTTACTTCCTTAGACGTCAGATCCTGGTCTCTGTGTGAGCAGACCAACCCCTCATCTCCTGAAGCAAAAAATCTTGTACTTACAAAGGGCAAGAGCCTAATCAGATTCCCAACTGGAAAGCTGCTCGAGCTTAACACCAGGCAGAGGGTAGATACAGGTCTGGCATGGCCAACAGGGAGAAAGACTATGCTTTCTAGGTACTCTTAAAGGTGTTTATTGCTTTGCAAACCTCCCTGGGAATGCAAATACAGTGTGATTGATGGATGCACACAATTCAACAGAACAAATGCTTTCAGCAGACAGGTGGCCCAACAGGAACCTCCGAAGATCCTATTATACAGACGCAACAGTGCAATTATGATATTTTCAGGCATATATTCTGCAGGAGCGGGGATCCACAGAAACTCCTCTGCAGTCCCCCCCACTTTGGCGGGGGCAGATACAGCAGGTGGAGGAGGCTGAGGGGGCCCGAAAGGGTGTGGACCAGGTTGTGGAACACCAAAGTGTGGTGTCTGCCCACACAAACAGCAAGCCTTCAAAGCAATACTTCAGCCCCAACAGGTCACATGCAACCAGGTCTTTTTCTATGTGTGACCCATTAAGTGATTACTTATACTTTGTGGCCATTTTGCAGCTGCCAACAGGCCCCATCCCAGCATTCCCACCGAAGAAAAGCCAGGCAGGGTGACAGCAGCAATCACAAACCTGTCCCTGAGCACAGATGAGGGCCAGGTATGGTCCTCAGCACTGCCTCAGTTTCCCTCCATTTCCTAAAATGTGTGACAGCTCTTGCAGCACCCCTCCCCACCCTGGGGACAGAGACAGGTGACTTCAGGCTGGGTGGTCAGCTGGACATGGACACTGAAATGGGCCTGGCCATGGAGCTGCCCTGGCCCCGGTTCCAATGGGGCCCTCTCAGAGATGGCCCCTCAGAGATGCTCCATCAGAGATGCCCCATCAGAGATGCCTCCTCAGAGATGCCCCCTCAGAGACGCCCCTCAGAGATCCCCCTCAGAGATGCCCCTCAGGGACACCCCCTCAGAGATGTCCCTCTGAGACTTCACAAGACAACCAGCAGACAGGGCAGGCCAGAAAACTACCAGGCTCTGGGGTGTTTTTTAGGCAAGGGTCAATGCTTACACCAAATAAATAATAGCTGCTAAAGTGCAATTACCTGTTTTGTGTGTGCTGGTAATTAGCTGCTGGTTACGCACACAATTAATGGGCAGGCTGTTTAATACTGGAAATCACATTGTTCTAACCGGGCTGCGCACTGTAACAGTCAGCGCAGGGCAGTGTTGCCAGGAGTTGCCCTTAAAAACCTTCTTGAAACATGGTGAAGTTAATCATCTGGCCAGCTTCCAGAGAAGAACAGTTGCGCTCAGATACACTTCCATGGGAGATAATGTGCTTTCAGTTTTTTTCCTCAGAAAACCTGTGGCGCCCCACCTGTGGCGGCGGGCTGGGCCCGCTGAGGGCTCATCCTGGGGACAGCAGGACACGCGTGGCAGGGCCCGAGCCTCACCTGCGAGTGGGCTCGCTTACGGCAGGGTGGTGGTGGCATAAACATCTGCCCCTTGGAGGGAAGCATTTCTTACACAAAAAGTAGCAATTTTACTCCATTCCCTGTGATTTTTGTGTTTATGAGATTGCATTAACTTCTTAAAATTCTTCCAAAATGCCTACATGACACACACGTAAGAGCCTTGAAGCAGTCTGGCCTGCTTCAGTTCCCCTCAAAAGACCCTATGCAATAAAACCTGAGCTTTGACAAGAGTCTAAATGCAATGCATTGCTTTGGCTGCTCTTTTCCTTTATCTTGGATTGCCGCCTCTTCCAAAGCTTTGATTTCCAAATAACTTGTTAAGCTTTACTGGGCCTGAACATAAAAGCTGTATTTTTGTATTTCTTACACGGCACTGGAATGCGGAAGCTCAACTTAACTGTGGATGCACCTCCTAAGACCTTTCTTCCTCTTGGGGCTCCATGTGTTGTTGCTTTATGAGAAGGCTGAGTCGCTTCTTCAGGGCTCGTGTTGTTCCTGTTATCAGAGAGGAATCGAGCAAAACGGGGAGTTTCTACGTGGGAGGCAGTGCCAACACTAACCATTATTTCATCTGCAATAATAGCTCAGTGGCATAAGGGGCATCCACAGCCAAACTTACTGTTTTTCTTGTTTTTCTGCCAAGAGGATTTCCTGATTCCTGAAATTAGTCCCATTGCCAAGTGATATGGTCAGATCACATGGTCAGCGGTCCTAATTGCCTTGGAAATACAGGATTCAATCAACGCAGACCTGCTCCTAACACATGGACTAAGGAAGAGTTATTCCCTTCCACAGGCGGCCTGATGTATCCATAATACAATATTAATGTCCAAGCTGTCTATAATAAAATAATATATATAGTCTATAATTAATTAATTACACAGAGCATATTTTTATTTGAAAATTGCTGAAATACTATCCTAATACGGAGGCAATTACAGCAGTATGAAGTCAGCAAATAGCATGATAGCTTATTCCTCCTTCCTGAGAACATTCACTATGCTGACATCTGGCACTTTCATACCAGCATGTAACCATGGTGGTTGTCTCACTGTATGTAGCTTTACATGCATTGACTTAATTAAAACTGTATACTCTTGCAGTGGAGACAAAGCCTAAGACCTTTTTGTGGAGCAAAGCTGGATATTACAAACCCAGTTCTTCTCTCATCCTACCAAAAATGGGGATGCACAGAAGTCACTGGTCCTACACAGATGTAGTAGGTTGTTATGAATCAGATTTGAAATCTGTAAGCAGTCACTCTGATTGATACCGCTTTATACGGCATGAAAGGCCCATTGTGCTAGGGAGGAGAGCAGAAAGTACTATTACAACTAAAGGACCTTTTGTCTGTGCTCTCTGTGCATAGAACCAGTGGCAAGTCTTGGTCATCTGCCACAAGTCTACAGGTTTGCAGAGGCCAGTGCAAAAATACCACCCACCTATGCAGTGGCTCAGATCAAGAAACAAGGCTCTTTTACCTTGGTCTTCTAGCACTAGTTAGAAATGTAATTCTGCAGATTTTACAGAATTCTCGCTTGGTTTCCAGTTTTAATCTCTACTCAAATAAAGAATGACAGCTATTCAGTCCGCAGGCAGGATTTTGTTGTGTTGATTTATGCCTTAATGTCACATCAATTATCAGAAAACAGAGATGTAAGTAACAAACTTTGTTTTAAGATTAAAGCGGCAAGTGATTTCTTTGAAAGGATAAGTATTCGTTTATTTAATCATAAGGAGGTCAAAATATACAGTACTGTATCATTCAGATGCTAGTGTGGATTAAAACTGTCCAGGTTAGCCCGGGGCTGAATAAACAGAAATCTTAATTTTCTGTAAAATTTATTAACTACAGTTATTACACAAGTCTTGTGAAGCAGGTAGGTGCCTGGACAGCCTTGATTTTGGTTTTTATTAGGATTAATTACAAGTATGGATATAAACAAATAGCTGATGAAACCACTAAGTTTCCTATCATCTGAAAAACATTAATAACAGGATCGTAGGTACAGCCTTGGAGTTAGGACTGCGGTGGGGACGCGAGTGCCCCCTTGTGTTCCTATTAGAACCTTAAATCGTTTTTAATTTGTTATCCCACCTCACCAAGACAAGAGAGAAGCTGTCTCAATCATGTAAAGCCTTTGCATTTTAGCGTTTTAATTTACATTAATAACCAATATGAAGCATAACTTTATAACCACTGATTCTATTATACTGCAGACTTTTTGCTAATTTCAGCTCTATTGAAAACCACAGAAGGTGACTTGGTTGTTTTTACATTTAACTATAACATTTATCAAAGGAGATTTTCTTTTTTTCCTGGCTGCTTTAAAGCTCTCTAAAGCTGAGGATTTGTTGCTCATGCCTTGCTGCACAAACTGCATTCCTTTGTCACATGCATTTTTTTCTGCCATTTATTTAATTCACTGCTGCTTTCTCACCTTACATACTCTGCCCTCTATAGACTTAAAACCATCCACATGACCTTTCTTTAAGTATACTACACATTGCTTGATGATCTTTAGAGTTGCTTTCTAACATCTAATGAACAAACCTTGTAAATGATATACCTTAAATGATACACCAATGTTTGCTTTAGCCTCAGGCATTTGATGACGGCCATGTAAAGGAAAATAATGAGTCATCTCTACTGCAAGGGAGCTTACAGAGAGCTGCTGATCCTTCAGCAACCAAGTGTATTCATTACTTGGATTTCCCAGCAGGTAGGATAGACACTGGATCTGTTTGCACTTCAGCATCAGACATCCTTTTGGAACCCTGTGGAACAAAATAGAGAAATTTATAAAAATTTTCAAATATTTCAGAACAGTTCAAGTCTGGAATTATGTCTTAGAGTTTTGCTGCCAGATATTTCCCACTCATTTCACCTTTCTGCTTTTCTTAATTTGCCCTTTATTTATATGCATAAGCATATAAGCACCATCTGTATCATGACAATCCCAGAAAGCTACTGCTTGTGACTTTGCCTAAATGTGTTGGTTATTTTCATATAATTTTCCTGGTCGGCACGGAAAGCAATTGTCTTTAGAAATTGGACCAATGTACCAGAGACATGTTGCTGTGTACTTGCACTGTAGTTTTGGCATAGCTTTCTCTAAAATTTTCTTGGCCTAAATGGTTCACTGAAACCATGCTGAGTCCTTCAAGCATGATTAACAGTGTATTATAGCCAGCCTTGGTCTGCTCTAAGTTAAAGGAACATTAAATACTTTTATGCATGACAGGTATTTGACAATGTTAGAGTGATAAAGCTTTTTTACACTACAAATTCAATTCTGGTTTTGGAACCAGTTCAAGACACTAATCCGACTTAGATGAAGGAAATGCATAGATCTAGCCACACCAATTAAATTTTTTACTAGTAATTGATAAAACCTTGGCTTTAGTTTAAGATGCCTTGACCTAATTCTACTGGCCTTGAAACCACCGAAACTTCAGTACATGACAGCAAAATGGATCCACAACACTGTTTCAGAGGTCACTGTTAATGTAGGATGCCAATCCTATTTGTAGCCAGATGCCTAAGTCATTACATGCTAAACAGAAAAAAGAGCATGACAAAGCTAAAGGTGACTGCTATGTGCTTTCCCTACAACAGGAACTGTGCAGAATCATATACAAATTCTCCTTTCACACAGTATGTTTTGCACTGGAAACCTGACTCATCACTTCAGGTCACCACAAGACTATTCTGTGTCAGACCTGGAGAGTGAAAGATCTCAACTTCCTCATCCTTTTCAGAGAAGTAATAACAGTGGGGTTTTTATACTGATTAGTCTCCACCTCATTGATATTCTTTTAACTTTTCACCTTTGAAAATCTAAGTATTAAAAAAAAAGCAGCCAAAAATCACAACAGACTAAAAGAATCCCCTGTCTTTGACTGTAATCTTGTGCAGCTCAGCTGGCTGCAATGGGTTTGTTTCTGCTTACACTGATGTTGAGTTTGGAAGACACTCTAGAGCAGAATAAAATTTTTTGGCCACATATATGTAGCAGCAAATGGAAACCACATAAAACAATGTAATAGCTCCTAATATCTATTAGACAATACCAAACAAGCTAGTAATTCCAAATTTATCCAACAATGCTAAAAACCTACACATCTGTTAAAAGACTTCCCACATTACAAGAGTAATGGAGTCTGTCAATGGTAGCTGTTCTGTCTGATGCATGAAGATATTAAGCCATTTTTAGACTGATGGAAACGAGGATGATACTACTTGCCATTCTTCCTATAAATGGGTGGAGAGAGGAGTAAAGGAGGGGAAGTCATTTGAGATAATCCCCATTTTGACTCATTTAGCACATTTGCAGAAGTGTCATACATTATTTGCTTATACTACAGTGTCCCTGCTGCACCCATCAAGGTGGTTGCTGATTAAAGCAGGAAGCGTTGAGGAGACTGGCTGATGATTCTTGTTAAACTGGAATTTCCAAGCCTTGTGTGAAACAAGGAACTTTGTTCCTGCCCTTTTAACGGACAAATTCCAGCTCTGCCCTCAGATTCAGAAGCACAGGTACCACTGGCTCACATCTTGCTTTCAGTTACTTTGCACACCCCTTTCAGTGCAGTGGAAGCTGGCTGTATTTGTGACAGCTAAGCTGGAACATATTATTTTGTGCAGAGCACTTTAAAGTGCACACAGAGGAATGTCATGGATTTGGAGTGTATTTTTTTTCCACCTTGTGCTCAGGAGAAATCTGTGTCAGTATACTAGATACTCTGATCAGAATAGGTCAGAATAGTTTCCACATGCTAAGCACTCCTAGTTTCTGACAACTTAAGTATGAGTTATTCCAGCTCAGAAAACAATGTCATTAATCTTTTTTTTACCCCCCTTTCTAATCTAATCTTTCTAAGACTCACTAAATACCTTTGCATTTTATATAGCTTATAAATTAATCTCTTTTACCATAGGGACAACCACTGGACCTTATCGTCCATGCTAAAACCCCTCAGCCGGGCTGCAACACTGTTTGCTTGCATAAGCGGCTCCATTTGTATCAAAAGTTTCAGCATTTGTTAGTCCAACCGGGAGCAGATGCTTGAACTGTAGTGTTCTCATCAGCTGCATTCCTGCACTACGACTTCCTCTTACTCTGTGCCCTTTCCCAGAGGAATCCACAGATTTAGGAGAGAGCGGTGTTAAAATAGCTGCTATTGAAATAGCTCACCAGAATTTAGGAGGCGCTGGGTGGGTACAGGTTATGTGAGCAAGTAAGGTCTGCTGGATCCCTTGTTAAGTATCTCCTGCTTCCATTTTATCAGCATAAAGCTTTATAGTTTTGCTGAGTTGTTCCCAGATATTTGAGCTGTTATCTTGAGATGAAAATTCTGGCATTGATTTGTGTGTGATCTAATACTTTTAGATTAATGATTACCCTTCCTAGGACTTCGTATGATCACCTAGGAGATGTGCAGATTATTTTTTTAAAAGCATAGCAGAACTGGGTTACTTAGATGTGGGTAATCTTTTTTTGGGATATTAAAAAAGATACAGTAATCTTGTGTGAGATATTTTCCATACACAGACCTCATTTGTTGTTGTTTTATTTTTCCCCTCCCAGTTCAAAAGCACAAGAAACTGACTGTATCAGCTATACTGTTATAAAAACTTTTTTTTTTTTTTTTAGCGCCATCTTCTGTTAATGGTAGAGGGAAGCTGTAGGAATACTGTTGACCTTTATAATTGCAACAGAAGATAAGGGACTATACAGACAAACTGTCTGGCATACTACTCGAGCAAGCAAAAATATCTCACAGAACATCTCTACTTCCTCTACATTTATTCTGCATTTTTTTTCCCCAAACGGTCTTTTTACCTCTTCACAATCTCCTCTCTTGATCAAAAAGCTTTTTCTTGCCCTTTGAATCAGAGACACCTTTCCTGCTTCTTTCTGTGTCTCATGAACTTGCACTCGAAAGCATGTCTCCTTGCTAGCTTGCACTTCCTGTTTCTCCCTTTGTGGAATAATTCTAAATTTGTATCTATTGTTAAATTCTACGAGAGATTTTTGGATACAGCTTGGATGAATGACACCATACAAATAAAGTACAGTTGTCAACAGACAAACCCTTTTTCACACAGTGGCTACAGTGAGAACTTCGACAAAGGAGGACTGTCAGTGCTTAAATTCAACAAACCTCCAGACCAGAGAAACAAATCCCATTTATCTCCAGAAATAATAGAGGCAGTTAACATTTGCCCCATTTCTAGATAACCTATGCTGGAAATATGTGGCTGTCTTCCTCCCCTGCAGTTGACATAAGAGATCTGTTACCATCATCTGAGTGGTTTAAGTAACAGAACTCCTGATTTCACTGCTGGGGGGAGGTTGCCAATACTCACAGCAGGATATGACACCTACACACCATGCTTCTGAGCGTGGATCAGATGCTATGCACATGAACTCATGTTGTGCACAGTGGAAATTTCATACAAAATTTGGAGGCAAAGGGTGTGAGGAAAGAAATGTGCACATAAGCATGCATGTGTTTGATAACTTCAATTAGCTAGTATAATTCATAGGTAGATATAAAACAATGTCCACACTTTCTCACATTCTGTTAAGCAAAAAGATTTCTCCTCTTGACTTCACTGGGAGCAAAGATGAATGGAAGCCAGCACAAGATGGTGGATGCTCCAGGTGAGCTCCTGGACTTCCTTGCTCCATTGAAACTACAGGAAAGTCCCACTGATTCAGTGAGGACCAGGATTTTACCCCAGAACAATGGGGGGAAACAGAAAGCAGAAGTGGCTGAACTTTTGCTAATCAATATTACAGAAAGTTATTTTCCTTTTGTTCTTAATTCCCCTTCTAATATGTAATTATTTTGGTAATGCAAATCACCTTCTGTAGTATACACAGTAATTCTGTGAAATGTGTGCAAATTAAACACTTCTTATGATGTGGAAAAACATCTGCCTCTGAATGAGTCATACTGGCCTGCATGGCAGCCCTTATTTTATAACCCAGTGTCCTAACAGGGCTAATTTTCAAATCTGTGTTACCATTTCAATCTGTATTGCTTGCCTTTCCTTCTTTCAGGCCTGGAGGATTGCCTAGCTCTTTTTCTTTCCTGACAACCTTAGAAGTAGGTTAGGGAGGAAGGAAAAAAAGCTGTATGTCTCTCAGGGGAGCCAGATTCACTAGGAATCATTGAAGGTAACAGTCAAATCTGTTTAGCTTCTTCACATCACTTGAAATTTGTGATGAAGCTCAGTTTACACACAAGGTTTCTAAAAGATGCTAAAAATGACCCCATAGCTCTGTGGATTTATTGTTGTTGTGGCAATGTGAGGAAAGAGGAGCAAACCGCATCCTTCCAGTTTGTTCGTAAAAAGCAATCAAAATCTGCCCTCATGCCAGCACTTGAGAGGCAGTCCCAGGTCTAATCTGTGCTTTTGTTTTTACCTTGGCACCAAATACAGACGAGGGGGAAAAAAAAGTTTCCACTTATTTAATACTCTGAGGAACCACTAGTTGCATGATTAACACCAAACCTTACAGAAACTCAGATTTTGCGCATACTGAATTCTTTCATTTATACGTTTCAGCTTTCAGTGAAGGGGGCATAGCTAATTTAGGGTAAGATTTAAGAAAAAAAGCAGGGAAAAAACCCCGCTTTTTTTTTTAATGTGCTTAACTAGTCTATAACTGATCGCTAACATGAGCTGCTTATCTTGTGACCACTATGCTGGTTCCCACCCACCCAGTGGTCTACCTTAATTTTTTCCTTGCAGGGGTTTCCTGCCTTGCAGGGATGTCCCAGCTGCTCTGAAGCAGCAGCTAAACCACCGTTGTGGCCAGCAGGTTACTCACTGGCACCATGTCCACTTTTCCTTAACAAACACACCATAATTTGTGGGTGGTTCAGTACCTGCTATAGGAACAGTTGAGTCATCCCCATAGCCAAGGCATGAACCTCAAAAACGGGGGTGTGGGAACAATTATAGATCTCCCATAGTAAACCATACCTGCCTGTGAATCAGTACCCTGAGGCCCAAGTTTTCCAAAAACTTGCGGCTGTTTGGCTTTAGCCCTGCAAGCTGCTTGTGAAGTTGCACTCCATCGGAGCACAAATATCGCACGGTTACAGCTTGCAGGCTAGGTGGTTCAATCAGCTGAAAAAAGACTAAAAAGATAAGATCAAGTTGACGTACAAGGCCCTTAAAAAACCCTCCAAGTGACTGCCTCTTCTCTGTCTTCTTGAAGGAGGGTTCCTTGGAAGCATCTCCTCCGTTCTGGATGGAGTCGGTCTCGGCTGCTTGCTGCTCCCTGGAGTCTGGCTGCTCCCTGGTTTCCTGTTTGCTGCCTTTCTGCTTGCTCAGCTCCACTGTAGACTTCTTGTCTTTTGAACTCTCTTTGCTCTTTTGGCCCACAGGTTCACTTTCAGCTGGGGCAACTGGCCTCTCTGTGGAGTTTAATGTCTAAAGCAGTTTCAAACAATGGTTATTTTTAGTGTGAAATGTAAACATTTTGGAAGGCGATCCATAAATATATTAGAAAATGAAAGGCCACCTGGCAGGGAGAAATCCTGCCGTCCAACGAGTTTTCATTTACAGAGTTTGGGATGAACTCCTGCAGCCTTGACTTAGGAAAGGACTCCCAGTGAGCCAACAGAATTACTTACATGAGCAAAGACTGCAAGATCAAACCATCCCTGCATAGACTTTATTTATGTATATGTCTATGCTGAGGCTGTTTTAGGAGGCAGACAGTGTGCATGGTAAGATGCAGAGTCACAAGCATGCACTGCCAACTAAGGCTCTCCGAGCTTTTGCATCCAAGGCTGTGAAAGCACCCAAAAAGTGCAAGAAAAAGATCCGAGAGAGAAACGAAGTAAAAGACACCATAAAGCAAAGGATAAAACCAACTCTGCCATGAAACTGCACCACTCCACCAAAGAATTAACATGGGGTTTGGCTATGGAAGGCCATAGCGTCATAGAAAATTTCATATACAAGCACAAAAGAAGAGATAGCAAAGATTTCAAAGACAAATACAACAACAGAGCACCTATTTATAGTAAAGAAAAAGATTTCGAAACTCAGAGAAGTACCGGATATGTTTGAAGTTCACAGGATAAAAACCGTATCTGGCAAACAAAGGATAATGAAACTGTCACAGTTTGGAGAGTAGCAAATGGCTAGATAAGTTTTTGCTTGGAATTCACTTTGCAAATAGGATTGTCTTTTTTCTTATGCAAAAAATCGTATTGTCTTATTTATTACCATAATAATTAAAACAGCACACAAATTTACCATCTTGAAAAGCTGGAAATCTTACATCTGCCCGCAGGGCAGAGCCCAGAGCTTAATGCTGAGTAATTTTTCCAGCTTTGGGGATTTTACCATTAGTCTTGAAATACCTGGTGTTCTTCTAAAGGCCTAGGGTTATACACCTACATGACAAGCTTTAATTAAAAATAAAAACATTTTTAGACATTATGATTTTAGAGAAAAACCTGAAAGCAGAAACTCCAGAGAAACAGAATGCAAATACATCTCTCATATCTATTAAAAAAACCCTCAGACCCTCTAATTTTGGGGAAACAAGAATGAGAGGGGGTAGCAATACTACCTCTGGCCTTTTTAACTTGATTTACCTTTTTTCCCCACCCAATCTTAGCCCCTCCCCCCCCCCCCCCCCCATGTAAATTATAGAACCTGCAACCATTTAAATACATTTAGTCTTGACCAGTAGGCTTCAGTCCTCTGCAAAATATGTGCTTGTATTTAACCGTTTCCTTTTCCAAAGGACAGACATGTGTGGGTATATGCTTGCTTACATCTGGATTTGTCTGCTTTTAGTCTTAAAAAAATACAGCTGTGAAGCTAGTCTTTGCTCTAGTTCTGCAGGAGATACATGAAGGCAGCCCATGAAACCTGGAGATGCTGGTGATCAGTAGCCCCATGCTCACGGGCAGGCACCATCAGGTGTCAATAGTTTATTAAAGCAAATTCAAGAATGTCAGAGTACAGGAGAACTGCCTGGGGCTGCACAGACACGGCACGCTACCTGCAGCTTGTTCACCTGCCTTGAGGAGAAGGACCTGCTTGGATGCACTTCTGGGTGCCCAAGTGATGCAGGAGCTCTCCCAGCACAAGGACAAACAGAACTTCATAGACCCAAATTTAATTCTGTCTTTCTCTTTCTGAATAACTTTATGAGACAGGAAGCTCTCAGTTGCTGGCCCCGTCGGTTAGTTTGAGAAGATCCTTCTTACTCTTATTTGTCTTCACTCGCCTTTGAAATGCTTCTCTTTGGTACAATTGCAAATGTGCACATTCAGTTCAGAAATAACCACAGCACCCAAAATACAGATATGAGACTGGATACGTCTGAACTCAAAGGTGCCAGAACAACTTCTAACCCTTATTAACACTCTGAAATCTGTGGGTTTACTCTGCAGGTATAAAATTAGAGTTGAGTCTTCCTCACCACACGTACTTGATTGTGTAGGTGCCTGATAGTTACAGCATTGCAGCCAAATCTGAACTGGGTGCAACATTATTATTTCTGTGAGCAGGTTTGGGCCTTTGATGTTAGTAAAACAAAACACTTTAAAAATATTCATAATACATTTTCCAGGCAAAATAAGAAAAAAAAAATCCAATCAGATAATATCTTTGAGGTGTTTCATATTAACCTTGAAAGGCAGGAAATTGGCATATTTTATATTGATGGGAGAAGCTCAGGAAATACAAAGTGAAGCCTATGAATAATGAAACATGTTAATGTTTCTTATTCTAAAGGGTGATCTGCACCTGACAGATTGCTTTTACTCTCTCAACATTAACAGTGCTGCTAGAGGGGAAAAAAAACCAACCCAACCAAAAGATTAACAGGATAGTATTTTTCCCCATCATATTTCAGGAGACCTTGATCCAAGGCTGTTTTTTAAGCACAACAGCAGACCCCCTAAATTTCTGCAGATTTTGGATCAATGTTGTAATGCATTTCTGTAGCATACAGAATGGCAATGATGAAGAGCAAAGAAGAATCACAGCATTCCAGAGATGCAATAGCATAATTTAAGATTGTTTCATAGAAATTCTAAAAAAGGAAAAAGTCAACAGCAGATAGTCTTCCTTGAGCTCTTCTGTGTAATAAAACTGTGCTAATTTACACCAATGCAAGCAAGAGAAGAAGGAAGACCAATAAGTTATTTAAAAAAAATGAAGTAAACTGGTTGATAATTAAAATAATACAATACTTAAAAAAAAAAAAAAAGTAGATCCAGGTCTGTAACTTTTAGTCACCCAGATCATTTCACAAAGCTGTTGTATAAAACAAGGAGTAAGCGTCACAGGACAAGACCTTCTATATTTAGGATGCTTTTAGAGAAATAATTCATAAAGATTAACCTTAGCGTCATAGGACATAATTAAAATAGGAAGAGTGAGAAAATAATTTTAGTATTGATTAAAAAAAGGAAATTCTGAAAGGTCACCTTCCAATACATCTTCTGCTTTGCTCTCAGGTTGAAGGAAACCTTATGCCTGAACACAGAGCCTGTGTTCTGTCTCTCATTGCTGAATGTAATCATTCTGGATATCTTGACTTGCAACAGGTGAGGGTTTGACGCTCAGAAAAGGTAACAGTATTTGTTAATGAAACTGTGATATTTCTGAAGCATTTTTAAAGCCATAAAGAATATAATGTAAAGGTCACATCCAAAGTTTCAGTTTAGCTTTTATGAACATAAAATGAAAGAAATGAAATGAGAGTAAGAAAAATTATTTTCACAGCTTCTGTTAAATTGCAGTGAACAGTTTTCATTCTCACTTTCATTTCTCTTCTATGGAGTTTCCACCTAAATGATCCTTTCCTCTGCAGACAAGTAAATCAGTGAAGTAAAAATTATTCTAGCTGTGTGTATTTAGATTCACTGCCTAAGCTGAGGTACATGCAGGAAGTAAAACAATAGCAAGAGAGATAGGAAAAAAAATTGAACATAAAAACACTGATCATTTTAAGAAAAGGAACACACCTGAAAAAAAGCATTAAAAAAAATCTGATAAAATAAATAGATAAGTAAAGTAATATGTAAATATATAAAGCTCAATGAGCATGTAGCACTTTTCTTTCAGTGATGTTTACATTTCAAAAGCTAGAATTGTATGGAAGCAGGTGACAACAACCCATCACCAAAAGATGAAGAAATCCGGGCACTTACTTGGTGACTGGGGCTTGGGCCATTTACCTCTTCTGAACTGGTTGTCCCTCCATCACCCTTGACTGACTAAAATAACAAAGGATTATAGGACTTCTAACTGGGTTCCTGTTTGAGGCATTAATTCAATATGAAAACACGAGTCAAAAAACATGAGGTTTGATTTAAGGATACTCTTTATAACACTAAAACAAACCCAGACATTTCAGAAACTCTACCAACACTTTTAAATACCCACATCTCCAAGGCAGATTTTTGCTAGTCGTTTTCTATGTGAAGTGATTGTCTCTCGCAAGTCAATTTTCCCATTAAGGCCTGAGAAATATGAATGAGGTCTCAGTGGACCAGAGATCATATCAGCCAGTAAACAAGACAGTGCTATCAGGCCTGCCGCTGTAGTTTTCTAGGAAAGAGCTTTTGCTTGCTTTTCAGAGGCAAATCTGTCTTATAAGATCTAGTGGGACTGCCTTTCTATTTAACCATCATCCTAAGAGCATATCCCGTGAATAATTAAAACCCACTCGGCTTTACAGATATATTTTTATATTTTATGATCCGCATCCATTTTTCCCAATTTTTGCTTTCCAGTTTATGCCTTCTGTCTATATAGATCTAAGTAATGGCCCTTCTTGGTGCCCGCTGTTCCCAGCCCAGACAATCAGAGCAGACCCTGAGGCTGCAGCACTGGCCAGTCATTCAGAGCAAACCATGACTCTGAAATATGTTTTTAAGGTACGGTCCTCTGTTTCTATCTAGATTTCAAAATGACAAAAACTTGGTTGACAAAACTAGCTCAATGAGTAAATATCACAACATTTGTGAGAATTAGATTAAGGTTTAGTTACAATTAGTGACATAAAAGAAACAAAATAAATAAGTACATTTATTTAATTAAAAAGTACGCTAGAGGATTCAACATGGTATTCTCCTGAGTACCATGTAAGACACAATGCTTAGCAGTAAAGCATAAAATAAATTCCAGAATTTCAAAGTGCCCAAATTTAAATGTCATTTTTCATTGCATGAGTTCAATGAAAACAATGAAAGGATGTGACTTTTGTTCTAAAGATAGATCAGGAGGATTTGTGGGTTTCTGTAGCTTGTAGATTTGTTACTTGAAGCACAACAGTATCAGCTTGATCCTGTGTGTGGTATTATTGCAAGGACCTATTTCAGTCTCTGATTTCCCCTATAAACCCACAGAAAATCAATACATAGAAGCAGCATGATAGAAAGCTAAACCACTTCATGACAATTCATTACTTGTCACAAATTGTGGGAAGAATGCTCTTTCTGGAACATGCTGCTGCTCAGTCTCTTGCATGTTTATGCTTGTGACTATGTGTAAGAGGTTGCAGAAACGGAGGGGAGGAAGCGCTGTGTGGTCTGTCTGAACATTACAGGATAGAAACTCAGCCCAGAGTGCATGAAGATACATTGTGATAAGATCTAGTTTGCATTTCTATTTCAGTAAGTCTTTAAATGCCTTCAGAAAAAAAAAAAAAAGTTTATGCTATAACAGCAATCACCTTGTTACTTTTTTTTTTTTCTAAAAAAAAGCACCAAACCAACAACAAAAAACCCAATTAAAATTACCAGGGGGAAAAAAAAAAAAGAAAAAAGAAAAAAAAAGAAAAAACCCCTGCTTTAGCCAATTAGTAATCTGTGGTTTGGTCTGTCTCCTCACCTCCCAAAAATAAGTAACAGTGTAAAGACCTTGAAGTCTCTGCCTAGACAAAGTTCCCTCTTGCCTTCACTTAAACATATGCTTAAGGATCACAAGGATTTCTCTCTAGAGCACTGCTGACCTCTTATCCTTGCCTTTGGTCATTTAGAACTGCTGCTGCTGCTGCAAGCTTCCTGAAAGGGTTTTCTGTTTTCTGCAGTAAGGGTGGATCAGCATATCTTTAAATGGAGGAGGGTGGGGACAGGCAATAGGCTTACTACATTTTCATGAGTAATGAAGAAAAATTAAGTTGGGACAACATAAAATAGTTATTCTTGATGCCAAATGCTATTTATTACACAGCACAGACACTACAGACAATTTGAAAGTAATATTTTTTTTGTTATTCCAGAAAGATATATTTTCCTTGAGAGTTGAGAGCATCTTCCTTAATCCAGAAATAGGAGGTTGTTTTTTTTTTTTTTTTTTTTTTGCAAAGACCATACTCAACACTATCTCAGACTAACTGTGCTACCAGTCAGCTTCCCAGCTGAGGACAAAGGCTACACCCCCAGTTTACAGTCAATAACTCTGCTCATTCTGATTTAATAAAAATAAATAAATAAATAATAATAAAAGCGCAGCCATTTTACATCCTTCTCATCTCCACAAAAATATCTCAAAACAGACATCTTGAAAGGATTTATCTTACCTAGCTTTGTATCTGTTTATATTGTATGGAGAAAAGCAGGAACTTTATAGGCTCATGCCATCTGACATCCTAAATTCTAAGGGACTCTCAGACCTGCGCACCTCTACTCGGTGCCTTTAAAGGGAACCTGGGTGACTAGCTCAGGTGTAGCCACTTCTATCAAGTCATTTACACTGGGTCTGATGTATCCCACCCTGTAAATAATAAGATAGCTATTTGATTTTAATTAATGAAACATGAGTGACTTTCATTTGGAAGCACAGGATTTCACTCACATTCACGTAGGTGTGGGTTAGTTAGATAAAAAAGCAGTAGTATTTCTTCATCTTTTATTGATTCATGGGGCTTTAAACTAATACTTTATATATTTCTATAATTTCCCAATAGCTTTTGTAGCATTAGTTAACCCTCTCCCATTTTAACCACAGCAATGACTTCTGTGACCTTTGCAATTGTAAACAATTCGTCACAAATAAGAAGGGATGTCTCTACTGAGCAAGTCAGCGGGCAACCTTCGAGACTCATGCTGTCTTTTCCAAAATAAATTACTCCTAGTTCTTGCAATGGCTATCCTTGTGTCAATAGTGGCAACTATAGGGCTATGGATCTAAATGTCTATTTGCTATCAGCCTGTGCTTGTACTTTCTAAGCAGAATATGTTCAAAACTGGGGCACATGGAGAATAACAGACTCGCCTGTCTGAGGCTCACAATAGACTGAAATACTATTAAACAATTTCTGAGTCCCAGTTTTGAATTCTAAGAATATAAGCTACATTTTCTTAGGCACGTGGGTGGTTGACCTGTGTAACATAAGTGTGGATGTTATCAGAATACCTTGGGATCATCTTCTGCGGGTAGAAGAGAAACCCAGTAAACCCAGTAAAGTAGTATAAAATTAAAGGTCAGTCTCTTTCAACAGCCAGAGCGATAATCCATCTATTGCCAGAATGGAGACTAAACAATGAAGTATATCAGTAAACAGAAGCCTGGATTTTAGCAAAGTCCTGCCACATTCCTTCTCACGACAAGCATGGTTTCTTTCAGAGACCATAAGTACCTGTGCTTGTCCAGATCCTGTCTTACAAGAATTCCTGGCCCACTCCACCTGCAGCAAGGCAGGAGGAGTGCTCCAAGAGGACCTGCTGGATCAGCCAGTGACCTGCACCACGTGGATGGCATGCTTTGGACATGCTCTGATGCCACTTTAAGGCATTTCCCATACCTCCAAGAGCCTCCTGCCCCTGTCACCATGGGAGGTAGAACGCCACAGGGTACATTTAGGCATTGGCTGAGGTTTGTCCAGATTTGCAAGTGAAAGAGGTTGAACAGATGCAACCACGTGAAGACATCATTTTATCCCCCATGCTTCAGGTAAGAGGTGCTAAGAACTGAGTGCCTCACACAGGCAGAAAGCACAAGGGGATGGTGTGATGTCAGGCCCTTTGCTGTGCTCCTTAAATGTACGTTCACGCTGTGGCCGGAGCTGCAGTGTAAACTCTCATATGTCTGAGTTAGTTTAAAACTAACTAGCATTAGTATGAACAGCAGACTAATGACATTAGCATGAGGACCAGGGAGGCTGCAAATGGCAGCTCCCCAAAATGTGCAAATTACCGAGCTCTGAGCTCCATGGTGCCAGAATTACACCACTACCAGGCTGCGAGCTAGCTATTGCAGAGCTGGCTCGGCAATTCCTCCGCTTTATGGCTGTTACTCTAGGGTAGTCAGACCTCAGGAGAAAACTGCAGTGGAAATGGACATTTTCTGAGGGGAAATGATACCTTCCAGTATGCAGTCTGCCAGTATAACCGTTCTGAGCAGAAGGACCTTATCTCTACAATACCCATCTCGGCTCTCAGCCCCACAGCACTGGAGCTTGGCGCCTTTTCCTTGCCAGAAAAGCCTCTCTTAGAGTCTTAAACATTTCATGCATTTTCAGCGCTCACCACTAGTTCAAAAGCTTTACAGAGAGTGGCTGTTTAGCAGTGGCTTAAAATCCTTCTGACTGCCTTAGGAATCAGAAATACTGATTGACCAGTCGGCACAAAGCTGTAGGTAGGGCAGCGACATAGCTCTGATGTGCGCAACAGCATGGCAGTGGTCCAGTAATCCAAAAGTTATTCAGAGGAAACAGCCTGGGACATACTTCAAGGCCAAAAATATATTAAAGTAATCCATGATCTGTTTGCAAATTGATAGCCAAAAGCAGAGCAGATAAATACTAAAGGTTTCAAAAAGCTGCAAAACCAGTTACACAGTTAATACAATTCTGTTTCCCATGTGGGTAGATGTTTGCCTACACAATAGTTCTGTCTTTCTAGGCTAAAATCCGGACTAAACGCCTGCTCTGATTACATCTAGGCTTTTAACACAGCCCTGTTTTCTCCCATGGTGACTAAGACAGGTGTGGAACAGCTTTATTATTTAATTGGTGCTATATTTTTTAAGTAAGGTGACATGATTTGAAGTCATGGTTGCTATAGGCGTCCGTGTTTGATATGCATTGCTCCTGAGTCACCTTCTGCATGCCTAGCATGTGCCACAGTGACAAGCCTCTATGCAGGATGACCACAAGCCCCCTTGGATTTAGGATTAAAGTTGAGATTTTCCCAAACTGACTAATTTTGTAAAGTCATATGTGAAATTAAAGGCCCATTGGGTGCACAGTTCTTGACTGGTATTAAGAATTTTAGCTTGGATCCTCAGATACACCGGAGTGGCTATGTAGTAATGTTAACTCTAAAGAATAAAAAGTAAAGGCAGCCATCATGGGTTGGGCTGAGGCTAACAGACAACTGAAAATAAACACCAAACATTTAGAAATAAAAAAATAAATCAGGATTTGGGTTGTTGTGTGTACCTTCTATAGCCTGACTCACAAATTTTAACCTTTCACTATGTGGCTGCTCACAGCGGTATGTACCAGCAAGCAGACAACCTGGGCTATGTATTATGTAGTGTTATAAGAAACTGTGGTTTTTCCATTTTAATGTATAAGCTACTCTGACACCCACACCATGTAGCTGCCTGCAAATAAACAGCATTGATTAAAATAGAAATCTTCCATACACATTTGTAAATCTTGCCAAAATAGATCAATTGCTATATAAATCCTCAAGGCCTGCGATAATTTTAATCAGGGAAGTGTTAGTTCTAGTCTTGGACTATTTTTTTCCTTGGCTACTTTTCTAGAGTCTTTTGAGGAATTCTGTCTGGCTGTTGTTTGTACACAAATCCGCCAGGACGGCTTCATGCCTATGACTGGAGGATGATACCATAGAATCGTGTTGGTTGGAAAAGCCCTTTAAGATCGAGTCTAGCTACGTTATCACCTCAGTGCTTTCCTTCTGCCCTTCAGTCTTCTTCTGGGAAGGATTAGATTCATCTTCGTGCCTTTTTTTTTTGACTCGTCTAGCATATAACACCTTCGAAGCAGCAACCGTATGCTTTTACACGCCAGCGTAGCTAACCCACGTAAGCTGCCAAAAACGTGTAACTGCTAAAAAACACGACTCGCTGCAGCCAGCACAGCACTGCAGAGCGCAGGGACAGCCGGCTGGTGGGCTGCCTCAGCAGCGGGTGGGCTGCCCCAGCAGCACCAGTCCCGCTCTCCCATCACCCCGAGGAAACGGCTGGCGGAGCTGAAGGGCTTCCTCGGCGGCGCAAGTCCCGCGGGCTGCCCCGCGCCCCTCGGCGGCGCTTCCCGGAGGCGCCACGAGGCGGAGCTGCAGGACGGGGCGCGGGGGGGGGCGCGGGGGGGGGGCGCGGGGGGGGCGCGGGGGGCAGGGGCGCAGCCCTGCGCGCACCGCGGGGAACGGGCGCAGCTGCGCCGCTGCGCTCTCACAGCCGTTGATGTTCAGCAGGTTTTCCAGGAGTTGCCAGCCCAGCCGTGCAGCGAGCGCATGGCTCCCAACCCTGGCAACTGCGCGTCTTGCTTACCAGCTTAAAAAACTTCCTCAGGTTGGCTTTGGGGGTTTTGCTTTCTTCTCTGCGGGGTTTCACTTCTGCGGCTTCTGGGCTTTTAACCTCCTCTTTGCCAGGAGCCACTGCTTCTAAAGAAGCGTCCGCTTTTTCATTGCTTACAATCTCTGCTTCTTCCGACGCATTCTGGGGTTATTTTGGAGAAACATTAAGAAAAAGAAAAAAAAGTATCAGTGAGGTTTGTTGTGGTTTTGTTTTTGTTTTGCTTTTTTTTTTTTTTTTTTTAAGAGATTACAATCAAAGTGCTTCAGCAGTGCAGTAAGTTGGTACATCAGGAACAAATACGGCACAAAAGCATTCTCAGCTTCACTGCCATCTGTACGTGTTTCTTCAGGAATTTGATTCATCCTCATTTAAAAAAAGCATAGAAGCTGGTGGGATTTTAAGTCCTTGTTTAAACTGAAGAAATAGCCTTTCTTGAATTGCAGTACCACTTCCCAAACAGAGTAATTTTTCTTTGATCACAATTTTAAAAGAAAATTTAAACAAAATTACATATTGTAATATGTGCCCTGAGTAAATGACACTCACGTAAAACCAATGAAATGAGCAAGATCATAGCCAGGAGTTTGCACACAAAAGCAGGAATAGGATTAATTAAAACACACCGTGGACACTATTAATCGTTAAAACTGTTTGGCACCCTTCTTTGTGAAATACAGAAGTACAGCTTTCTCAGGCTGGTCACATTTGCAACGCCAGCTCCTCTTCCCAGTTGCAAAGATATAAATGACTTCTTGAGGTACAAGGTAGTTAAGTAGCTCATCTATTACTTCGCTTAATCCCATGGGTCACAGTCACCCTCTTTGATAGTGTTGACCCTCATTTGAGTACAAGAAAAGCTGCTGGGTACTCAGCAACGTTGCCTTTGTAGAAGGATTTTGGGTCCCACTGAGCTTTTGTGAATTACTGGAAAGTTCCTTCTATTATAACAGTACTTCAATCAGAGGCATGCGGTTTGTAAATGCCTCTGAAATATGGATTCCCCATAAGATTTATTGATTAATCTCCTGCATGTCTCATTCCACAGCCTTCTCAAGGCTATCCTGGGAATGCTCGATGTGTTTAACTGAACAAGACCTGTGTGGAGCAGAATACGTGAACAGGAGGCACATTTCTGCTGTCGGACGTGGAGGCACAGCTGGGTGGGAGGCTGAACGTGCATTTCCTTCGCTGACTATTCTGCCTTTTATAAATGCCCTGGTAAATATCATTCTCCTGTGCCCTCAAGGACCACTAATTAATTCCCATACCATGGTAACTGTATAAAGAAGTATCTTCCTTTCTCCCGTGAAAAGAAGCTGTTATGCTAATAACCAGGTATTCTGACCTGGAGCAAGCCCTTTATCATTTTGCAGCCTACACAGAAAGGTGCAGAACATGAAAGCAGGGTAAGTTGCACCCTCAGCCTCCAATACTGAATCAAACAGAAGCAGTTACTCTAGGTATTGGCATTTCAACACATGCTGCTGCTTAAAAATACAAGTTACAGCTGAAATATATGCTATGGTTACTGTAGGAAAGAACTGCTGTAAATAAATCTCAGAATGATATCTCACAGTTTTTACATATCCTTACAGGAACTCACACTTAATTCATACTCATAGTTATTTTGACCAAATTAATTTTAGCCACATGAACATGAAAACAATTTAAAAGATAATACCAGAGATTCACCCCAGGCCCGGATCCTTACTCAGATCGGCAAAAAATGGATGCTTCCTCCAGCAACAGCAGCTTAAAGTACTGCTGCCCTCACACACTTTCCCAATTGTCTTCAACTTGGTGATTCCCATGGAGTATCTTTGGTTTAATAGCCCTTGATGGATTTTTTCCTACAGAAATTTAGCTGAACATTTTCTCAGTTGATATAAATTCCTGACATCCAGCATAGTCCTGTGGCAAAGGATTTTACAGCGAAAGTGTGTTTGTTTTTTTTAAAGTAGTTTATTTTTGTTAGTCATCAGATCATTTCATTTGATACTCTACTGCTTTTATTTTGAGCAACGACTGATCTTTCTTGTTCACCTTTTATGTTACAGTAGTCGTTCTGTAGGCTGCTGTCACCTTCCTTTCTGCCAACTCCTTTCTGAGCCAAAAAATAAATAAATACTAATTTATGTAGTTCTTCATACGGAAGCCATTCAATTTATTTGTGCCTTTTTTTCCTCAGTATTATACCTTTTAGTTCTATCATATTCGAGTTGAAGGGGACCCCACATGCAAGATAGGGACTCACCATGGACTTCTACAGCAGCATGAGAGATTTTGCTTTGTTCTGTACTCCTCTTTTGTGGAAGAAATGAACATTTTGGGGGTGGGGTAGGGGGGAGAAGAATGATGAGGGAATAAATATTCCTTGTCCCCTGCTGCCTGTGATGACTGCAGCATAGCCCGCTTCCCCATGGAATTGTAGATTTAATTTATATTTATGAACATTTTTGAGATAATCAATCTGTAATAATTTTAATCTATATTTCTGCCTATTCACACATACATATAATCAATTCACCATCTATTTGCTTGAAGGAAATGATTCATTGCATGAGTTGAAACAGTGGCTCAATAAAGCAGCAACCTAGCTTCTGGGAGCTCATCACTCAAAGATTACGGTTTGGGATCATATTACTGCTGCGCTCCTACAGCTGCAACCCAAATGAGTTTTGTCTCTCAAGCTCTGTCTATGCAATAGCGTTGGTGTCACTACTGAAAACAAATGTGTCCTGGGGCGAAATGCCAAACTCTGAAAAGCACTGTCTATTTAAATAAAGCAAAGAACAAAGTGATAGTCAACTATTCAGATAAATTGATTTGTTTAAAGCAATTGGCAACTTTTTGTACATTTCTTGATGGATTCCATGGGAGGCTTTAGGAAAGTTTAAATCCTGTTTTACAGTATCTTATTTTTTTTTTCTTTTTGAACTTAGATATCTAGTGTACTTATGAAGTTATTTTAATTTCATACTTTTAGGCATATCAAAATTGTTGCAGAACTTACAGGTTACCTTGTGTAAGATCTTAGGCTTGCTATTAAAAATTTTATGATAAATTCCTTATAATTAGAATAGAATTACAGAATCATTTAGGTTGGAAAAGACCTTTAAGATCATTGAGTCCAACCGTTAAGCCAGCACTGCCAAGTCCACCACTAAACCATGTCCCTAAGCACCACATCTACATGGTTTTTAAACACCTCCAGGGATGGTGACCCCACCACCTCCCTGGGCAGCCTGTTCCAGCGCTTGACAGCCCTTTCAGTGAAGACATTTTTCCCAATATCCAACCTAAACCTCACTGGTGGAACTTGAGGCTGATTCTTCTTGTTATCTGGGAGCAGAGACCGACCCCCACCTGCCTACAGCCCCCGCCGGGCAGCTGTAGGGAGCGATCAGGTCCCCCCGAGCCCCCTCCTCTCCAGGCTGAGCCCCCCAGCTCCCCCAGCCGCCCCCCAGCCCCTTCCCCAGCCCCGTTCCCGGCCCTGGACACGCTCCAGCCCCTCCGTGTCCCTCTGGCAGTGAGGGGCCCGGCACTGAACACAGGATTCATGGTGCGGCCGCACCAGTGCCAAGTGCTGGGGGACAGTCCCTGCCCTGGCCCTGCTGGCCACACCGTCTGGGACACGAGCCAGGCTGCTGCTGGCCGCCTTGGCCACCTGGGCACACTGGGGGCTCCTGCCCAGCCGGCCGGCGACCAGCCCCCCCCGGCCCTGTCCCGCCGGGCAGTTCCCCCCGCTGTGCCCCCGGCCTGGGCGCTGCGGGGCTGCGGTGCCCACGGGCAGGGCCCGGCACGCGGCCCTGCTGGCCCCCGTACAGTTGGCCTTGGCCCATGGGCCCGGCCTGCCCAGACCCCCGCGGAGCCTCCTGCCCCCCAGCACATCAACACTGCTGCCCAGCTCGGTGTCACCTGCACACTGACTGGGGGTGCACTCGATCCCCTCGTCCGGGTCGCTGGTAAAGACATGAAACAGCACCGGCGCCAGCAGAGCCCTGGGGACACCCCTGTGCCCAGCGCCAGCGGGATGTGACTCCATTGCCCACCGCTCTTTGGGCTCGGCCGCCAGCCAGGGCTTTACCCAGCGCAGAGACCCCAGTCCCAGCCATGGGCAGCCGGGTTCTCCAGGAGATGCTGTGGGAGACGGTGTCGAAGGCTTGCTTTACTGAGGTCCAGGCAGACACCAACCGCAGCTGTTCCCTCATGCACTAGGCAGGTCATCTTGTCATAGAAGGAGATGAGGTTTGTCAGGCAGGACCTGCCTTTCATAACCCCTGCTGGCAGGGCCCGATCCTCCAGTTGACCTGTATGTACCATGTGATGGCACTCAGGATGATCTGCTCCATAAGCTTCCCCAGCACCGAGGTCGGACTGACAGCCCTGTAGCTCCCTGGATCCTCTTTGCCCTTCTTGTAGATGAGCCTCACGCTAGCTAACCACCAGTCTTCTGGGACCTCCCAGTTTGCAAGGACTGTTAATAAATTGTCTCCAGGAATCATTCTTGTATACCCATCTCCCTCTCTAAGAATGAATTAACTGAAGCTGCTGATTTTCTTTTGCAACTTTGTGATCTCAGAGATATCTCTGGAGGCCTAGTCCAACTGTCTGCTCAAAGCTGTTGAGGAACTTGTCAAGCTGAGCTTTTAGTATCTCCAAGACTGGAGGTTTCACAATTTTTATACAATCAGATCAGGCTATTCAGACATGCTGGGACAAAAGGAAGCTCTAGAGACAGCACATAATCCTCTTCTCCAATAAGACTGACCAAGGTGGCATGTTCTTTGAGACCGATGACACAGGATCATGCTATCTTGCATGCTTCAGAGAGGCAGAGAATGCCTGCACGCAGTGTCTCAGTAGATGGGGAAAACCCCTTCCAGTGAAGGTTTTCTGACATACTTTTAAGAGTTTTTCATTTTTGTTTCCCCTATGAAACTAGAAGAAAAATTTCCATTTGTGCATCCAAGGGACTCGCCAAAGTGTTTCTGGCAGGAATTGAAAGTGTGATGGGAAGAGCCTAACAACGATGAAGTCAATAAACTTTGAATGACACTACATTAACCTAACCTGTTCTCTAGAGCAATGGGCTCGGTTTCTTTACTCACCTGGGAGAAAACCAAAAGTTATATCAAGTTTTGTGACTAGTTTTGGGAAGAAACTGCAATTTGTATATAATAAGAATTTGCAACCAGCCCAGATCTATCTGCTTCATGAGTCTTTGATGCATAAACGTTCACATAAAAGTAAGTTATCTCCTTACATCTACAAATTGCATCAACTGAGGCTGCTGGATTCATGGGTCCAAATTCTGCCTCCAGTTTCCTTAGACACAAATTGTACTAAATTCAGCCGAAGTCAGCAGCTATTGTTGTTATGCACCACAGAGACAGAAGTGCCATTAGGTTGTTTGATTTTTGTTTTTTGAAGGCACTCTGCCAAGCTTAGGAAACATTTCAAGATACATTTGTTTGAAGTAAGATGAGTGCCATCCTTTGTTCTTCTTATTACAGAAAATACCTTTGTTTTCTTCTTCAAAATAATATTTTAATTTATCATTGCTAGTTGTGTTTTATAGGAGTATTTTACTAGGCTCTTTATTTCACTGTGTTTGGGAAGCATTCCTCCATCTCTTGAATGACAGCATCTCTGATTTTGTTTTATTAATGAGCTTACTTAAAACAGTTGTGGTGGGAAGTTTGTGTCTACTCTTTGAGTTGTGGTCTGGTTCTTACAAACCCTCTTATTGCTTTGGGGAACTATTACTACAACAGTTTCTTATCTAGGTTTCTGACCATACAAATTGTCACCTTATGAGAGCGTAACTTATTTTGTGACCTGGATAACTTTGATAGGAGTTTTCGTTTTGCTTGCTGAATCTTTCCTCAGAATTGAGGTAAACACTATACCCTGCTTTGATCTTGTACTGGAGTCTGAACTGGTACTCTGCACTGCATTTCATTAGACACAAAGAACAGTTCTTCTGTTTTCCCTGGGTCATACCTTCTTTATGAAGCAGGTTTTCTTTTATCTTAACAATATATATGGGAGATGACCTTTTGCTCAAGAAATTTCCACTTAAAAGAGCAGTCATGCTTGACATTTGTTCCTGCTGCTTGCAGACTCACAGGCGGGAAGCAGGGAGGGTTAGAGAGGCTTTAACCCACCCTCCTGCCCTCCTTTGCCAATGCGAAGACGACAGAGGTTGCTGCAGTTAAGGTAGCTCAGCTTCAGCCATGGATGTGCTCTCAGACCTCCGCCCTGAAGCCCCCTGTGACCTGCAGCTGCTGCACGAAGGTGCCACTGGGCAGATCTGTAGCTGTAACAGCTCAGACTGTTAACCGATTAGTGTTAACCATGGGCAGCTTATGGTTAAGCCACACTGGTCTGTAAACATCCCAGGAGTGTGGTTCTGACTCACAAATCCCATTGGTTTGATTTGCTGGGTTGAGGCGGTTAGAGGTCCCCTCTGCTGTAAGGGTGGCAGCCGTGCCGGTACTCAGGTGGTGAAACGGCCACCAAAAGCCTGTTGCTTATTGTCCTCCTCACTCCCTCAGCCAGGGGCAATTCTCTTTCAAGTTCCTTCATCCATTTATCCAGCCAAAAATGGCCAGAATCTTCTCCTGTCCTGCATGATAGACGGTATATCCCAGGATGGGAGCAGGGAAACTACTGCAGGAACATGGCAGGTCCTGTGCAATTGTGACATTTATCTCACACGCTCCACCCAAATATTTATCTTTGCTTTCCTATGGAAGAACACAGTTGCAAGCTCAGGAATAGAAAGTGTTATTCTGCTTCACTTACTAGCTAACCAGTTTGCTGTTTGTGTTAACAGTAGATAAATATCCCGCAGTAAAAAGGGCATGATTTTTCTGCGTTTGTATGGCAACAGAATTGCAGTAGCTTAAATTTTGGATTTTAAAAAATATATCTGCTTTAAAGATAATTCACAGAGCACTTGAAATAATACTCCCTCAATCATTTTCCTCCATCATTCACTGGCCTGCTTTGATCAGATATAAATGAAGTGTCATGTTTCTCTGCCCCGATCAGATATCTACAAGGTCTTGAAACCAAGTTTCCAACACAAATATTGGAAACTACTAACTGTATTATTCTATTAATATTCCTCAGCATTTGCAAAAAACAAACAAAAAACCCCAACCCAAACCCAAAAGCTAGCATGACAAACATTTAAGTAGCAGTTATGACAATTTTGTGCAGACTGATCAGGAAATGGGGCAAATACAGTCAAAGTGGTTTCCATCTGAGGAGCTGAATAAGGATTTTTTTTTTCTTTTAGATATTTTTTTATCTGTAGTCAGAGCAGCAGCATTAACTGCAATGTGTTGACAGGCACTTCATTAACTTTACTTTGAAGTGAAAGCTCATCAGAAGATAGATATCTAAGAGACTGCCTGGAAAGAGAGGATCTGGATCTGAATCCTGGATCTATTGAGTGTTGTGTTTGCTATTTGTTAGTTCAAAAGGAAAACTACATGTGACTCTGCATCATACACCTATTTAGAACAGTTGCTAGCTTCGATTCTCTGTCCTAGCAAAAGGGCAGTACATTAAGTGTGCCAGAAAGAAAGATAAAATCATTGCAGAAAAAAAGACAGAATCTTCGAACCAAGCTGAGTTTGAGGCTAACCTGTAGTCTAAGGATTTTTTTTTTTATTATTTTATTTTACATCTATCATCATTTTTTTTAGCTTCAAGCTGACTGGGTCACCAGGGTCTTTCATCAAAGGAAATACAATATTATTCTCTGCCAAGAAAATCCAGTAAAGCAACATCAGCCTTTTATAGGTAAGGATTCAATGCTCAAGCAGGCACATTTGTTTTTTTTTTTTTAATTCTTAGGACCAAATTCACTTCTCTGCTGCAGAAATTTACTCCAGAAAAGCAGAAAACTTGCAAAAACATTTGGTCTCAGCATGATTCCAGACCAAAGAAGTTCTAACTAAGCAGAACTGGGCTCCTTTTACAGAATTCAGATTTCACATACTATTATAGCTCAGTGCATTTGCATAAGTTATTTAACTAGCCCTTAATATTTCTGGTAGCAACCAAAACCTGCTTGGAGTTGTAGTTCCATTCAACGAATTGTCCTGGTTTCAGCTAGGGTAGAGTTAATTTCTTCTTAATAATACCTGGTGCAATGTTGTGTTTTGGATTTAGTATGAGAATAAATTTGATAACACACAGATGATTTTAACTGTTGCTGGGTGGTTTTTATACTGTCAAGGGCTTTTCAGTTTCCTAGGGCTGGCCAGCCAGAGGGCTGGAGGGGCACAAGAAACTGGGAGGGGACGCAGCCAGGACAGCTGACCTCAACTAGCCAAAGGGGTATTCCATACCACGGGACATTGTGCTCAGTATGTAAACTGGGGGGAGTGGGCTGGTTACTGCTCAGGGAATGGCTGGGCATCGGTCAGTGTCTGATGAGCAATTGTACATCACCTGGGTATTTTTTTTCCCTTTTGGATTTTATTCCTCTCTCCCTCCCTCTCCTTTTCATTATGGTTGTTGTTATTGTATTTCAATGATTAACTTGTTCTTGTCTCAACCCATGAGTTTTACCTTTTTCCCAGTTCTCCTCCCAGCCCTGCTGTTGTGGGGGGAGAGAGCGAGCAGCTGTGCGTACTTAGCTTCTGTCTGGGGTTAAACCATGACACTGACATAAGCAGCTGCTACTGATGTAGGATAAATTTAACACAGCATTATGAACAAACATAAGTGAAAGACAATTTTGGTACAAGTTTTAAACCCCTGAGATGTTTGAGATCCCAGGACTTCACATGAAGATTGTTATAAGGTTAAAGAAACACAGGGTAGGTACTTAAAACTAGTTTAGCTTAGCTGTAATGCAAGATATAGGGAACTGGTGCTCACTGTGGGCAGAACCTACATTACAGAGCAGTAAAATAGCTATAACTACATTAGTTTGGTTTAATCTTTCAAATTAAGGTTTTGAAATCTTACCAAAACCTTATCAGATTTTTTTTTTTTTAAATCAACCATCACTACCAATTTCTCCTCCACAGGAATGATTTTCCCTATTATTCTGCAAGAATACGTTCCCTTCTTCGATGCTTTTTCTTTTTCAAGCACAAAAGACCTTGTTACTTCGTTATGAAATTACTGAAGTTCAGACCAGCTTTATTACTTCCAAATTTACGCTGAAACTACATACAACCATCTGCCAGACGTTCAGCATACATCCTGCTTCCCATCCCTGTTTTCAAATACGCCAGGCTACTCAGAGGAGGAGGTTTCTGTAGCAGTAACTAGACAAAAAAAAATCCTTCTCCCTCTTCTTCACAACTTTCCTCTCATTCTAAATACCTGATTTGCCTCATTCCCCAGGAAATGAAGTCCCAAGTTACAAATGTTTCAAGCTTAGATTGTTTTCATGCATGTTTATTCTGTAAATATCTAAAGACCTTAGTGGTTTTTTTTTTTTTTTTTTTTAATGTAAGTAACATACCCAAACTGTATGTCTAGCACCACTGCTCAGTAGGGAAATACAGCTAAAGAAGCTGCAGGGCTAGCTGCTCAGTCAGCATCTGTGCGTTTGGAAGTAGTTCTTTTCTGGGATTTGAACTTGAACAGAAGCCCAGGAAAGCAGTTATTCAACATACAGTGATTCAGTGAAGTTTAATACAGCTCTTCCCTTAAATTAAATGAGAAAAGAATTATCCTTCAGCTTATAAAACACACAGATCATGAAAACAGGAACCGTGTTTTCAAAGTTAGCCCTAATTTTGGTTAAAATCTTTACTTTACCTGAGGAAAAATACTTCTTCCCAAGCAATCAACCTCAGTCCTCAAAATTAAAGACTGATCCGCTCTGGTATGCAACTTTTTCTATTGAGTAAGAATAGACCCACCAGATTCCAGGTTTTCTGACATTTAGAACTAAAGCAAACCTTTCTCATGAAAATGAAATAGGTTTTTACGGTTATGTCTCTATTAATGACATAATTTGGTAAAGAATACTATAATCTTCGTGGGGTTTTTAATAAATGCGTTAAGTTGACAGAGTATAACATTTCTTCTTCCATAACAGCACTAAAAAAATACTACAGGCAGGTTTAAAAGGCTATGTTTTATGAGATTCTTCTGCAGGAGCCTAACTGCTGTTATAACCATGTGCATATGTGACTGCCCAAAGCTCACGTATGCATTTGTACATGCATAGCCTGTTGTGCATTTGACATGTGGGATATATGCAACTGTGCAGATTTGACTGCTTTACTGTAACTCTGTATTTAGCAATAACTAGACACTGTGTGAAGATGGAGCTGTGGGATGGACCAGCTCTGAAATCCAGACGTACCTTTTTCCAAAAGAGCTTGCTCAGCGGCATAGGAGTGGACGATGTTTTCTCCTTCGTCACATCTTTGGGGGCTTCACTGGCCACTGCCTGCTGCTGAGCTGCAGGCTCGGGGGCTTTTGTATTCTGCTTAGTTGTCTGTGGCTCTTGAGAGGAAGGGACATTTTTGTCTGATTTTACAGAGGTAACAGGCTGCTGTTCAGTGCTCTAGAAAGAAACATGAACACATAGGCTATTGGAAAGATGTGAAGAACAAGATACCTGCAGCGAGTTGGGGCACCACCTTGTACAGGAGTGCACAGCAGGCCACCGCTGCACAGGACACACAAGGCAACAAGGTGCAGCTTACGGGCTGCATCCCTGTCCTTTCGAATGAAGTAATGTCTTGAACAGAGGAAGCAAATTACATATCAACCCACCCTTCATAACAGAGTTGATTAATTGATAAAGAAATTAAAACGCTGTCTGTGAGACTGAAAATGACAGCGAGAATAATTACCCTTTAACTGCATTATTCATACAGATAACTTGAATCATCCTACTCACTTTGGTGTTAGTTGTCTGTTGGGTCTCTTTTGCAGCCTGAAGGGAAACAAAACACAAAGACAAGTCTGTTTCTGGCAGCGTCAGTGCTCACAGTTACACAGTTCAGGAATTGTCTGTGTCACAAATTATTTTATTTTTAGTGAATGTTTGTGAAAGTCCTGGCTCCTGCAACCATGGAAACTGATCTCTGGCAGAGGCGAGGCTGCCTGGAGGGACTGCCAGCTTGCATCCTTCTACCTGCAGCAGCACTGAAGCCTTGTGTGGAATTGCTATGTGCTCACGCTGCTCTGCTTGCAGTCCTCAGCGTCTGTAGAAATATATGTATTTACGTATGGATTCCCAGTTTCTTCAGGTAAGACATTACCCAGGGTTTTAAGATACTAGCAGATATTTTTCTGAGCTGGGTCTGGTGCACAGCTTTCAGTGCACATGTACGAGCCAGAGCTGGGTCTTTTCCACTGCAGGAATTGCATACCAGTCAGGGACGTGCTAACGTCACCTTCAGAACGGGAAACTTTGCTTTCTGGGATACAAAACATAGGCAGATGACTGCCTGGAAATGAAGGACACAGAACAGCGGTGGCTTTTTAACTTAGAAGCAGGAGTTGCAGCTCTACAAAAAGCCGCTCTGCAGGTGCTGGAGATTGCTTTAGTCCATCCACTCGTGCTTTTGAATTTACTCTTTTGTAAAAAATCATTCACAGTCATGGGCGTCCTGGTTTCACCAAAACACAAAAAGCCAGGATGGATCCAGTTTGTTAAACTCCTTCCCGGCCAGTGGTACATACCAGCATCTATCAATCCTAACACCCAGCATGGCTTACGCTGAAGATGAGCGTCTGAGCAGTACAAAGAGAGGAGCAGCAAGCCACAAACTCAAGTAAACGTGAGTCCAGCACCCCCGGGTTTAGGCAGCCTGCCACACGCTCTGCAGATTTCTTAAAAGAATAGGTGAGAGATATTTTGCAGGAGCCAAGAACTTCTTTTTGTGGTTAGCTCTAATGAACAAGACCCAAAGCAAGCGGTAAGAAGTAGTACAATGCCATGAGCTGGCTTCAATACCAGTGCTGACAATAAGTGATTAACCCTTCTGTTCCGAGTAAAAATTCCATAAATCAGTACGGTTGTACTACCAAACTGGCATGCAATGCAAGGCAAATATACATGGATGTGCATAAAAGAACAGACAGGGACCCAACTGTCAAGTGCCACCCAAACTCAGCCTTTCAGCTCAAATGGCCAAATCACATTGCATCAGCTTATATTATGGATTTATACCAGGATGCATGTTGGTGTTTGAAAACAACATTCACAAGTTGCTTTAAAGTTAATACTCATGTAAACACAGGACACTGAAAAACAATGTTTCTGTTAACCTAATAGTCAATCTATACTTAAAGTGTGGAGAAGTGCATTTTGGAAGACTTGCAGGGAAAGAACTTTCAGAGGAGACAGTGAACTGCTTAAAATTAAATATGAGGAGACATACATTAAAATGATAATTTCAAATAAAGGAATTCATTACTTATTCATCCAGTTGACACATCATGCTAAGGCATTTCAAATGAAAAGAGATAAACTTTTTTTTTACTAGAGGTGATAACTTTAGTGCTTGCCTGTCACATCAGTGCTCTGATTTGAATTTCCACTTTCAACCATCCTTACAAGCAAACTGTTGGCACCATTTTAATCCATCTCCTTTATTCTTAATATGTCATAAATGATACCTTAGTTATTGCTTCTGTATTTTGTATGTTGAAAGCAAACTGTGAAAATAAACTTAGAAACAAGAAAAAACTGTTTAAAAAGTAATGACATTTTATAAGATAGATTTTATTGGTGTAAAATTTTAGTGCTGTTGCATTCCTTCAAGATAACTACTTTCATTCCAGACCAAGGCTCTGTTACAAATTCTATCAAACAGCCTAATGAAACCCAATTATCTTTCCCAACAACTCACTGCAAGATTTTGAACTCTTGAAAAGGCTTAGCACCTTAAAAAATGCTAGCCAGGTATGTTTTTTTACTTGGAAGCCCTAATTGATTATGAACAAGTAATTAATATTTTAATTGTATTAAATATCAAAACCATTAGCTATCAATGCAGTATATACAAGATCTTAACTTTAAGCTGTTGGCAAGAACTGTAGACTTAAAACCATTGGGAAGATTATTATTCCTTCAATAATATACAGATGACTTTTTTATCTCAAAAATTAGACCGTGGAAAGAACATTTTTGTTTTGAAAATAGCTTGAAGAACTCCCTTTGACCCATGCCTTTGATTATAAAGCCCCCTACTCACCAGAAATTCCATGTGGGTGTTTTGAGTGAACATTAAATATTAATTACTTTCCTCCCCCAGTAGAAGGGTCTCCGCCTCTGCATTCTTTGGGCTAAAAAGCTACAATTCTCTGCCTCCCTGCCACAGAATATCATGGCAGATTATCTTCAGAGAATGCAGAAATGCCCAAACACAGGCCTTGAGACCAAAGATTTTTCAGTGAGATATAAATATATATATAAAGGTAAAAGCTAATGTCCTCTGAAGCAATCATTTGCATGAAAAGTGTGCATTTTGAACAACTTTAAAGTATCCTTGAAAACCAGACTTTTCCCCTCCAAACTAAACTTTGGATTCAATAAACGACTACTTTTCTTGTTTTCAGTGAAAAGCAGTATTTGTGAAGGGAATTCCCACTTTCTCTGTGCCGTATCTGATGCCCCAGTTCACCAAACCAACATGCACTGGCATGTGGTCAAAATAGGTAAGGCAATGTGGATCATAAAGCCTTAATTGTAGTTGGACTGAACTCTTAAACCTGTCCTACAACTGTAGGCACCGTTCATGCCTGCAGAACTCATTGTTTGTCAGTACCTTTTATTTTTAAGTGGCCAGGGAAGTTTAGTCAGCATTAGCAAGTGTAACTGGGAAGCATGTAGCAGGGAAGGTTAGAGGAATTGTTTCAGAATCCTGAATTCACAGATGGTATAACAAGAGAAACTTTGCACATGAAGATCATTTTCATAAGGCATGGCACAGAAATGCTCATGCCATTGCTTTCAGAGCATTGCACAGCTGGCCAGATGCTGATTTCAGTCACCAAATAAACAACTTCACTCTGTGAGAGGAGCCATCTGTTACTGCTCAGGGTTCTGCTCATGCTAGTGTTTCATACAGACCTTATGCCTAAAGAGTTTACTAAAAGTACTGTGTCCTAGCTTGGGACTTTCTGCCTTCTTTTTCTTGGCTCCTTTAGCTTGGGATTCTGCTGATGTCTTCGGAGCAGGTTGCCCGCCATGGCCTTTTTCCACTTTTGATCCCTTTTGTACAACAGCATTTGAAGTTAAGTACTTATTGCAGAGTTCTTTCTTGGTTCACAGAAGACATTCAACTACTCACACATGTAGTATCAAATCCAAACATTTCCTTTTTGCTCTCGACAATAAATAATGTTTTCTTCTGAGCGATTGCTCAGTTCTCCTTAGACTTCCTTTCACATGAGTAGTGAAATAAATATAAAAGCTAAGGCAATCCAGTTGACTCAAAATTAAACCACAATTTGCCCCCTAAAATCTTCATTGAGACTCAGATCCCACAAAGACTGCGACCTCTGTGTTTTAGTTACCATGAGTAACTGAATTGGAGATTATAGTGTTAAAATAGGCAGATACATAAATCATTGAAAATGCCTTCATTCTTTTTATTGCAGTGTTAGAGAGACTTGAAAATGTTTTGCATAATGCATTATTCAGGAAAGAGGCAGTATGAATATTCATAATATATGCTACATAAACTATTTCAAGTTTGCACTAATGTTCATGAAATTAGTTAGAAATGAAAGTATCAGAAAAATAGTAATGATAGACTGACACTAAAAGTATTGGATGAGCACTGCTTCCTTTTCATTCCATTTTAAATATCTGCAGGAGGCATTTAACTTGAACAATGATTCCCAAAACATGTTAGAGACCAGATCTCTAAAAAAACTAGGCAACACATTGAAAAACCCACTACAAAGGGCTATAAAATAAGGAAACATTGCCAGCTTTCTATATGGGGAAAAAGCAGCATCGGGCTATTTTAAAAGTGGTAGCAGACTGCCTGTGGCTCAAGGCAGAGTCAATTACCCTGCAGAGAGGGTAGAGGTGGCCCTGTTCAAGTACGTGGCTTCTCTGCAAGTCTTGGAAAAACCCGAATAGCATTTGCTAAAATGTTCCATTTAACTTTTCACAGAATTGGAATATTTTTTTAATGAAGTACCTTCTCAAAACTTTGCTTTTCAAGTCACTGTTGCTGTCCCCCCCTCACCCCCAGTCTTCAACACAACCCTCTGGATTTGTCAGTGCAGGAAAAAAACTTAAGTTTTCATGTAATAAAAAATAGGCTTTTTTTTTCTTCTTCCACCACCATTTCCATCTTTTCATTAATAAAAAAAAGAGACACACAAAACCAGAAGCATGCAAGGTTGCTTAACTGAGCTTCCACATAGAAACAAGTTAACACAAGAGTGTGTTCTATGGTGACTGCGCCGTACGTATGCCCATAACATATGACTAATCGCAGACAATACAGGGTAGCATTCTTCACTCTTCAGTGTCAGGTTTTAAAACAATAAGGTGCCTTTCATTACCTAGTACAAAGGTGGATGTATTTTTTTTTTAACTCACTACTTGCTAGTATCCTGGACTTGATTCCAATCTCCTTTAGGCAATGTATTTCCTGATTTAATTAAGAATCAGACCAATATATAGCAAAGAAATAAAGAATTTTAAAAATATTTCAATGCAAATGACTCAAGCGTTCATCCTTCAGGTAATTAGCTTGTCCCTTTGCAAGCTTCATTCTGTTTTCTTTTATACTTGAACAAGGGAAAAAAAAGCTTTCAACCAGTAAAAAGCTTTAAAGTGAGTTGGCAAAAACTTCCAGGAACTACAGAAACAGTCAGCCTATGGCATTTACAAGGTGAAGTATCAAGCCCTGTGGCTGACCACAACTAAACAGGCAGGAGGAAAAGGCCACAGTACAGAACGTAACAGGTATAAGTAGGCGAAGCTGGGGTCTTGCTCTCCAGGACTGTCCCATTCTGTGCCGTTGCATCTTCCCAAAGTGCTTTGTACTGAGAAAAGGCTGTGGCCAGTCACAACAAAATTGGCCATTTCCCCCTGCAGTACACTGTACCATTCCTAGTATTCCCAAACGTACAATGTGGGAACAAGACAGGATCTGCTACAGAAAGGTCAAAGAGGTGGTCTGGGGCAGATCTGATCCAAATGCCACATTGGTTAGTATAAACTTGCAATAGATCAATTACTCCAAGGAAGTATGACTCAACTCGTATTAAACTCCTGTGTTCACATAGATGAAATGACAACCACTAAGGGTGTGCACAGGCTGCTGAAAGCATCCGTGTCTTTAGCCAGCTGATTAAAGCCAGAGGCAGCGGCTAATGACAGCATGTTGCTACAAAAATAACACCAACCCAGTTCAGTGTCACTGATGCCTCACACACCTCTGCATTTCAGCAGGAGGGAGCACACTGCCGTGCTTTGCAAAGCTGAAGTGGGCTGTGGCTGTTTCTCAGATTCATGAGAAAGCTTGTCTGTCCTGTTCACCATGGAAGAGCACTGCCGAGAGACACTGGGCACATACTAGCCCTTGCATGCTAAACCCCAGCTCCTCCCTGCCAAGGGGGTGCACCAGCAGCTGAAATGAAAGTGTGACCAGGACTCAAAGGCACAGTGATCCCTGTGCCAGCCAAACCCCGTGAAAGCCGCACAGCACTCAGGAGAGGCTCAGACTGCACAAAGGGGAAAGCCTCACTTAAGAACACGTCTTTACCTTTAAGACAGAAGTTATTTCTCAGGGGAAGAATGACCATTATTTCATTATATGTAACAGCTGATAAATCTGCAGCTTTTCTATGCAACAGTTGATAAGTTAACCTTTTAAACATGTTTTTCCTTTAATATAGTGAAAATGTCATTCTTTGTGTCAGGAAGATAGTGAAGATAAAGGAATTCTTCATAAAAAAAGCAACTCCCATTCAACTACTACATAATGAGTTTGCATATCCTGCTAGTCATCTGGATTTGTTTACCCTCGCAGGTGTGATAGCAAACCAAACCCAAACAGCATATTTGTTTCCAAATTACAGTACACCACCACCAACAGTCACCTGTTATAGAAGCACATGGGTGCACATGATAAAGTTTGCAGGTATGCAAACAGGACTGCTCAATTGGATTTTTCAGGAGTTGTTGAAAGAGCTACAAGTCTCACTGAAAGAGTGGAATTTGATAACTGCCTTTTCTGGATATCTTGAGAGACCATAGCCCTGGCTGATGATTTCCGGAATTATTGAGCTATAATCGGGGAGTGGTGTGTATCTCCCACGTACTCACCAAGCTTTCTGGAAAGACTGACCTCACCATTTTAGTACCAGGCTACATAAAAAAAAAATTTGAATGAGACAAAGGATAAAAAAAGAATAAAGAAAGGATAGAAAAAAAGTTGTGCCTACAGTGGTTTTGGCAACATAGTTGCATGGAAAGACTGTTTTCTCTTCTAGTGTTTTATTCTTTATGTGTTAATTAAATTTTATCACAGGCATTGCAAGAAAAGCTTTAGTTATTATAGTCATAACAATGTGTAAGGACATCTAATCTGGAAGTTCCTGGTTACGCAGTGATGTGCCTGTAAGCCACTGAAACACTAGAAGATAGAAGGCAGCTTCATAAAAATTGTCTCATTTCTGCTTCTGTTGAAACTATTGTAAATTTTGGCACTAACAGAAAAGGAAAAAAGGGAGAAAAGTGTTTAAACACCTACATTTTTCCATTTTAGAAGATTATGTTTTCAACTTAAATTTTACAGTTTGTTTTTCCACTTTTTTTGGGTGGTGTGGTGGTAATTTCCACAAGTTTGTTAAATGTTGGATCAGTCTGGTATTTTCAATATATCTGACAGCAAATGAAAAACATAATAATGAAGCTTTCCTGAATTCACATATGAAGGAACATCACTGCGCATGGACACTAAAAACAAGTTTCCTTTTGCCAGTGGAATCCAAGAACATACTGTTTGCAGAGAGGAAAGCAAGAGGCCACATCTGCCTGTTCATGGAGGAGCATTTCTCAGACTGGTCCTATACGTGTCTAGCCCATGTGGGTTTCAGTTCCCAGTGGGAGCCTCACACACACTTGGAGCCAGCCCGATGCGTTGTATTAGAACAGCTCAAGTGTTCAATTCATCGTGCTTAAGCAACCCCCCTGATCCTCATCTCCGCATGTAAAGGGAAGAATCCTGAGCAGTCAAGGCAGGACAGCGATCCCAGTCGCAGTCCTGCTCGGAGCAGCTCCATTGCCTTCCTGACGTTTCAGCTGCTCATAGGAGCAGCCTGTCCACCCTGACTGCGGCAGAGTCCATACAGGGGTGCTTCAGCCTGGAGAGTCCCAGAGAGGAGGCACTGGGATCTCCTCCTCCTGTTTTTGACCGATTCCAGTGGGAAGCTGGTCCTCGCCCATTCTCCTGCACCCTAAGGGGTGACCAGCAGTAGCTGTGGCTGCAGAGCCGAGCAGGGGCGTGGGAGCCGGCTCCTGCCCACCAAGCCACAGAGCTGCCACAGGCAGGGGCACCTCGCCTGTCCCCCCCACCAGCAGGTGTGGGGACATAAAGGAGACATGCATATACACAACTGGAAATGAAAAACCAGCAGCTTAGCACAGCTCAATGAGCAAGTGGAGTTTTCTGTGGACTCAAGAGGATCTTGCTGCAGGGACCTGTAGTTTTAGATCAAGGACAAGTCAGAGTAATAACTAAAAGCACTACCAGGTTGTTACCAGCCTTGCAGGAAATGCTACAGTTTGGAACTTGATTGTAACATATGGTATGAAGAACTGCACTCTTTATGCTCATCTTCCTTTCAAATTTATTCAGGGGGAAAATATTTTAACTTACTTCAAATGATAACATCAACTGGGGAACAAGCAACACAATGAAGAGGAAATACCTGTCAGAAACATCTAGTGACCAGTGACAGAATGAGGAATGTGCCTACCTTGTCTTCAGAATCACTTTTGGCTTCAGCTTTGCTTGGGGAGACCTTAAATGTATTTGAGGAAAACAAATAGTCACACCCAACAGAGTCTTTCAAAAGATCTGAAAGATCATATGTTTGAAACTAGCAGTATTTTCTAGCACAAAGGAGAAAAAAATAAATATTGCTCCCCCCCAGCACATGAGAAAATTTATAATACAAACATGTCTCAAAAACAACTTAAAGCCAATGGCTAACATGCAAAATATCTAGATATTTTGCATATTTAAAAATAACAAAGATACATTATTCAAGCTTGACCATTCCATTAATCCATGAATATAAAGATTTTAAATTTTAAAGATATGACAAAATAAGGATTTTCTGCATGATGAAACTTCAAGAGCTAAATACCTCCAGGTCTACCAGTATCTGTGCAGAAGAGGCAGTTTCCAGAGTAGGTCATCATCGTTTGATTGTAACTGCACAGTACCTACACATCTCTGTCACTCTCAAGTCTGTCTTTAAGGCACCTGTTTGGCTTCATTACTTCTCAGTGCCTGTGACAGCGAGCATGTTACATTTAGCTCAACATGTTCACATGGGATTTTTATAAGCAATTTAAAGCACAGCCTAGAGATGAAAAGGAAAGCCAAAAGCTTACCAGTGTTTTAAGGAAACTCATGACAGAGTTATCTGTTGCAGCAGCTGCTTGGAGGTTGTCTTGTTTTACCTCTGCCTTTTCAGGTTGCTCAGCAGTGAGACAGTTGACACCTGCCGAGTCCTGCCGTAGGTCTTTTTGGTTGCAGTCATCTATGTCCTAGAAAAAAAAAGAAGGGGGGGTTGCACAGAGTTTCCTCAGTCCTAGCTTGCTTAATTTCCAATGGAATGCAAAAGTAACATTTGTGACTTGCATTATGTTGCTCTGAGAGTCACAACCCTAATTCCAACCATACTTCTCCAGCCTACGTATTCAGAACAATTGAGCATTTATGCATCTCTTTCCCCTCTTTTCTAATATATTCAGCATTTGCCGTTGGTTGGAGGAACATTGTTCTCAGCTACCAAGTATAACAAACACAAGTAAAGTTGCACACAGCGTCCCAAACAACACTGCTTTTCTCTTTTCAAGGCTGAACTTGTGCATCGGAACAGGCGCTGAGATTTTGGCTTTTGATGGCTCAGTGTCTGATTATACCATACAAAGATTGCTTCCGATACTCTGTATTCTGCAATACCAGAAATAATTTTTATCTAGCAAAAACACAAACATGGTACATATTAAAAGAAGGAAAAAAGCAACAACCCAAAGTTATTCTTCTGAGCCAGATG
Source organism: Falco peregrinus (assembly GCF_023634155.1). Classification (NCBI taxonomy): domain Eukaryota; kingdom Metazoa; phylum Chordata; class Aves; order Falconiformes; family Falconidae; genus Falco; species Falco peregrinus. The sequence continues at coordinate 29,561,999 of NC_073729.1, read as the reverse complement.
GAACTGCCTCCTCTCTTCCTGGAATTACAGTTCCCAGAGCCCAAAAATAGTTTTCCAGTGCTCAGGCATTCACAAGTTAGTAATATTAAGTTACTCAGTTTCTGTTTAGACACCTAAACAAGGGTCTGGTTTTTAAAAACCTCTTTTTGGACCAGTTTTGGAGAGCTTGGCACTCTTTTACGCTGAATTTGCCTGCTATTCTGGCCACTTTTGCCTTGAGCCTGCACAGGTAAAGCCAACACAAATGTTATGCAGGAGAGAGCTGCTTGAGGCAAGTCCTCGTGTCCCATTCAGCATTTCCTTTTTTTGATATTTAGGAGTACTACATCTGGCTAGTAATATCTGAGTCTGCTACCAATAATCCTCCTTCCCCGTGTCTATCTGTCTGCATTGTAAGTGCAGGGCTGGATCTGTCCGTTAAGGTAAATGATGGTGGCCCCAACTTGGCTAGGGGATCTGGGACATTACTGAGCAGACAATCGTAGCAGTGCCATAAATCTTCAGCAGAAGTTATCATCCCCAGCTACTTAGACAGCAACTAGAGAAGTACTTGTTACGATACTAGATGCCCAGATGACTCCAGAGGCAAAATCAGGACAAGAAATAAAACAGATGAGCCTGTTCAGGCATCTCCAGTAAACAGTATCTTTGAATTGCTGCTCTCAAAGACTGCCTGAACGTCTAAGTGACACCAGGGTTTTTTTCCCAACCTGCCCATTAGGCATAGTTGTTCAGTGCCATTTTAACTAGGAAAAGTTAAAATAAAATTGTACTCTAGAGCCTTTCACTGTACTGGGGGATTCAAAACCCCACAGTATTTGTATAGGACATACATTTCTGTAGGTCCCTAAGGGAAGGACTAGACTAAAGATGCATAAGTGTTTTAAAAATTCAGAGGGCTAGTTTGGCATCAAGAAAGATCAGGATGGAGTGGCCAGTGTCCATACAGCATTTAAGGAGTTAAAAAAAGCGCAAGGTTTTACTTGCAAGAACAGACTGCTGTTTAATTCTCCACCCACTGTTTTCCAAGTTTACCCAGGAAGAAACACAGCACAGTAGTTCAGACTGCTTCCACAGGCTATTGAGAAGTTTCTTACAAGGGTCTAACACACCACTTTGTCCTGCTGCCAGTCATGGGCCAGAGTGGCTCCAAGAACAATATGTCCCGTGCAGAACACGCGTGGCCGTGCCAGCTTCGGCAGCCCTGCTTCCAGGGATCCCGTCTAAAGAGCCCTGGTCATATGAAAAATGCTGGCTCTGTTTCAGGTATTAAAGGGGCAACAAAGGCAGGAGGCAAGACACTACAGAAGCGGGAGGCAGAAGATACGCTGCTACACAAAATTGGCTTCATAACTGAAGCACTAGATGCTATCAAACCGCAATAAGCAAACTGTTCTACACACCCAAGCCCAAGCTCTGGTGCTGGGCTGCACTCCGGTGAGGAGGAAAAGATCTCTCTGCTGAGCACCATAGAGCTGTTGCCAGCAGTAGATACCCCTGGGACAGCCACAGAGGTGACAGGTCCTACCGCTGGCAGCACCAGCGGTCCCAGGGTACCTCCCTGCTAAAGCCACACTTCGCCCTGCAGAAGCGAAAGCTATTGCAGGCCATGCGGAGCTGGAGGCACGGCACCATCCCAAAATCCCTGAACTCCAACCAGAAGAGCACAAACCGGCCCCATGCTGACCCGCTGCTACTGGCGGAGCCCTGCTCCAGGCTTCACAAGCCAAGGCTGCCATTAGCTACAGAGATACAACTCTGATCTGGACTTTGATAGATGCTGTGATCCATCTTGCACTTTCGTGGGAATACTGCTGTAGGAAGGAGCGCAGACTCAGGCCATCAGCATGTAAATCAGGGAGAGAGAATGTGGAGCCCTACAATATCCCATTTGCAGAGCTGCAGTCAAATAGCCACAGGAACCTCCGCAGCAGCTCACTGCACAATATGCTGCGCAAAGCCCCGGAGGCAAATAATGAAAGAAAACTCTAGAAATAACAGAAGAAAGTCAGTGTTAGAAGTTAACAGATACTATGTAAATGTGCAATTCATTTCTTTGAGGAGTCAAATTTGGTGGTAATAAACACCTTAAATACTTATACTGTAGTTTCAGTTCAGTCATTAGAAAAATATATCAAAAGAATGTATTCCTGCCAGCACTTTTGTTTGTATGAATCATGGCTCAGTGAAACATTTCAGGCATATAATTTATCTTTTCTTTGGCTTACATAGTAAATGCTTCATGAATTCATGAATTCTGTCCTTGTTTTAATTATGCTGTGTTCTGAATGTAGTTTTGTAGACCACAAAAATAAAGAGTGGTTCACCAAACACAGAATGTTTGTGCAGCTCTTAAGCTACAACTGTGGAGCCTCTCTCTTACTTACCAGCAATGCTGTTTGTTTTGTGTTGGCACTCAGTTCGGGGAAACTTTGCTTTGACAGATATTACAAGTCAAAACCCACAAAAAAAAAAAGAAAAAAGAAGAAACCTGTTGGCTGTAATATCTGGATTTTTAGTACGATTATTTGGTAACACTTTGTAGTTACTACAGTAACAGCAATTAAATTAGACTTGGTCATTCTCCCACCCTACATGAGAATAGCAACTTTAGAGGGAACAGAAGGCAACTGTGCTGCAAGGCAGAGCCACAACCTTTGTTTTAGAAATGGAGTTAAAGTAAGTTTGGCAACATATCAGAAGCATTTAGTTGGCATATTTTTCCCAGAATAGGTCCTTAACTCCTCTCTGTCCCCAGCATATACTCCTTTTCCTATTTGAAAAATTAAAGACAAAAACGGTAGTCCAGAAATTCAAAGATAAGGTCAAAATCCCACTCTCCCCATGAAACACTTCTGCCACTCACACTGAGCAGCCTGTACCCTGATTTTGAGAGCCCTCAAAGATTTTCAGTAGTACAGCTTTAAGCACATATGTAAGTGATGTACAGGCACTTTGGTTAAACAGGAGACCTGTCCTTAAGCAGGTCCTCAGGCACCAAAAAGCTGTTGTGTGGCCTGGGATCCTACAAACACTTACATCCCAAACATAACCTACAGCTGATGAGTGCCTGGGATTTCCAGGCTATTCCCATTAGCGATGTTCAGGATGTGGGTAGGTATAAGATGAGGATGGAACAGAATTCAAAATTAATAAGCTAGGCATTATCGAGATAAAAATAAGCTTGATCTGAGTGAACAGTGCTTCTAGTACCTGCTTGAACTGGCAGAATAAGGTTCAGATTATCTTGTCCTGTCCCCTGATGGTTGCTCATTACAAACACTTTCTTACCTGAGCTTTCCCAACATGACTGTTTGCTACCAGCAAACGTTTAGCTGACTTCTGACTAAAGCTACTCCAGGTTATTTCATTACAGTTTCACACTATTACTTCAATACCACAAACTGACCTTTCACACTCTGTAGTTTGCAATCACAGCAAAATAGGAAGTTATGAATTTTGCATTTGATTGTAAAAATAACAATTCTTGCGAGCCACAGGCAAAGCTTATTCTTTGCGTGTATTAGTCAAAAGCATCTGCAGGAATTCAGTGATGAAAAGCTTCAGTTTTAAAAGCTACAAACAGAAGTGCCAGTATGCACAGAATAGATTATTCATTCTGAATCATTCACTCTGTTTTGTTTATGTAGTGAATGCCTTGATGTTTTGCTAGGTTGAGACTATGGATCCTTTAAATGCGCATATATAGCTGTCTGAAATACTAGTCACGCATGCCTATGGTCAAAAATGCAACTGTTTAGTCTTATAAATGACTCTTCAGAAAAATATTATGATTTATATGTTTATACAAGAAATGTAATCTTCCAGTTTGAGAAGGCATAAGATAAAGATGACAAGGTAGAAGAATACAAGTTGAAGAGACTTTTGGGGACAGCCGGCAACGTCATCAGTGCAAGCAGTGAGGATCTCGTGAGCCATGTTCAACACTATCCAAAGCATTAGCAATCATACAGCACTCTTATTTGTAAGCCTGAACTAGGCCAATAAAAGCAGTTACTACTAAAATGGATTTACACAGAGATTCTGATGAGGGGACCGTGTAGCTAGTTTCTCCCTCCCATTTCGGACACTGGACAGGATTTGAGGTATATCACCAATTGGTATATACTGGCACCTCTCCGACAGAGCTAAGAAGGGTTATGCCACTTATCCCTATCCAGGGGATGGGCTTTTCCAGTAGTTAACTGCCTGAAAATTGATCCTATAATGTATTTGCTAATATCAGACTCTGCAGGAAGTGTAAGATCTAAACTCATGTCTGTTTTCAGCTCCTTTCTTTGATTAGTGTGCTTTCAGATAAGTTACTTGTTTTCTTATATTGCATTCTCATCCTATAAAAATCAATTCTAGAGGACCATGTTTCCTTGATTAAAAAAAGTCACAGTAGCTAAGCGTGCAAAAACTGCTGCATAATACACCTTATTCTGGTATGGAGGGTGTGCAGCAAACAGCTGTTGCTCAAGAAGAGTGACTATTTTAAGAATGGCACAAAACATGCTAAACAACTTCTTTAAAACCATCCCGTGCCAAACTCCAAGCTCCTAAAGCATAAGAAACAATTTTACTTTCAGGTGGTTTTGCTTCCATTTGTAGCTGGCTGCTGTTCATCATCCTGGCAACTGGAGCATGAACACAGCTATCTTGCCCAAACCTTTCAGAGAATTACAAATTAGTTTAAAATCAAGGTCAGATGCCAGCATTTAGTCTCAAGGCAGACATCAGAGCTATCACCACTCCACCATCGGTTCTTCTCCCATACCTCTATCCAGCCGCCCCTGCGGCAGGAGGGGGATGTTACCTACAATAATTTTAAGAGCAACACCGGTTCACTCACACAGCTATCATGACACCAAGTTGTCCTGTGCTATTAATATTCCTAGGAGGTTTCATTAAGAGTGAAATGGATATTCCTACTGAAGCACTTGCCTTCCCCTGTGGGACAGGGTTTGATGCGCTCTGTAATCCAGCCGCCTCTTCTGCTGCGATGCGCCCGTCGGGAAGGTCTGCAGTCTGCCTTTCCTCCTGGGTATCAATTTGTGTTTTGCTCCTTTCCTTTCCCTTCTCCAGCTTGAAGATCCTGTCAAAGAAGGTTACTTGCTTTGGCTTTGAGGCGGCCGCATCCTCTCCCTCAGGTGTCACTGATGCTGCAAGATCGATGTCACCAAGCGATGCTGCCGGCGGGGCCTGGGTCAGGTTTTTATGTGTGCCTTCCTCCCGCGCAGCTGCTGCGGGAACCTCCGCGCTCTCACTTGGTGCTTTGTTCACTCCAGGCGCCTCTGAGCTGACATCAAGTTTCACCGATCCAACTGATGAATCTGTAGCTGGGTCTTCAGTACGCCCTGGTACAGACCATGAAAATGCAAAGACAGAGCGGGATTTAGCAAATGGCAAAGCTCTCCTGGCAGTGCTCCCGAGACTCTGCCCGCCCGCCTCGGGAGCGGGGCTCTGCTCCATTGTCTTTGGGGAAGAAACAGCCACATTATCCCGTGCAACACTTGCCTTTGCATCCACTACAAACAGAAACATAAAACAGTAATTATCCAGCACAGCAAAGAAGTTATGTTGGTCGTACAATTAATCATGGTGACCTTGCTCTTTAATAAACTAATTCTGAAACGTGGAGCCTCTGGGAGGACCACACAGGGTGCAGCTTGTGTAGAGACCCTGTTGTCTTCCTGTGCTAAACACGAGCTGCCACTCATGTCTCAGACCCCCCCCGTCTGATTTTTCTTTCCTGTCATTCCTCATTGAAGGTGGTGCAAATTTTATGTTCTCCACAGCCCCCTCTCAGCTGCCAAAGGCAGATAGCGGCCCTGGTTTTTGACTGCTTAGCCCAGTGGACAAGCTGAAGTATTTTACTTTCCAATTAAAATTAGCGATACACAAAAAAGGAGTCAATAAAACTTGAGAGACAGTTATGGATGACTATATTACACTTTCCTCTGTTAAAGCTAAATGGGAAAAAGAACGGAAAGCCCGACGTCTTATTTTGTTTCCTGGCTTGCCAAACTCCCCACAGGGTTTTGCAGTCATAACTTATTTAATTAATTTTTCCAACACTGTTCCTCGCCTTCCTGCCTGCTCTCCATAGTGCAGGGTTTAGTTGCACATCTCCTCTCTTGTCTGTAGGTTAGTTTAAGCCTGATTTGAATACTTATAAATCACATCTGAGCCAGCCGCCTTGTCCTCAGGTTTCTGACTCTTCTGACCCACAAACAGTACAGCTCTTAATCACATTTAAAATTTGCACAAATAATTCCCCCTTGTGTAGGCACGTGGCCATCACACTTTAGATGTGAAAAAAATCTTTAATCTTAAAAGCATATTTTATGATTTTTTTGTATTACAGTGGCACTTTGATAATACAGCTGAGGTGAAAATCCCTAATACTGTATATGCAGACAGGAGAGAAGGCTCCTGCTTTACAGAGGACAAAAGAAACAAGAGACAGAAGTATCTCTTGTACCAGTTTTGTGGATGGGAGACTGAATCGCAGCTTACGTGGCCTGAAACCGCAGTAAACAAGATGCTGGCCGAAAGGTAAACCTTACAGCTCCCCCTCAGCGGGAGCGTCTCTTCCTTACTCTGACTAGAATATGTATATGATTTCCCTGTCAATCACCACCACAGATGACAAGGATGAATTTAGATCTACTTAATTATAATTGTGAAAAACTGACAGTCTCAAACTGACTGGCTAAATTAGAACTTCAAAATTGTCAGTTTCAGCTTAAAATTGAAATTATTTCAAACAATAATTGTAATAGTCTAGTCAATATTATGCCCTTCATATTTTACTTTAACAGAAATAAAACCCCAGATACCAACAAAACTTGACTAAACACCTGTCTTCCGCAGTACAGATCTTCAGTTTCATTGTTTAATTTCTTTTTCAAGGTGAGGAAAGCAGACCATTTTTAGATCATAGCTTTCAAAACTACCCCTTAGCTTTTCCCAGAGAAATTACCCCAGCTTCCCACCCCTCTGCAGGATTTGGCATGACACCATGCATGCATCAGCAGGCACCCTGTAACATGTCTGTGCCCATCTGATACTGTCCTCCTGTGCCCATGCACCCTGCTCATGGCCCTGGGCAGATGCAGGAGGAGGACAGAGCCCCAGCATCCAGCTGTGACATCCCTTTCCCTACAGCCTTAACTCGGTGACCAGGAGCCCCCCGGACCCTTGCTCACAGCTCAGGGCTGGCCCTGACTCGCCGGAGCTTCCATAAACCCACGTGGTGAGCAGCACTGGAGCGTGCTGGCACGCCAGCACCTGTCTCAAGTGACTTTACCGAAAGACTTGCCAGCAGTGGAGGCAACAGCTGACAGAGTAAGGGCTGTGGTGGCAGCGTTCACAACCTGGCCAGCATTTCACCAGCTGCCAGAGAGCTGGCTCCTAATAGCTTTGCTTCTAAAGTTTTTAGTCTGACATTTGCTTTCTTATTGTGTTTTGGGCATACGCAAGCGTGCAGAGGGAGGGCCAGGGCACCTCAGTACAGCCTGTTCTGTCCAGGTAAATAGATTTTCGTTTCTTTGTGTGCACTCTAATAGAGAAAATGTCTTCCTCTAATTTCTCAGTGTTACTACTCATGTAAGAAAATAACTCACACTGGCGAGAATCCTTCGCCAGTAATATTCTTCTGTAATATTTCACGAGTGCCTGTTTCAACAGACTGACATGCAAAGAAAAGGTACAAATAACTAGCTGCTCAACCACCTATTCAGCCATTCAGTCAGGGCCACTAAGTATCAGCTATAGTCTCCTAAGCCTCCTGTAATACTGCGTGAAAAAACTGAAGCACTAACTTCTAATTATAGTTGGAAACTTGGGAAGGAAGCAAAAAGCAAACCCTTCCCCAGCTAAAGCAAGCAGAAACAATATCCATTGGAAAATATTTGTAATAGATGCTGAACTTCTGCTTTATGTAACAGATTAAAAAATGAAACACAGGAAAATGGTCTTTAGTGTAAAAATAGGAATAGAAGCTCATCATTAAGAAAACCAACCAAAAAAAGTAGTTGGTGAGCCTATCAAGCTCCTTTTATCTCTAATTATCATGGAAGGAATGAAAGACCTGGAAAGTATCACCAGCAAGAGCTCTGCAGCACGTCTCTTGTGTCAAAACGATTCAAACCATTTCAGGGAAAGTCTGCTCAGACCCCAGGCGAGGCAAGTCCCACCACCAGAGAGGAGACACTGCTGTGGTGGGCTGAACAGAAGGGGTTTGGCTCATGTCATATTCACAGCAAACCGTAAAGGAGAAAGGCTTTGAGACTGCAGTTTTTGGATGAAAAGTGCATGATGTTTTTGGTTTTAAAAAGACACAGAAGTGCCATTCTTTCCAAGATTGTTCCCCAATCCAGAGGCAGAATTATGAATAGGAGCAAAGCCTCCCAAATTCTATGCCAGGTCTGCAAGTAGATCAAAGCTGCTCACTCTGAATGAGATTAATAACTGCTCTGAAACTAAAATCAATATACAATTTAGAGCACTGTTGTAAGATTGCATTTCATTTTGCTACCACACAGGCATTTTCAAGTACTTAACAGAAGACAGTCATGCTACAGAAGATTTCTTCCTCTCCCTTCACTTCACCAAGATATGTTAAAAAGGCAATACTATAGCTGCACAAAGTCCCTCTTCTGTAAGAATACACTCAAAATAAGGAGATTTTCTGAAATTTGCTAGACTAGACCAACATTTTTTTCTTGATTTACAAGAAAAACTGTATGGAGAAGAGTAACAGTACAATATTATGTCAATACCATTTCACTGCTCAAAAGTAATTGCTGACCGACTTTCTCCCGCTTCCTTTCATAGGCTTGACTTTGCATTTTAAGCACTTCCATAGGCTAAGGGTGAACAGCAGCACTACGTTTGCTGACACAGGATGGGACCAAGTCTGCAGAATTAGCACTGAATTTTTAAAAAGTGCTTCGGTTTTAAGAGAGTCAGCAAATAAAATGTTATAACAGACAAAGCCTGAAGGCAAGCACAGACTAAGTTGACCACATGAGCTGCAAAACTCACCATGTAGGTACAGAATTATTTCTCTTCATTATAGGACCTAATGTGCCCAGAACCCCCTGGGCAGGCAGCAGAGCTCAGAAAGCAGCGGTGCAAAGCGCCTGCAGCAAAGCACCCATTTCACACGTGTTTTGGACCAAGGCGCAGCACTGACCAGAGGTAGCAGCAGATGCGGGCAGGATGTGACTGATATGAAAGCAAGTTCAGAACCACCAGTCCAACATAAATGAAAAAGCTGCCCAAGCTTTTGTCAGCTGATTTGCTTTTGCTAATCAGAGGGAATATCACCAGACTTCAGCCTAGTGCACGTAACAGATGGCAGCCAAACTCCCCCAAATGGGACCAAAAGCAATTCTGTCCAGCACTTCCAGATTGTTTTTCCCCCTCCTCCACTGTAACCCTATTTTCTCTGAAGCTTACTTTGCTCTTTTCATTGCTGGCAGCATCCTAAGCCACGTACTAGGTAGGCATCTATTTTTTTGATGCTCAGTTTGCCCAAGCTAATTCCTTCAGATGCTTTCTTAAAACATACTCCTTTTCCTTAGCCTTTGATTGCTAGTCTGGTTTCAGCAGTTCTACGTGCTCTCATGGCTAATACTTACATGTCAGGAACATATCAGGTCCTGCAATGCCTTACATTGGCAGCTTCTCACCTCCTGCCATTTGTCCTACTGACTCTTTCATAGGGCAAGTAATTTTTAGCTGTCGAATGAGGAACAACTTAAATTGGCAATGTCTTCAGCATAGTCATCTCCTCCTGTAGGCCACTAGCATGCGAACATGCCATAAAATTAATGCTAGGAGAAAACATTTTCTGATGTTGCTGCTTTAGATAATAGAAAGAAATCAGGTTTTTTTTGGAACTGAACTGAGCAAGCCATTAGCTACAAATACTGCTTCAGCATCTTTGATTGTTTTGAATACAAGCCAGTTACAAACAGGTATTTTGCTTAGCAATGTAATCAGTACCACAGCATTGTCTTGTTCCCTGGAGTTCAGTCATGGAGACAATGGATTTTAACAGCCCTGAAGGAACCATTAAAGCTACAAGGCAACATTTGGCACGAAGTCATCTACCAGAGCAGGCCAGCACAATGGATGATAACAGTCCTGAATGAATTACTGCAGCAAATACTGGGCTTAAAAATCTAAACGTTTACCAACAAAAAGTGAATTTCCTAATTGACATTTCTGATAGATTTTTATAGACATTGTGTAGGTTATTTTTTCCTTTTGTTATTTAGAACTGAGTTGGGATCATAATGCTACAGTAGGTGCAGCATTTTCAGATCTCCAAGTATAACTCATGTTTGTGTGGGGCACCCCCAAAACTGTTTTAACAACTGAATGACTAAGTTGTCAGAGACATTAAAGAATTCTAAAATAAGACATCTTCCCCCTCTTAAATAAAAAAAACCCCATACTAATATTCTTTTGCAATATTGTTCAACTATTCCATGCAAATAAAGTTGTCGGTACATTTATGCACTAGAATAACTTTTTGTCATTAAGGTAACTGCCATTGTTATTTACCTAACAGATTTACTGAAATTAATGGAAATAGGGGAAGAGAAGCTAGCAGCAAGAATAGTAATGATCATTCCTGAAATAACCAAACTGCATTGTTTCACAGCTTACAGGCACATCAAGTTATTGCAAGACACCCATTTCTGTTAGATGCTGGCTAGCAGCAGAATTTGCTGAATAAGATTTATCTCCTGGAACAAAGGCATTTCAGCTTAACTGAACTCCTCTTCCTCATGTAATCTTTCTTTTGCTGAGCAGGTCATTGTTTTAATCTGCATGTAAGTACCACACATATACAAACAAATTTCCCCCCCCGTTTTATCCTTCTGATACATTTCTGCTCTATGTAGTGCAAATCTCAGATAAAGAGTTTTTAGTTCTGGCTGTCTTCCTTTTACCTGTTGTCCTCCAAGTACTTGTATTACTTAAAGTTCTAAAAGGCCAACACAAAACATTAGGAAAGACCAGGACCAAAATTGCTATCCTTTTTCTTGCAAAGCAACACCATGAGGTAGCAGTAAGGGCACCACTACTATTTAAATAGGATTACAGGAGAAGGATGCTAGCACTCTGTGCAGTGTCTGCAGCCTGATAATCAGTAGGAGCAGGAAAGGCAAGTCATGGAAAGAATCTCTAAGCCCACACATCTGTCAGCCTGTTTGAGCAGAAGCAGCAAATGCAGGGAACCAGTCACCAATCTGCTCACCCAGATGTGAAGCAGATGGTGACAGGGCTCTTCCAAATAACATTACTTCCTCTGGTCATATTAAGTTAACTCTCTGGATTCTTTTTTCATTATATTAGTAGATATAGATTTCATAGACTCATTTATCAACTATACCTTTTAATGCACAGCACATGGTCAGATCACTGGCAATCACAGAAATACAAACTAACAAGACAAAGACCACAAACATACATCTAACACTATTAATAAAATCCTCTTGCTTCACTTGCCTTTTTTGCAGCTCTTTTGCCTTCTGGAGAATTGCTCACTTTATGAGCATAAGATAGATAACAGTACTATTTCTTGTGTTATTTCATTTTAGAAATACTGTCAATTACATTTTCTATAGGAATAACTTCTATCTCCAAACAGCACTTGTACTTTTGTTTCACCAAGACCTTGGCTACATTACACAAACCAGTGAGATTTCAGTTGTATCTAAATAGTTAATGACTTTAACTGCTTTTTAAACATTAAAGTTAAAATACGAGTAATATCAACACAAGACATTCCCATTTTTTAACTCTCTACTTAAACCGATTTAGTAATTACATTAATTAGGTAATCCATTTAAGTAAAACAATGCCATATGCTTCACTTTATGTATAAAGAGTAAAATGTACACTTATTTTCTAGGTCTTCAGACAGTGTAAATCATCTGGCTTTTATTTACTTTCCAGAACTCCACTGGTTTACACCAGCAGAAACACACAGCTACAGGCTTTCATTTTCTAGTAGACAACCATTTAAACTGACTTATTATAGCTAGATAACGTTAGGAAATTAGCCATGGAACAGAGATTCTGAACTGTAATAGGTACCATCTGCATATTGCCCTACCAGTCTTTGATTATTTTTGTCTAAGCTTAGATTTTTTTAACTGGATATAGCAGGCTGAGAGGGTTCTCTTAACAACAAATAATAAACCAATATTTTCTTTCCTTGCAGAGATTAGAGAGAATTGTTTCTTACTGTATTCTGAAAACAGAAAGAAATTCAATGCAAGGAAAACACTAGCAGAATTAACGTGGTTGAATCTGCAGAGATGTGAACTGAAGCAACGCTGCTCCAGATGAGTGCTGCCTGAACGCTGCTCAGAAGGGCTCCAAAGCCAACCAGAGGTGGAAGGAGAAATTCATAAGGTGCTGGAAGGTGACGAGACACACATGTCTGTAGGTGAAAGCAATTACTCACGAATACATGGAGATAACTTTTTTCAAAACAACTTGGACCAGAATTTTTAATACTCCGGCCATGTAGCTGACACCAGATTTTCAGGATGTCAACACTGGCAGTGGGGCTCAGCTGGTGACAGGCACCTTTCCATGGTGAGCCCAGGGGCCAGCCTGCCACTGTGGAAAACTTGGTTGCTGTTCTGCTATGAATAGCACCCAAACAAGTCCAAAACGGGAAGCACTTGCTGAGTAATGATCTACCCATACCCCTACCAACTATCCAACTTCTACACCAACACCCACAGTTTATACGCAATAGGGACATATAAATTTTATTTCATTAGTGTACAGAGAAAGTCATCATCCCCCTGCCTCCCTGATTCTCTTATTGCCCCAGCAGTAGTTAAGTAATATCTAATATGTCCTATAACTGTAACAGGAGAGAGGTGGTCAGGGTTACATTTGTCTTGTGAAACAGTTTGAATAAGTTCTGGTAAATGGGACCAACCTCCTGGTAATAATGTTATCAGCCATAGTACATTCCCAACTTTTATTTATTTAGCTCTATGAATTGCTGTGCTTTACCCTAAATTCTCTAGAATTTAAACACAGGCAGTTGACGCAGTTATATTTTGTTTAAAAAAGAAAATCTTACTGCAGAGTAGTCATACCCTGCTCTCTTCAAGAAGGTCTGCCACCTCTAAAACAAAAGCAAGGAGGGTTTCTATATAGAAAAGGTACCATTGAGGCCCAGCTCAGGAACAGGAGTGACATTTCATCATGAAATCTCAGGTCCAGAGGCAATTATGTCATAACTCCACTACCGCAGGTACAATGCCTACCATCTTACAATATTTTTCCCAGCCAACCATTTTTGCGAAATGACAAACAAGACAAAAAAATTTTCCCTATACATATTTCATTGTTAACAAATAATTTTTTGGTATCTTTGAAGTCAAAGCAATGCACCTACTCAAGAACACAAGACCAAAAATCAAAGAACAAGATGGAAATGTTTAGACTAACAAAAAGGCACTCACATTTCTATCATGTTTGTGGAAATTGTTACTGAACAGATCGGAAATACTGTTTCCAAAAAAAAGCAGAGGTGGTTTCTAAGACTTTACAATCTCATGGATGAGAACACATATATAGGACCTGGATTTTATTTTTTTTCAGTTTTTGTAACCAACTTGCAAAGAATTTTGAAAAATTTTCTTTTATTAAACTGCTCAAAACACCCCCAGAAGGCCGAATGCCTGCAGAATATTTCAAAATAATGTCTTTTACTGCAGTCACTAAAAGAAGTTCCCCCAGAACAGTCTCCTACTCCCTTCTTTTTCCCTTTGTCACCTTAGTACAGTATTACTCTGGGCTTTAAATAATTTACACTAATACATTTCTTCCGGGCTTGCATGATCCCATCCCCATTTTCTACACTCAATATTTAACAGCCGAGGGCACTCGGTAAGCACCCCTCAAGTCCTTAGCTCAAAGGGCAGATCAGCAAGGTGCACCCCCGTTGTGCCAGCCTCAGGTATCCCTTGAAACACCTTCCTCAAGCTCCTTACAGAACCTAAATCAGGTGAGACACTCTGAGCTCACCGGTAAGCAGTTCAGCGCTACCTGGAGCAATACAATAGTCTTTTTTCTGGCCCATTAATGTCTTACCTCCTCTACCCACCCCAAGATACCCCATTTCTGCAAAGTTTTGCACTGTTCTAACCTACCTATCTTTAGGCATCCTTATTAGACGGTTTGGGGATAGACCCTTAAGTATAGGGTACTTTGTGGATTTCTTTTATAAACAGAAAATTATAGCAGCTCTCCATATAACAGCCCAGTTTCTGTCTAGTCCCAGAGTTGTGCCCACTGTGGCCAGAGAACAGGTCTGGCAAAGCAAAGCAGCCTGATCAACACAAGCAATAGCCTCAAAGATTATTCCTGTACAGTAGCTGGGGAATATTTTAAAGCTTAACAAATTTTACTTCTAGCCTGCACAAGTTTCCTTTTTTCAATGCATTCAGTCCTGGTTGGTGTGGTTTGTTTTTTTTTTTGTGTGTGTGTGGTTTTTTTGTTTTGTTTTTTGTTTGTTTGTCTTGGTTTTTTAATTGTAATTTTGTATATCCCCTCTGGATTACCAGTTTCTGCACCAGTGGGTATTTCAAACTGGCATCCAGGCACAACAACATCACCTGTTAACTCCCCACCAGCAGCAGGGATGCTATGACATTACTTAAAACCAACTTTCTCTCCCTGCTCTCCTGTTCCAGCCTGCAAAACAACATTTCATTGTGCCCCCCGCAACACGAAACCTCCCTAACAGCTGGGGCCCCTCGCCTTGGTGCCATTGCTACATGATGCCCCACGCAGGATCCCCAGTTTGTGCCCCTTGCAGCAACGATCCCCCCAAGGCTTGTCAGAGGCACTATTGCCACCAGAGCCCCAGCAGAGGTAGCTCATCACAGGGCACCCCGATGTTTGTGCAGCAGCCTGAAAGGGACCAGTGTCACACCACTCCTGCCCTATAACACTTCACATCAACCAAACCCATCGGTCTATAAAACCACATTTTGTGGACCAGGTGCAGAACCAAATTCTTAGCTCAATTAAAGAAACAGCGTCCAGCGGACTTTAGAAATATTCTCCTATTTTACTCCTTGTTATCTTTAAACTTTCAGGCTTCTGAAAATCCACATATACTGAATCACAAGTAAGAGCTGAAACATGGGCTCATCTTTTAATTTGAGGCCATGCACTGATATTTGCTGCTGCTCCACCATAAGCCTCTCTCTGCTGGTCTGGGAGCAAAAGAAATGCAAACGCGCCACCCTTTCCCAGTACATACCTTCACGATTTGTTGCAGGGGAACAAGTCTGAGCAAATGCAACAGATCCATTTTTAATATTCTCAGGAGAGTCAGATAGAGCCTGAAATAGCAAACAATACACTTCTTAAGCACTCTTAGGACTGAGTACATCATGAGATTTGAAAAGGCCAATATGCAATAGCCAGGGAAGGTCAGAATGGACAGCCCTTGCTTACCTGATAGCTCTTTACTGTGCACATATTGTCATCTCCAGCTTCCTCTGGGATACTCATTGTGTTCCCCATAGCTCCTGTAAGGTGAAGAGAGGGAAAAAAAAACCAAACCACAAACCAGCCTTTCTTTCTCATTTGTATGAATTTACTGCCTAATTCAAATTAAGAGACAGCCAATGGTGACAGACTTTGACAGGCTGTTTAAACTAGGAATTTAAAAAGCCCCACCTGCTTTCCTGAAGGCACCTGCCCTACTCATCAGTCTGCACCAACCTGTTTCCCTCAAACCCAGTTGTGCACCGGGGCTCACAGCTGCTCGCTGAAAACGATACAAACTAACCAACTTTTCTTGTTTGTTGAGGATAATGGGATGTAATCGCACCCATGTCATTTGCTAGGACTCAGCAGAGAGCGACGTGGACTTAGCAGCAGAATAAAGTGAAAAAGACCAAAATACATTAATAAATTACAGCAGCTTGGTGGGGTTTTATATTTTTGTTTGGTTTTCGTATAAAAAAAGAGAAGAGATAAAAGAGGCAGGGTGTAAAGGCATCATGCGTGTAAACTCTGAAAATCAGGCCCTCTATGTCCTGCAGTTATGTATAAGAAATCCTCTGGGAAAATTCTCACCTGTGGAAGTATTTGTCCTGCTCTAGACACTTCAGCACTTGACTGCAGCTCACAGAAGTAACTGGGTGACATTTCCTTGGCTAGTTCAAGCACCTCCAAGCCCGTAGCTGCAGCAGGTCAGAGATGGCATGAACCAGCCACCACAGCATTCACCTGTTGTCCCAGATGTGTTTTTTGAGCATCTCGTGTTGCCAAGGTACAGCACTACTGGTACCCAAGTTAGCTTAAAATGGATTCCTTAGGTCCATACTTACTGGAGCCACAGCTCTAACTACAATCCAGGAATAACCTTCACTAGTTAACTACTATTAGCCCATTAGATAATTCAACACTTAGTGAAACTGTTCTGATTTTGTTAAACTTTGTTTCAGGAGCAATGTGTCTGATTCAGTTTTAGCCTCTTTCCTATGTACAAGTACACATCAACCTGTTGGGGTTTTTTTTGGCTTTCTTTTATTTTTCCCTTAATTTAAAATACATTTATGTAGCCTCTGAGCTTGCTGTGCTTTAGGGCTGTAAATTCTGTAGGGCCAAACACACTCTGCAACATGGTTGAAGGGCAAACCAGACTGAAGTCAAGAGGACGGTTCCTATTGACTTTGGCTCAGGATATATATGTATATATACTGTTAAAGCTACACAAATAAACAATAAGGATAAACTGTTCTGAGCCACACCTTGAAAGAGGGAGGTCTCCAAAGAGATGCAGGCAGAAGGCTGGACCAGCCTCAGTGCCTGTCCTGTCGGATGTCCTGCGCAGCCACCATGGGTACCAAGTGCCTTTCTGGTTTATTATCGGTCTGGTTTATGCCTGTATGAATCAGTGATGCTGCAGAGGTATGGATGTACGGATAAGAGCAAATTCTTTAGTGTTTTACTTAAATAACCCTTAGCTATTGAAAAAAAAGAAGGAAA
The DNA here is from genome assembly GCF_023634155.1 of Falco peregrinus. NCBI lineage: Eukaryota > Metazoa > Chordata > Aves > Falconiformes > Falconidae > Falco > Falco peregrinus. The sequence goes on along the minus strand of NC_073729.1, from coordinate 29,544,932 downwards.
AGAGTAGTTTTGCTAAATCCCGCTCACTAGAATTTGATGGTGAGAAGTGGGGGCAGCTCCCCTTCCAGCCTGCCACCCCAAGTCACTGCTTCCAGTTATTTTTTACAGAGCTGGAGCTGGCTGTGGGTTTTTGCTAACCCCAGTCTACAAACCTTTGCTTTACAGGGATGGTCCAGATCTGGTTTCTATTCTATGCTGCATCCTAGCTGACATGAAACCCAAGCTGCACCAATCTCCAGAGGTGGTTGTTGCTCTGCAAAGTGCCCACTGCCGTGCTGGACACCGAGCGGACCCCACTGATGCTGGAACATGAACTGCAGCCGTGCACTGCTGAGAATTGCCGCATAAATAGCGGCTGTAGGACCGAGCCTTGATTTCAGAGTGCAGAGTTATTTTACAGGGATTTTATCTTCTCAGCTGATATTTCCACTATAAATCAGAACTTCTGATTTACGGTGGAAAGCAGCCAATGTTTCCCTGTGGATGTACAATGGCCTCTTGTCCTTGCTATGTGGTTCTGTTTCCTAGCAACTTTAAGTATTATCCTATTGGAAGAGAAGAAAACAAGATTCAAATCCTACTGCTTAGTCTCGATGGTAAATTTAGTATCTGGTTGAATCTGGAGGATTTACTTTTGTTTTCCATTCACAAGGCCGCCTGGTTTATGCCAGGAGACAACTTAAGCAGAGGGTGGAATTATTTGCAGGTTACACGCTTCCTTTTTTCACATGTGCTGTAAAATCAGTACATATCTACAGGGAGCGAGAGAAGAGAAGCAAATTCCTTTTTTTTTTTTCCTTCTTTTTTTTTTTTTTCCTTCTTTTTTTTTTCCACAATGGCTTGTAGCTTGACTCTCAGTTACTCCAGTTTCCTGTTGATGCAGCTCTGTTCACATCGCGTAAGTTATCTTTAACCGATACAGAGCAGAAATCACAGGCTCTGATCTCAGGCGTAGTTTGCTCTAGGAGAGATTACCTGTTTTCTACAATCAGGTTTCTAATTCTCACTGATATAAAACATACACAGTGGTCACATGGAATTTTTAAAGGTTTTCACTCACCAGACTTCTCTCTCATAGAAAGCTGGGTAAGACTTGGAGGCTACTTTTGCTAAAAATGGGACAAACTTACTACAGAACCCTCTCAGAGTATGATCCCAAAACACCAAACACAGTTTCCACCATGCACATACACAATATCTCTTGAGACTTTTTTCGTTCTTGCAACAGTAATTAATTGTGGTATTGCATTGAGTTTTGTACTGTGTGAGGGGGATGTGCTCTGGGGCAAAGTGGCTACTGAAGAAAGGTGACAAGTCTGTGGCCATTCCTCTGGGTACTGAGCTCGGTCAGCGGCACAGCCTCACAGTCCTGGCCCAGATCCTCCAGTAAAATTAGGAAAAGATATATATATGTGTGCTTCTGCCCTATTTTAAAGAAAAAATGAAAGGTCACTGCCACCTATAGACAAAACTGAGTATCAGCAGATACGATAATACACGTACAAAATGGTATCATATTGGCAGAGTTTCAAGTTGCCAAGCAAGTAATGTCACAGCTATTCACTTCTGCCATCACATCTAGAAATTGCTGCTGTAAAGACTTGCATCTGATCGCACCCATATGTGGCTCTAGAGCTGCATAAACGAGCAGCTCCAGCTCTGTCATTAACATCAAATAGTTACGTTTTTCCCCAAAGTGCTCAGGCCTGTCATTTATACGAACAAATCCATTTTTCTCTGATTTGAAACATCTTCTCTTGAAGCTAAAATGATTAAATGTGGAGCCAAAGAAGCTTTCTGAAAAATAAGGGGCTCCCACAAGGCTCTCATTTGGTATCTCGTTTTGCCAATGTGTTTATGAAGACCACCATTTTGAATGTGCGCTGCCAAAATCTGAGCACCAGGACCCATTTTGGCCCCCAACTAAAATCCTCACACGAGCAAATGGATTTTCAAAAGATGCTGAGGACTCCCAGCGTGCAGTGACTTGCCTGAGAACCGTGAACCTTCAGGAGCTCTCTGAGGACCTCTGTTCAGCTGTGAACCCTACACTGTTCCTTGGGATGCTGGCTTGGTCTCTCCGTTGGGCGTTTTTGCCATCTTTGTTATTAATGATGGCTATTTATTAGCAGTACAGCCACCAGGCAGGACCTATTTATGCCCTTTGTTCTATGTCGGAAAGGCAGAGCCGGCCTTTGCAGGAGCTGTGCGTGTGGAGCAAACCTCCACCAGCCCTGGGAGATACTGCTGGCAAGATTGCTGTTTTACAATTTACAAAGGCAATTTCCAGGGACTGAGAGGGGAAAAGAGATGATGCTGATGCAAGAGCGTTTTTTCAAAATGAGAAGGAAACCCTCAGAAGTTGAGAGGAACTGGAGTAAGCTCATTTTCATGCTTAGGCTTCCTTTCTAGATACAGATTTTTTGATTAACTTTCAAGAATATTATCCTGGCAGGGGGCTCATTCAGACCAGCTGGAATGCAGCCTGACTGGTTTAAAAAGGAACATGAGCTACCAGCCTCCAGATCAGACACAGCTCCAAAGGAGTTCTTTTCCCAAATTATGCCTAACTACTTCTATTGAAATGCAGAAAAATAATCCAAAAGAAAAATTGTAATTTTAATTTTTTTTTTTTAAACATTATATGAACCGTAGTGTGCCCTGAGCATGAGCTCAAAGCTTGGTAAAATTCACCTTTTTCTCTCACTTTCAAAAATCATTGGTTTGGTCCTGGCAGAGTGGCAAAAGCTTTGAAAAATACAAAGAAAATTACAACAAAATCCATGAGCTGCTGAGTACTCTGGCTAAAACCTGACCTTTATAATGTATTGACCAACCTAGAATATTACAATCACCTGTGTCACAGTGTCTGTTCGTATAAAAAGTACACAATTTGTTCCTCGCTAAAACTTTGCATATATTGTACTTAAATGTCAGAAAAAAATAATCAACTTTACTCAGTTCTTTATGCAGCTTATTTCACTGTAGGTATGTCTACACTTTCACTGTAGGTGCAGAGAAAGACTTAAATAGACCCACATACATTCCAGAGGCGGAGGAAGGACCTAGCACACGTTAATTAATGCAAAGAGCAGCCTGCCTTGTGGTCACAGGGCAAGGACTGGATCCTCAGCTCTTTGGTCCATCCCTGCCCTTTATCCTGCCTCATGGAAAACAGGTGAACATGGGGATGTGTCAGTGACCAGCTAGAAAGGCAGAAGCTCCTGCTACGATTCACGTGGAGCCAAGGAAGGACTAATAATAGCACAGTTTTAGAGTTTCCTTACCTTCCTTCACTGCAGCTCCCAATTGCTCTCCTGCAGAAAAATGTAACTCGAACACGTGTTGGGTATGATGAAACCAGGGGACAAATGCATCTGAGCACTGTCAGTGGCTAAGGAGGAGAAATGGACACGCAATTGACAGTGGTGGAGGGACAGGAGAAGGAAGGATTGAGATGACTCACCTAAGAGCAAACAAGAAACACCCAGGAACAAATTGAATAGCCACCTGGCAGCCGGCTGTGCATCCAGCACATGCAGAATTACAGTCCTTCAGGCTCTAGGGGCAGTTTTTAATACAATTCTTTCAGCCACCCTGCATCGCAGCCAAATGGGAAAAGCAAAATAGTTCAAACATTCACACCCTGGGCTTTCAGGGATGAACAGTTCAGCAATGCCACAAAGGTGAACAGTCCCAACCCGGCTGGTAGAAATGCTCTGTCAGAAAGCTGATCTTTTTATTCTTGTGTCCTGTTCCAGAAGAAACCAGTGCACCAAAAGGAAAAAATTATACTTTAAAACCCAAACTGATCAAGCCAAGCATTTGCAGGAGCTCCCAAAATCATTTAGCACAAGAGCCCCTGCAGGACTCTACTCAAGCAATGGTTAGAAGCGGCAGCAGAGGAAAAGCAAAAGAAAAACCCATGAAAAACCAAACCAACAGCAGCAGCACAAGTTACCTGGGGGAGGGTGGCCGGGGCACCCAGTGGCCCTGGGAGCCGGCGCTGGAAGGGGCGAGGTGCTGCTCCCCCAGCCCCAGCAGCTCTCCCTGCCTCCTGCAATCAGCCCGGGGAGTGCTCGCAAACACTGGGTGCAAACACACGGAGGGGTGGAGTAGTCCACCCTCCCAGCCCTTCTGGAAATATTTTCTGTTCTTGAGTGTTCTGGCCACCCAAAGCTGTTCAAACGCAGGCTTGACTGCAAGGCTTTGGGGGAGCCCACCACGGACGCTCTGTTGTTGGAAATTGCGATGTTGTGCTGCACACCTGAAACCCCTTCCAAGTACACATTTTTCCCACGATGGCAGAAAAAAATAAAGTGCATTTAATATGATGACTGTTTTCTGCAGTCAAAGTGGATCTTAACATCTTTCCATAATATGTAAACTGACTAAGTGTTTTTATTTTAAATCTATTGTCACCATTTACTGCTCCCTTACGTGAGTCACTAAGCCCACGCTCAGGCTGGGGGTGTCTGGATCAGGGAAAGGCTTTTTGTTCTGAGTTTTCACACCACCTTGGCCAATAAAAGTTGGTTTCTGGAACGGGGGTTCCCACAAGCTGTTGTAATACCAACAAAAAAATATTTTATAGGCTGACAAAGTGATAGCAAAGAATTGTGAAAGGTTCACACAGGGCGATACCAGAAACCAGTTTGGGGACTAGCTGGAGCTCTTGCTGCAAGGCTTGGAGGGAGACCACGCACCTGCCCAGCACAGCAGGTGACAGCAGCAATGCTGTTAATGCTGTCGTGATGTGAAGATACTGAAAGCACAATGCCAACTTCTCCTCGATTATGAATGAAATATCCCAAGGCCAGGGGTTCCCAGAAGTTCTCTTTAGGCTTCCTTTCATCCAGGCCTGGTATACATAGATCACTTGAGTGTCAGCTTCAAGTGTTCAAATATATTAACCAGCTTGTTTCAAGTGGTACGTTGTCTCCTCAGTATGTGTCTCAAGATTCAAATAAACTGGAATACTATTGCAATCCCCGTGATCTTTTTCCCTGTTGACTTGCTTATATCATCTGGATGGCACTTTTATTTCTGTGTTGCTTTATGGTTTTGTATTTTATTCTGTTATTAGCCATGATAAAGAAACAGAAGCAGATCTGTAACAAGGGTGATGTGCTGGATGTGAATGATGTCAGATGCTTCAGAGGATGGTGAAGAAACTGTAAGCATGAAAACAAGAGCTGCTGATTACATCCACCACCCCAGCATGCATGGGAGGATGAGTGGATTTTCTGATTCCTTCTTCAAGCATCGGGTCAAGCATCTTTAACATTTTTCCCCAAATTTATCACCTTACATATTGCAAATCCATGCCTACTACAGCCATGAATAATACCCCAAAAGTTTAGTCTCATAATCTTGTCCAGAGAAAGAATATGATATTGGGAATGGTTTCTGGATGGCACATGTGGTGGCGGCAACAAAATTTACCTGCTGGTTAAGGCACCAAATACCAACTTGGCTGCAAAACCAGCCACCCATTCAGTGACTCTGGACTAGTTTTCATTTTATTATTATTATTATTATTATTGTTATTACTACTACTACTACTACTATTATTATTTTGGTCTTTCTCCTTGGCTTAAATATTCTCATGGAGTAATTTTGAAAAACAAGATGTAAATATTTAATTCCAGAAATACTTAATTTCTTTAAGAAAATGTTACTAAGATTCAGTATATATTTGCACCATGTTTTGCTTTCCATGAATCTATTTGCTCCTAAAATGTCATAAAATTCCGCCTTAAAAACTTGATGAGCATAATGAAAATAATAATTTGGTTTATCATATACTTCACTTACAGGAATGTGCTGTGAATATAAGAGTAAAAAATACTCTTTTTCCTCAAAAAAGGTTACTCTTAGGATGGAGCACAAACAGATGGTAGCACTGCTGAAGGATGTTTGTATGCTTTCCTTTATTTTCTACAGAATTGTGTTTGCTATTTTTTATCCAGGCATTTTTTCCCCCTTCATGACTTGAATTGCACAGGAATAATTTAGACACTTTTAAAAGAAAAGGTCACTGCCTAGCTTTGGGCATTTAACATAAGTGCTTACGTGAGGGGACAGATCTCCTTTGGACGCTACACCGGCAGTGCTGGACAGATCAGGAGGCTGTTGTGACACCCGCCTGAAGTGCCTTTCTCTCTCAAGTCCAATCCCTGGATTTTGGCAGCTGAGTTGGACGCCTGCAACCAGGCCATGTGAATACTCCCAGTGTCTCCATGTTCCTTTCCCCAGTATCAACGCTATTTCTGTTGAGATCAAAGCTGTTTCTCCCCCCGTCCTCGTAGCTCATCCTTCTCTGACCTGGTCTGGCAGCACTTACAACAACAGAAATAGCTACAGCAAGTATCAGAGGAAATGTCTTTCTGCTGTGACTCCTCCAGCATCAGTGCAATTTAGAGCTAATCTGATGTGCAGTCGCTGGGATGCTCTTCTTGATTACACTGGTGTAACCTTATTAAATTAGAGAGATCAGAGCGAGGTTTATACCGATTTAATTTTTCCCAGTTATGTGATCCTAATGGACAATTAACTATCCATTCTTTGAGGCGTATTTCAGCTCTGGTTTTATTATTCTTTTTACAGCCCTTTCAAAGACATCCCATGTATTCATCAAGGACAGACCAGAGGGGCACACGGTGAGTTTGGATTTGCCTTGTGCTTGGGAATTATTTAGCTGGGTGGCAGGGGAGGGAGGATGATGGCCGCAGAGGAGAATCCTCTCCAAAACGGAGGAAGCTGTGTGCTGCTTCCATAATTTTTCAGTGATCAAAATGTTATTTTTTTCTATCTAATATCTATAATGAAATTGTCACCAAGTAAGTCTTTCTCCCCTGCAGGAAATGCTCAGCTTGTGCATCTGACAGCTGCATAAAACTTCCTGCTAATTAATGGCACAAAGCTCCCAACAGTTACATATGATTAGCTAGCTTCTTTTATTACTGTCCAGAATGAGAGCCAGCACCATTCAGATATTGACAGTTGAAGAGCTGATTAGTATCGGTCTATGTTTGCATCTGCTTTTGCTATATGGAGCCTGGAAAGGGGCTGACGTTAATTTGAGGTGAGGACTTCCATCTGGCTGGTGCGGTCAAGGTTTGTTCAGCAGAGCAGGAGAGGTGAGCAGCAATACACCCTTAGCAACACTAGAGAGAGCTGAGAGAAGGGACCTGCAGGAGAACAGCTGAGGAAAAACAAAATTTAGGCATGACTCCAGTCAAATTCTGACAGTTTCAGACAAAATACAGATGAAGCTTTGACTCAGCCTTTCCCATTTCAGTCCCAAGAGGATGGATGAAGTGAGTCATGAACTTCCTTCTTCTCTTAGATGAGGGAGGAGCAGCCCAACATTTGCATTGCTTAATTTACCCCAGATCCCAAGTGGGAAGAACCATGTGAGCCACCCAAATGCCAGAGCCAGGCCAGCCCCTGGCAGGACTCACCACCCGGGCAGGTTTGGACCGACTGTCCAAGGGGTGACACACCGGCCTCTGAGGTCTGCAGGGTTTGCCCTGTGCTGGTGGCTAACAGCCGTAAACAGGGATGAGTTGTGAAATAAAAGATGCCTCATTTACAGTTAAAAGTTTCAAGTGCATTGAGTTCAATTTCATTCCTGTCCAAGCAGACCATGGAGAAGGTAAATCGGGTACGTTTCTGCCTCCTTTGGCCAGAGAAACAGGCTGAGGTACAAGGAGTCCAGCTGGATTGCAGGTCTGGAGGAGCTGGTTTGGTTCCAGCCAGCGCTGGAAGGGAGCAGACACCAAAGTAAATGGAGGTGGTGGTGTAGAGTCATTTCTCATGGAAACTCAGTAAATCCTTCAGGAACTACATAACCATCTCCCTTTCCACCATTCTGTGGGTTCAGCTTCATCTGAAAGTCCAAACCAGATTTAATATCATCTGAATATCCCAGTGGGAATTTTTCCCAGCAAAAATGCTGTTCAATTGTGCGGTTTGACGCCACGTCTCGGGGAGGCTGTCCTGGCAGTGGGAGCTGCTGCACGCTGGCACAGTCATTTCGGAAGGAAGGGAGGGACTGTCCTGTCTGACACTTCAGTGCACGTGGCAGATGGGGAACGTCACAGCAGCTCCGAGTCGTTAAATGTAACCCTGCACTGTTAAGAAACTTTGAGTGAGACCTCTGAGGCTGAGATTTGTCACCTCCATATAACTTCCCCCAGCAGCCCACTCAGGGCAGGTTTTCAGGAGCCCGAGGCAGTGCGCTGACTGATGGTGTTACAGACCTGGGGCTTCAGCAACTGGCATAAAGATGCTGGCACTCCTAAACACCCAGTCCCTGCAGTGAAATCCATCATCCTTGGGACAGACACGAGCTCGAAAGGTGGTGCAGGGGCACAGTCAGACACATCACACCAGCAAGGCAAACACCCTGATCTTTTGCAGATCAGGTGCTGTTTGGAACCAGACAAAGAAAAGCACGTCTGAACCCATTTGCCTCCAAAACTGAAATGCCTGACACAGAGTTAACAGGGAAAACTGTTTCTGCTTAAGTTCTGCCTAAATTTGAAGCTTTATTGGATCTGGCTCCCTTACAGTTAGTGATTCCTAGTGATTACTGAAGAATTATGTTTTCAGCAAGTAGGTTTTCCCCGCTGTCTCTTGTGGAGTCCATATTAATTGTTGAATCTGTCTTCTATTTAGCCAATGTGGTCTGACTGGGTAATGAAAAGGAGAGAATAATTGCTTCAGTGCGGGGAGCTCCAGGGAAGCAGAATCATCAGTAATTATTACCATGCTCCCCATACCTCTCAGCGGGGACCGCGAGCGAGGCTGCAGCCTGAGTTACTGTGCTCTTGCTCTGAAATAACTCCACCAAAACTAGCAGAATCCCTCCAGATCCGCACTAATGTGCAAGCAGAATTCGGCTCACGCGCTTCAGCTGAAACACCATGCTGAATGAGCAACAGTCGCCTGTGCTGCTTACCAAGGAGAGCCTGAACGTGGTTTGCCAACTACGGACTGCAGCCTCTGGTTTCTCCAGATGCTGACTGTGGTTCACAGCGTTGCTGTAGGAAGGGAACTGGCCATCTGCTATTGCCTCTTCTTCCCCCATCACAAAAAACCAGGTTCCTGCTTCACTATTTATTTAAAGAGGGAGAATTACAAAATATACACCAGCTATTTCTTTATGTGGGAGCTTCTAGAACAGATAGAAGGTTACTGTGTCAGGATTGAAACAGAGAGTTATTGTATACATAGTGCCTTAGTGGGTGGGACAGGCATTTGCACAACAATTATTCTCCTGTATGAGCATTTTATTTTTCCATCAAATATGCACTGATGATAACAATACTATGTTAAATACTTCACTTCATTAATACAGCTTCTGCGAAGGCTGGGTCGCGGCTTTTGCCAGCTGTCACAGCTTTGAAACCCACTAGCTGTACTTTCCCCCCATCAGTCTATCACCCTTCCCCTTCCCAAGCCTGAAATGTAAAGCATGAAGAGTTTGGCTTACTAAAAAGAAAAAGCAGGGGGAAAAAAGGCTTATTTTAGACCGTGTATTTAATTCGTCGCTTTAGTGAGAAACTAGCATGGTCACAATCAGCACAAACAGCAGCAGTGTTAGTAGTAATAGAAATCGTTATCTTTAAAAGAGTGCTTGGTCCATGTGGATCACCTCTATGATGCTCTTCTGTCCTGAGGAGGAGCCAGGCAGGAGGTTAAGGCTGTACCAGCGGATGATGGGATGGGATGGGCTGAGCTGGGGATGAGTGCTGGCCTTCAGGCATGAATGATTTTAAACCTTCCTTTCCTTACCAGTTGTCCTCATGGCTTTGGGCTGAGGGAAACGTCCAAATTTTCTTTTGTTTTCTTTTCTTTGGACTTTTCGCAAGGGAACAATTGACTGGCCTCCTAGGCACCTTGTTTTCATGCTTTGTGCTCACAGAGCATGAGCTGGGAGAACTCTGTGTGCAACCCCAGCTGCGAATTGCTGCAGCAGCTGTGGTGGGCAGACGTAAGGAGACGTCCCTTAGGTCACTGCAGGATTAGGGCAGCTGGAGACAATTTTTCTTCCTGGAAAAATACAGTTTGCTAAACTTCAGTCAAGTGAAAACATAAGCATGGGTAGCCCTAGCTTTAGTACACTGAGGGGATAAAAGCTTTACGCTATGTGAGGAAACATTAATTTAAGTGAATGGCTGCAGAGTGTAAGAATATTACATAATTTTATTGCTACCACGGGAGATGAGCTTCCGCTGAAATATCAGATCTGACCTCTGCCAGCTCCAGCACTGCCCCTTTCCCTTTCTGAAATCATCATCTCAGCACTGCAGATAAACTCTGTGACCCCACGGCATTAGTCAGCGAGTTTGTGGTTGTTACGAGCTAAAGCTTTATTTTAGGATAACTCCCAGCTCTAACAGAAGGGGCTTGTCCGTCAGCACAGCTCCAGAGCAGCCAGTGCCGTCACAGCAGCCCATTAGCTCAGCAGAGGGTCAGTGTGATCCAAGTCGGCTGGGAGTAAAAAGCAGGAATTCCAGGCAGCGTGGGAGGACTTTTTGTAAATCCTCCTGGTTCATGAGACCGGTTGTTTCATGTACAAAAAAATATGACATGCATCTTGGGATTTCACAGGTTTTTTGATTCAGCATTTAGGAACATTTTGATAGCTTTGGGTTTTTTTGAAAATTAATTATCAATGTGAAAAAAAATTGTCAATAAGTAAAAAAGACGCAAAGAGGAGTTACCAGGTACTGAGAATTTATACTGCAGTTCAAGAGATCTACACTCTATGTAACTCATTATCAGTAAAATCAGTAATACTCAAACCCAGTAATATTATACATTTTTGAAGGGGATATTACCAGATAGTAACTTCATAGCTAAATTTAGTATTTAAAACTATAAATTCTTAAAAGCAAAAGTGAGAGCTATGCACGGGAAAGCTAGCAGCTCTACAAACTTCTCTCACCCACAGTTCTGACACTGCGATTCAGCTCTCACCTCCTGGTGTCGTTCCTCCAAGGGATCAGTGCTGCATGAAACTGCTCTGATATTAATTTATTTGTAAGGAGCAATATTTTTTCTGGGCTAGAAACAAAAATAAGCTAATTTTAATTTGTCACATCTGAATTCAAAATTACGAAAATAAATAAATAAATAGGAAGATTTCTAGGCCTGATGCAGCTTGGAGCAATCGTTTCTGGATTCAAAATAGTATCTCAGTTTTGGAGTTTTCAATGAAGAAGTGTCACCTAATTTAAGTGGAGCTCTCCAGGAGTGACAGGTTACTACCTGACAATGTGCTGTTCAATGACCAGGGTAGGGCCTGACCTGTCCTCCATGACCCAGGCTTGGCATTTGTACTTTCCGTGTAACCTTCAATTTTGTCCTTCATTTTGCCCACTCATAAAATGGAATAACAACTTCACCTCCAACCACACGCTCAGCGTCAGTCTGCAGAGGCTTGGGCAGCATGAAGATATTACTGCAAAGGGACTCCCAAGCAGCCAGAGAGAAGCCAAACCTCAATTTTTTACTCTTGGGCTTTAAGAAAAAGACATACAGACTCTTGAAAAAATGCAAAAACTTTTGTTCTTTCCCCATTTCAAAGATGCATCCCTAAACACTGCTGATTACTTGCTCTTCAACTGCTAGTTAAATTGTATTCCTTCACAAAGTAACCTGAAAATGTCTAGGATGCAGTTTTTTAAGGTGAGAACTTAATGCCAAGTCTTTTCTTCCCTGTCCTTCAGGACTGGTTGTGATGATGTTCTGTCTGTTGCCCTACTGCAGTCCTCGGAAGACCCAAAATTCAGTTCCCAGACAAGCTGGAGGGCAGAGGTGGAGTTCTGACAGCGGGTTGCAAACCCCAGCAGGAATGCCACTGGGGAGTCCTTCCTGCCTTCTCTGCAAGCTGTCAGAGGGTTTGTTTGACTACAGATGTTGTGTAAATCTGTCAACATATTCTAGAGTATATTAGCAACTGAATTAGAGGTGCTGATGCTGCAACAGAAGCTTTTCTGATCCAGGACAGGTGGGTCCGTGGTATTTGGAAAATACACCATTTGCAGTAGGGCTCTGGAATGAGGTCATTATACAGATGCATAATCAAAATAACATTCCCTTCGATTTCATGGACTTGCAAAGCCATACACTTTAGGAGTGTCTCCCATTATATGTCTCTAGCCAATATTGTCCAGATTCCTAACGCTTTGGTATAGTGTCACAAAATCTTACGTGTCTCTAAAAATCAACACTGAGGACATACAATAAAACAATCCAGGTGATAGCTGAATGAGTAATGCTCACAAAAGTAATTAAATTGTCGATCAGATAAACAAAGCCCAGAAGCAAATGTGGGTTGGGTGAAAGCACCTATCAGTCTTGTTAGTACAGAGTGATTGCACTTTGCCTTTGGGAACAGTGCCAAGGGGAATGCCTTCTGGGTGGAAAAGCGTCTCCTGGCTGGCTTCAGCACCAGCTCGCATTGGGTCTATGCAGTGCGTGCCTCCACTGGTCTAATCCTCTGCTGGGGAGGTGAAATGTCAGCAGCACAGATTCAGGCACAGCTGATTTTAGGAGATGCGAGTTAGCCCTGCCCTGGCAATGAACACTGGCCGGTACCTGAGATGGCCGGGACGTCTTGGCCAGCAATGCCACGTGCAACGCATGAGTCTGTGAGCACAGCACTGCTGGCTGGGGCTGGGGCACAGTTAATTTCCTTCCCAGACACTAGTACGGGCTCTGATTTGTGCTGAAAGTGTTGGCAGTGCCGAGATGTTTTGTTACCACTGAGCATCGCTCACGCAGATTCTGCCCCTCACCCCACCCCGCCTGCCAGGAGGCTGGGGGGCACAAGAAGCTGGGGCACACAGCCGGGACAGCTGCCCCCCCCGGACCCGAGGGATGTGCCGTACCGCCTGGCGTCATGCCCAGCATGTCAGGCTGGGGGAAGAAGGGAGGGGGACGTTCAGAGGGATGGCGTTTGTCTTCCCAGGTCACCGTGCCACGTGCTGGAGCCCTGCTGTCCCGGGGGCGGCTGAGCCCCTGCCCGCCATGGGAACTGCTGAATGACCCCCTTGTCCTGCTTGGCTTGTGCGCGGCTTTTGCTTTACCTGTTCAGCCGCCTTCCTCTCAGCCCACGAGTTTTGTCACTTTTGCCCTTTGGATCCTCTCCCCCACCCTGCTGGGGGGGCAGAGAGCGGCTGGGGGGGCTGAGCTGCCAGCTGGGGACACACCAGGACAACAGGGCAGGGCATCCTCCTGCCTTCCTGCAAACCGCCATGTGCATCTGGCTGCACCTAGGTGCTCACACCGATAATTAGGGCTTAGGAAGGATGTAACTGCATGGAAGCGACTAAGGAAACCACACAACATCATAGGGTACGTTGTCAGAGAAATCCAGCACAATAGGAAGCACACGAAGGCAGGGGTTAGTGTGGTCAAAACACAGCGATCCCCAGCTTTCAAGTGCCTGTTCCTCTCTCATTTCTTACCCACAGAGCTGCGCAGCTTTTACTGCAGCTACTCCCAGTGGGGCTGTTTGCAGAGCTGGCCCTGCCTCTGGTTGTGACTAAAGTGGGTGGCACCGTGCTGCGTCCCACTGGAGGTCCTTCGGTGGCTCCAGGTAGCCGCAGTGCCTGTGCTTCTGTCCCACAGAGTGGGGAATGTGTCCCTGGATGTGGCACTGGGAGCCATCCTGCACCACATGCTCTTTCAGGGCAGCCAAAAATCCTTCCAAAAGTTTGCTGGCATTTTCCCCATTTTAGAGTAGAAAAAAGGCAGTCCAGCTTTAAAATATTCAGTTAAGAGTATTTCCTTACATATCTTAAAACTTTGAAATATGGAGTGCAAATATTTGACTCATCTACCAGTTTTTTTCTCCCAATCTGCCACTTGTAGGAGTAGCTTAAGGGCAAGAGATGTGTAAGAGATTGTTTTGTTGACGCCTTTCTCTTACAGCTTCTAATAAAGAATCAAGAATATATCTTTTCACTCCATGGTTTATTTTAATCTAATCATCCTCTGATAACCACAAACCACCCAACCTTTCCTCTGATGTTTAAACATGAGGAGTTCTTTTAATATTTCTTTTTCTGCCAAGCTCTGGTTCGAGTGTTATTCTTGGGCCTCTCTCTGATTTCCCAGTTTGGAAATGATACACATAGACTAAAGGCATAAATGTCACCTAAATTCCAAAGGAGACTACCAGAAGGTTAACTTGTTTTTATGAATGCAGCCTGAGATGTATTTAAAAGCCTTTTATGTATCTACACTATAAATCAAATGGTGAATTTGGTATTCTTTGCTACTTGTGCCTCTTCATACTGATTGTATCCTGCTTTTCTTCTTCCTCATTGAAGCTTTGAAGCATGGAGTTTTTGTCATGGTTTGGTCTGGTTTGTTTTTTTCTAGTGTGCATGATTCTTTATAGTCTAAACCACTTCTTCATAGGCTCTTTAGAGCAGTGCAAGAACTGGTGCCTGCTCTCCACACCAATTTTTTCCTGCTAATTCAATAAAATGAAAGTTTACCTTGAACAAGATGAGTCACTGTCAGGTGAGTCAGGGCTAGTGAGAAATCACGTGCATCAAACAAAACTAACACATTAAAGCCAGGCTTTCTATAGCTCTATTGTGACAAACAGGAAAAAAGCTTTTTGTGCGTCCAGGCTCTCTAGTTCTTGTCTCCTGAGTATTAACAAGCTCAGGCAGCCCTCTGGAAGAGAGCCAAGGTCTCACCTAGGATTTCTGCTGAGAAATAGACAAGAAGAAATTAATTCTTTACTAACTAATACCTCTTCCACTGCAGAGGTGTAAGAACCTCCCTGTTAATAAGCTCCTCCAGCTGTTAGTAAGCATATTTACTTATGGAAGTTGATAACCTGTGCACCTATTCTCACAATTATAAGAAACCTGCTGCCTGTTTCACACCCTTCATTCCTCCCAGCTCAGTTCTCCCATTGCCTCTAGTCCCACCTTAAGATGGAACGGGATAGGAAACAACACAGCTGGTCTTACTTCCTACGTGGTGTTTACATGGCACAAAGTACAGGGGAATGCAAGCCCAGAAATGTAGTTTGAAGGTACTACAACGTTAAAAATTGTAACTTCTCCTCGCAGCAGTTTTTAGAGACACCGGGATTTTTTGTTCGGTTGGTTTTGGTTTGGTTTGGTTTGGTCTTTTTACAAAGATTAAGAGCACAGGTCAGGCTGTTGCTGTTACTGGTGTAATTAATTCACTTACAGAAGCTAATTTACACTATAGATTTTATTTGGAAACTAGCATTAAAGTATAGGGTTACCCATACTACTTTTGTAGTGGTGCAGTTTGTTGGGTTTTTTTTAATTACAAATCAGGGAGATGATGGCAATTATAATGCCTGAGACAAAGCAACAATTATAAAAACCCCTACAATTTCCATACTGCAACAAGTCTGAAATGTAAAGAGGGGGTTGAATTCACCCTGCTGGAAGCTTTTCCCCCATTCTGAGGGGGACGGCAGGGAGCGGGGCCCAGGGAGCAGGGATGCTGCGGCCGGCCGGGCGGTGGGACGGCAGAGGGCAGCCGTAAATCGCCTTCGCCGGGGAGTCTCGCAGGGGGCTCCGCGCTCCAGACCCAACGAGGCAGCAATGAAACAGCCTCCGGGATTTGAAAGGCAACATCCTCTTGAGAGGTTTTAGACTTTGAAATCTGCTTTGGAGTTGAACCTCGCTGCTGTCTAACTGCCCCAACCCTCCCAAACAGGTAAAATCCCTGGGGACTGGTGCTTTGGGTCGCAGATGCTCATTTCTGCATCCTACTTTTCAACCTACTCAGAGCTATTGTGAATGGCCAGAGATGCTCCAAGACAAAATGCCTTCAGATAGTAAAGTTTTCACTTTGTGGAATTAAACTAAAAGATGGGAACGCCTTTTTCTTTTTCTGCATAATTCTGTAATGCAGTCACAGGTCACAGGTCACCTGCAAAACATTTAACAATGAGCATTGCAATTCAATGAGTGAAAAAATTATTCATTGTTGACTCAAAATGAAAATATTACTCAAAAAAAGTGAAAAACAAATCCTTAAATGAGCTAGGTCATCTGGAAGTTTTCATTTGATCAGAAACTATGCATGACGTAACATGTTCTAATTCATCTAAAAAACCACAGATGTCAAGAATTTAAATAATGAAAGCAAAACTTCTGAATTTATTGGAATACTTTTCCCTACTTTTTTTTTTTCCCCTGCAAAAATTGTTCACAAGATTTAATCCACATCTAAGAACAATTTCACTCCCACTTTTTTTGCCAATGTAAGCTGTACCTGCTGAAAATAATTTGCCTTAATCCTTATTAAATACAGGATGATTTTTGCTATTTATCCCTGTGTAACCTTACCTGAATGACTTTGTATTTATCTATTTGCAAACTGGCTGAGCCCACGTCTTGCAGTGCAAGACCTAAACAATTCAGCCAGACAAAAGGTCATTCTCTGTTACCGCCGCTGTGATGACAGATATGTAACTCTTGCACTTGTTCGTAGTTACAGCAAGAATGCCCAAAGTCAATGGGAGCCTGTTGTCTGGTATTAATTGCCACTACTGCAAATTCTGCAAACAGATTTGGGAAAATATGTGCCTCACTAGTTACAAGTGAACAATGTAGGCAGCTTGGAAGGACCACAGTCTCTCTGAATTACAAATGAGGATTCTCGGAGGCCAGACTCTTGCTCGAGTCGCATGCTGGCATGTCTCAGTTGCTCCGAAAGCTGGTGAGAGCTGCAGGCAGCTGACTGACAGGAGGGAGCTGTTCAGAGGAATACAGTCAACAGCATAAGAAAGGGAGATTTGTGAAGGGTGATGTTAAGGAACCAATACCCAGGGAAGGAGTGGAAAATTTGGCAATCAGTATTTCTCATTGATGTTGCCTGCTGCAGCAGTGACTCACTGGGGAGTGCCTGGAACGCTGTGTCTGGTTTGCATTTCACTTTCCCCATCAATCTGCTTAGGAAGGTCAGCTTACACGTGTCATGGGTTGAGCCATCACTAGTAGCATTTCTTATGAACTGGGTGGTTTTTGGATTTAATCGTTAGAGCACTATTTCAGATACACATAGCTGTGTCATCATTTGGCTCCTTTATATCCCTGATAAGCTGTTGCATTTATCAGTTTGGTGAATGCTGTTCTTCCCGTCACACCTGTCTCCTTCATGACGTCACACCTCACACTTTTAGGCTTGGCATCTTCTTTTTTCAAATACTGGTGTGTTGGTGAACACAGTGATTGTTACAATCTCTTACTGGAGATTGAGACACTCCTAATCAGGACCAACATGTTTGGTACCTAGCTAAAAACATCTTTCTCCTGCCTTGCTTTGAAGGTCTTGGATCACTCCTGGGGACATTGATCAGCAGGATCATTGACTAACCAAAGGTCTCACCTGGAATAGTAATTCCAATGGTTCAATGGTCTGTTCAATAATTTAGATAGCATTTAGGTAACTACAGTAAAGGAGAACATTCCTAGTAACCAGCCGTTTTCTTTCATGTTATTTCCACCAAATGAGACTGTCATATCCACCAAAAAGTTCCATTCTTCCAGCAGCCTTCAGTTTTGTCTGTTATTTGGTATATGCTTCCAGTCCAGGTTCAAGCTCACAGAGGATGTTTCAGTGATTGCAATGGGAGCATGTGGACTTCTGGCCTTTTCAAGTCATCCTGCAGGTATGTCTTTGGAATTCTGTCTTTCCAAACCTGTTTGGTCTGGTTTGTAGCTGTCCACTGTGTTTATCTTTGAGTAACTGTTTTGCAGTTAGTTTATGAATTCTGGGTTAGAAAGAACTCAATGACTCAAGTGAAGTCCTGTTAAACCCACTGAATTTTTTCCAACCAGTACGATTTGCATAACTGCCCCAACAGAAACCACCTTTCAGCCATGTGCTGCCCTGGACACCAAGCTAAAGGCCATCTGAAATGTCAGACCTAGGATTATTTGGAACACAGATTTGGACTGTCTGGCAATTTAGCAGAAGTTGCCTTGCCGTGGGATCTTGACTCGTTTGGCAACTGTTAGAGGCTAGTCTGCAATGAGTTTGCCTAATTTGTCCTCAAATATGAGTGTCAGCAAGGGGCTGAGGTTCAGGACATACTTTATAGAACTGTGTCTGGCATCCGTGTCCTGCAACATCCCTTGCCAGAAAACAAGTCAACCCCTGCCTTGCCTTTTCCTCACCGTTAGCAGGTGTCACGAGGTAATCAGCCTCACTTTTAAGTTTCTGAACATTTCTGTGACTCAGAAGGGGTATTCTCATGCAGCCTCATGCCTTGTAACTCTTCATGGGTACATCCAGCCACCTCTTCCCTCCTGCAAAGGAATAGTCCATGTGTTCTCTTTTGCCTCCAACCGAGGACAAACTTGTCTGATTAATTACATGTGTACATGCATGTTTGTAGGTTGGTAGGTAGGGACGAGTGTGTGTGTCATTTCTATCATTTGATCCCCAACCCTGAAAAAGACTCATCTTTTTAAGCACTGGGTTGTTTTTTTTTTTTCACGCTGCTACAATGCACACTGTTTCCCTTGTGTCATTAAAATAGACAAACTGTGGTGACTGCGGTGACTGAATAGTGAATTTGGCTGCACAAGAGCTGTTCTTGTCATACATATTCATGGACAGGTCTGTTTTTAGCATCTGTAGTAAAACTATAAGTCACAGCTGTGAAAATAATATGTAGGTATCATTAGGTCAAGAACATACTCATACATCCTTAAAAAAAATAGGTATTCCCTCATTTTCATTGCATTTTAAATAAAGAAACAAAAGCAAAACCCCAAAGAAGCTAAGATTTTTCTTTGGCACTTGGCTAATTAAGAGTAACAATATTTAACGGACTATCAAATTTCTATTTTTAGCATAGACTGGACAGGACATGATGCTGCTATGATCAACTCCTTGGGCAGCCAAACAATTTCCTATTCCAGCTTCATTCCTTTGTTCCCATTTTGAACAAAAATTTAGGCATGAGAAACCTGAAGGTGCATCTGCCTCCCCCTCTCATCCAGCCATGGCCCCACTGGGAGCAGCCCATGACATGACTCCGGCTCTCTCAAGCCACACCACTGGCTATGTTTGGTCTGAACTAGTCTCATCTAAAGTTAGCTTTTTTCAGATCAAGTTTTTTGTGTTGTTAAATTTGTTCCCTGGGGTCATAGAGTCCATGCTGATATTTTCAGGTGGGGTTAATGATTTAATGTGACTCATATGTCAGTGCTAACCTACTCAGGTCTCACAACAAATCCAACTGATGACTCAGGAAGCCTTTTTATTGTTGTATTCAGATGATGTGTGCTTACAGTGCCAAAGATTTCTAAAAGAAAGAGAAGTAATATATATTTGGCAGGTTTGGATTTTTTTTTTTCTTTGTGTGTCCCTACTATCTCTTTTCAGCTTTGTGAAGTGATTAGATAACCCTTATCAGGAACAGACCACATCTCCCAGAAAACACCAGGTTATGGCCTCCCTGCTTCTGATAGTGAGTTGGGTTTAAAGAGGACATAGTGGTTAATGTTTTTGCAGCCAGCATGTGACTTCGCCCAGAGGGGACACACAAGAAGAGAAAGGGGACCCGCATATCATGTGGCACCGTCAGGGTTGCCGAGTGCAAGAGGCAGAATCATTTCAGGCCTCGTCTAAGCATGTTCAGATCCGATAGAACGGAACCCACTAATTTCAGTAAGCTTTGGAAACCACCTCTGACGTGCATGAAGTTTAATAACAAGAGTATTACAGAAATACCGCTGTGATGGTGTGCACAACCTTGGCACTCAGGTTTGTGCTGACAGAGAAGAAGAATAGCCCCCAGCTTAGATTGATGGGTACATCCCAGGTCCTTGGCAGGATGAGACGTTTACAACCCTTTTCACCCTGCTCCTGATTCCCCTGGGGTAAGGTACAAAAAAGAGCCACAGCATGTTCCAGGTAAATGTAGTCACCACCTACCCTGCAGTTTAGATGTAGCCAACAAGAACTCCTAGCCCACTGGAGAAACATTTATTCAGGAGAATACCTTCAAGTATATTTCCTCCTTAATTTCTGAAAATGAATTATAATAGCTTTTTTCTGGACATCGCCAAAGGCTATTGAATGCTGCAACTAGACACTGAAAGCTTTCTTAGCGCTTTTTTTTTTTTTTTTTTTTTTACAACTACAAAGTAAGAACTTGGAATGAATCATTAAATTGAATTAATTTTTGAAATGGCACTGAGCAGGGATTACAGTAGAGATGATTACCATATGTCACTGTCCCTGCTGATTTGCCAGAGGCAGAGATACTTTAAATAGAAGCTGAGTTTTTGGTCAAAAGTAAAGAATGAGTTTGAAAAGTTGAGTTATAATAAATACCACATAGGAAGAGTATGGGCACAGAGCTGAGCCCTGGGGGTGGCACATAAAATGAGACTTCTTAGCAAGTATTAGCAATAGCTTAAATATTGTTACATAAATGTATTCGTTACGCTGGTAAGAGATAAGGACTACTTTTTTTCTGGGAAAAATTTGGTTGGCAATTCTAAAAGCATCTTTATTGTATTTGTGGATCCTGCAATTTCATATTAAAACACTTTTGAAGAGTGATCTTGATATTTACCTAACTCCGGATATTTAAGAGTTATAAATAACTGGTAGGAAGTACTACACGTACCACTAGTTTGTATAATATTTAAACGAGGTCAGTGTGCAATGAACTCTTCAGGTAACGGAGTCCAGTAGACAATTATTGCCTGACACTTCAGTTTTCTATTTGGATAATTTGACCTTTTAATTGAGCACTTAACCTGAAAGTTTACACAGTTCGGGGCCACTTTCAGGGAAAAAAACCCTCTACTATATATCTTCTTCTCCAAATTTCCAATCAAAAGGAAAAAAAAAAATATTGAGAAATGTAAAAATTTTCAATTAGCTGATGACTGGTGTTAAAGCTGATGGGAAAAATCCCGGGGTGTTTTTTACCTCAAGCAGTAGTGCCCGTATTTTCCGGCAGGGCAGAGTGGGTCACGTAGTCATGTCAGCGTTGGGACAGGCTGCACTCTTTGGCCTTTCCCTTATCGTGTAAGGGATTCGTGCTGTATATTTGTTCTGCACGCACATAGTAGACCCAGTGTGAGCTAGGTTTACTGTGCACACACAACATGACTACATATCATGTTTTCCCAAAACTCAGTGCTTTCCTGGAAGCACTGGATTCGCCGTGCATGTGCAGTTAATTCGCTCAGCAAATTCCTAAGGACATGTTGGGAAAAGGCTTGAGAAGGCAGCGGCCAGGACTGGGCTGCTCCTGCTTCCCATAGGATCAAGCCTGCCTGCAACCTTCTCCCTGTGCATTCCCAAACTGTCTCCAAGAAAAGGCGTTTCCAAGACTGGTCCGAGTACTTTTTTAATTGTCTTGATGGTCTAGATACTGCCTGCAAGTTGTAGGCTGAGTTGCATACCTGAAGATTGAGGCTAGTTATAAAAGAGAATTCAGCTGAAAACATTGTTTGTTTAGAAAAGCCACACCCTGACGAAAAAAATATAATTCTTTGTGTACTTTCTGCATCAGCTAGTTAATTTTACAGCTCTTACGGGCTGCCCAGCTGGTAGAATGGGTTGTAACATTACCAAGGAACTAGCATGGGGTTTCTGAGGCCTCAAATTCCAGTGGTTTTTTTCCACCCGTAATAGTGTCCAATAAAAGATAAAGGCTGAGAAGCAAACTGTTTTCTTTTAGATCAACGATTGCTGAAAGCAAGGACAGTGCTCTTACTCATAAGCAAGCTTGATAATCCCAGTAAACTCACTCATCTGTTCTCCGAGATGAATATATTCCAGTTCAGACCATGCAGTTCATTGCTGGTAGGAAGGAGGGACAAACTTTTGCAATAAGTTCATATGAGCTGATCATCGTTTTCTACTAGCTTCTTTTCCAACAGGTTGGCCAAGAAAATGAAAGAAAGCCACAACTAGACTTTTGCACACCACTGACTCCCCAGTGCTTTTGTTGGCTGCAGCAAACCTGGACTTGGAAGACTTTGTGCAACATGTAGATGGAATGGGTGGTGGGGAGAATAGCTGAAAACGCAGAACCAAATTCAGGGGTTAGGACGTGGGATTTTGGATGCTTCTGCTTTGGGTGAGAGAGGGAGTGAAAGAGAAAGACATCTGACAGAACAAGTTCTAGTGGAAAATTCTCAGTGAAATTGTAAGGAATTTAGGAAAAATGATTGTGGGAGATAATGTTCATAAAAATTCTCAAAACATTGATGTGGCCCAGGAAAAGCAGTGGCTATAAAGACTTCCATGTCTTTGTTGTCAGTTAGATGCTGAGCGTTTTCATATCCTCTGTGCAATAAGAAAGTGGTCTTGAATCAAGCCTCACTGGACAAGATGTCCACAACCATCCTTACTGGCAGTTCTAGCTGAAAAAACAAGCAATTAACATGCAAAATTAATGACCACAAGATAACCTCTCTGTTAGAACAAGACCCCTGAGGTAAAGGCTAATGGATCTTTAACAATGCCTATCTTGAAAATGGAAACGGTCATTTCCAGCACACATCAAAACAAGGAAAGTAATGTTGTGAATCTGGGATATTGTGTGTGGTTATAAAATGGAAATATATAATTAATGGAGACACAAGCTTGAAATCAAAGTATATCTAAAGAACCTTGTGGAGCAAATATAGTAACTTGAACCTTCTCCCGATGGGGCTAGTGACAATGACCACATGCATTTCCTTACACTTGCTCGGTCCTTTTTAATAATAAACCATCAACTAAACCATAAGTAGAAAACAGAGAAAATGGCTGAAAACCACTTTTCAAAGAACAGCACGTAGCTGCATTCCTTTTTTTCACACACCACTAATAAATAACTTGCACCAACTTTCCCTCTGAGAGTCAGGGTCCTCTGGGCTGGCTCAGAGCAGGCAGGGGCTGTCCATCAGTACTCTGGGTGAGGGCTAAATCGGCTCCTGCTTAATTGATCGGAGCTGGAGGAGCTCGTATGAGCTAGCAAAGGAAAGTTTTAATCTACAGGTATTTATTTTACCATTGGCCAACTCATTCTAGCTCCAGCCTAGCCCTGAAACACAACAACCCCAAACCTTGTGCTCCCCCTATTCTGGCTGTAAGAGCCTGCCCATTTTTACCCAAGGGATGGTATCTGTGTGCTCTGAACTGATAAGAGCTGGCGGAAATCTCATTCTGAGAGTGCCTGTGAGAAGAAATATTTAACTTGTAAATGCAGGGAAGAGCAATCAGTTATTCTGCATGTTTGTATTGTGTCTTAATCCTGTCCAGTTTGGAATTTTTTTTTTTTTTTAAAAAAAAGGATACTGTATTTTGTATTGAACATAAATATGGATTAATCTCTCTAACCTTACAGGAAAACTAGGGGTGTTGAGAGATCAACAGGAGGGGAAATCCGCATGGACCTAGAAAAATATTAACAGTTTTTACAAATAAACATAATATGTAGCCGGATGATCAAAGTTACTGGATTAGTTCAAATATTATTCTTGGAACAGAGAAGCAAACATTCCATTTCTGTTTCTCACTTAACCTTTCAAGTAAAAATACCATTAGACATGAGTGTGTCATATATTGCTCTGAAATAAATGCAGCTTTCCTGACCTGATTTTCCTACTGCTTTTCCTCCTTTCTTCCAAGGTCAGCCGGCTACGATGTGCTGGTTGCCCACACACCTACACCGACTCCCACCCGCCGCACCATAACCCGTGTCAGCATTTTTGGTTTACACACATGACCCACGTTATCTTTGTGCAACAAGGCATCTTCAAATGATCTGGATCTTCTATATCCTCTTAAAGCATGACTCTTCCCTGCTTTTCAGACTCTCCTAACACGCTCGTACTAGGGAGGCTGGGGAAAACATGCAGCTGAGAGTCATGAGGCTGCATCTGCTGCCTGCCCCTGCTTCCCCGGTCACTGGGGGACACCCCCCTGACAGCCCCGTGCGACTCCTCTCTGACATCAACAGGCAGGCGGAGGTGGGAGGCTTGTGGCAATGTGGCCACCGTTCCGCACGCTCAGGCTGTGGCTGCTGGGTCCCCGGCCGGGGCAAGCTTGGCACCCCAGCCCGGGCTGCCTCCCAGCATGGCATGGGGCTGAGGCACCGCGGTGCCGCCGGCAGCACCGCCGGCACCTGCTCCTTCTTGCCCGGGCATCCTGGCAAGGCCCTCTATTGTTGTTTAAGTGGGTTTCAAGTCATAAAGTTCACAGAAGTAGATTGCAAAGAAGTGGGAAGTGTGAGACTAATTACTTATTAAACCCTTTTTCTATTAATAGTAAAACACCATCAAGAGGTTAGGAGTGCAAGTTCAGACAGTGCATTTTTCAGCTGAAGGATGCCAAAAATAGACACACAAAAGTCCAACCCTGATAAAACTTTAATTTTTTGAAGTAAAAAACACATACTATACTAACTCTGTGAACCCTGGAGGCACTGATCCCTGATACTCACTTACTAGTTTGCCGGAAACTATAGAACAAACGTGTTAAAAAAAGCAGGTGAGCATCATTTACTTTATTTGTAATGTCTCTTTTGGTAGTATTTCCAAATTAATATATATTGAAGTTTTTTTCTGCTTTTCAACTTAAAAGTTAAAATGAAGTTCAAGGATTTTTTAATGTATTTTATTAACTATCATCAAGATAAATTCAAAGCAACTCTTAGGTCAATTCTAAGCCAAAGTAAGCATTAGATTTCAGTTTCAGTATGAAGCTGCCAGTATTAATCCTGTGACTGCAGTGATCCCTAGTTTGGCACGTGCTGATGTAGCTGAGAACCTACCCATTCCAGAAGATATGCCGCTCAGACTCAGACCTGCATTTCTTGGAGACTTCCCAACTTACAAAAAAGTTGACAAATATTTTCAGCATTCAAGAAAGACAGGATTGAATGTTGTGGTGTGTGAAGACTCATCAAAAAGTTGTCCTTCATGTCTGAAGGACTGTTCACAGTAAGCACCGCAGAAACTACAGCAGTTAAATGAAAGAGACGTTGCAGTAAAACTCTCAACCCAATTAGCAAAGCACAACCAAGTAGCAAATTGTTGACATGAGGGAAATTCTTCCTCCAGCTGGAGCTCAAAGCAGTTGCAGCAAATGTTGTAGACATGGCATTGCTAGACATCTTCCTCCAGGTTTTCCTTCACAGTTGACTCTGAGGCTGACTCACTCAGTAAAAGAGTTTTGAAATAAGTCTCTTAGGACAAAAGAATTCAACAAGTGATGGCTTAGTGTCAACAGGTTATTTTAGGAAAGCATTTAGCACAAATCAAACCAGTTTAGTTAAGATGACCTAACAGATGTGGGGTTTTCTGCTGAAGAGGAAATGTACACCACCCCAGCTCATTAACTTAGCCTCATCATATGGGATTTATAACGGAGCTACCACCTGTATCACTAGCAACATCATGATAAGCTCAAAATTAAAAATACAATGAAAACACAGTACGAAGTCTCATGACTTTTCCATGCACTGAGATGCACAAGGCATTGTCTGGCTTTCCAGTTAGCAGCCCTTATCTCCTGTAGAAAAGAATCCGTGATATTTAGACTTTCACCCAAGAGTTTATGCCACTACAGCACCTTCTGTGTTTATTCACTCGTGGGCCATCCAAAGGTATTTCATCTCGATGATGAAACTTATATGTAGAGTCATGCCTCTGTTCTCTTAAAATTCAGTCAACCACAGGACACATTTAATGAGGAACAAGCTACGTTAGTTCTCGTGAGCTGATGCATTATTATCTGAACTTTCAGGGATTAACAGTGAAGTAGTTAAATCTCCTGTTTCTGGGATATGCTGAATGGCACAGGTATGTGACATAAGATCTGCTCCAGATCCTTCCAAACACAATCCTGACTAATTTTTCTCCATGCCCTTCCACAGGAAGAAACAGTGACAAAACCAAAAAGCAGCAAGGGTCTAGAAGCAAGGAGTCGGTCGCACTGGCTATACCCTGGCTCCCCCCAGCAGCTGCAAGATGTTGCAGAGAGTATGAATCATCATTTTGTCTAGACACATTCTTTAAATTTTTCCTCTCCCTGAGGAAGATCAAAAGAGATGCTATGTAGCACATTCTCTTTTTTTTTTTTCATCTCAGCTACTGGATGTCATTCATCAGTGGCAACAGTTTCATATGCTTTTGCAGTCACTCTCTACATAGGCTTGCTAGGGCAATAACTGTGCTAAAACAAACATCCCGGCCATAATTTTATAGTCCAGACATGGGCATGGGCAGAATGTGTTATCTGCATTGCCCTGCCTGGTTTTCCTCAGCTTGTCTCAAGGAAGATACGGTGCAAGCTGAGAAAACAGCCTGGGAAAAGCCAGAAAGTGGTAGTTAGGTGAAACACGCACGTGGGGATTATCCAGGACGAAGGAAGAAAGGCATCTGACAGGCTGAGATAAGCACTGAGGGTGAGAATGGATGGATCCTTCATTTCTATCCAGTGGCACTAGATAAATCTGGAAATGACGGTACCTGAGGGGAAGTGTCTGCCTGCTTTTAAGCAAGTACAGAGTTAATTTTGAGTCAAACACTGTTACCTGGGCTTTTAAAATGTCTACCTGCTTTAAGTCACTAATACTATAATACTTACAATTTCTGTGCAAGCTAGGAATATTGTTGTGCGCAGGCTGTTGGAGGTGGTTCAGAGGACAGCTTTCCCCGTGAGTGATGCTGCCAAGCTGCAGCGTGGTCCTCCACGCCAGGTGTCATATAAGCAAAACTCCAGCTCTGGACTAGCAACTGAAAATAAACCAGCGGGTTCTGTGTGCACATGCTAAGACAAGAGCGTGTCGGAAAGGGAGTAACAGTTGCACATTTCTAAAGACTTAAGTGTTACCCACATACCATAAAAAGGTGCAACCTTTGACAAAAGTCCAGTGCAGAGTTTTCTCATGAATACCCTTACTCAGGTCAATGGATATTTTTTTTCTGCTAACTCAAACAGGGTTTGTGTGAAGACTTGCGTGTGTCTGACAAGCATGGCTAATAAACTTTTCCGCATCTGATCACAGACTGTGTCTCTCTAGGGTCTTTTTGGCTGTATGAACAGAGAAAAGCTTCACGGGGCAGGGTGTCTATCCAGTCAATCAGAATTTTGGTGCAGAAGGAATTAAGTATACCAAGAGCATATCTGTGGAGGTGTATAGTGTACCTTATTTTTTCACACACACAGAATATCAATAATTTAATCAGCATCTGCAAAATTTCAGATGGCTATCATTCATGCTGCAATCATTAATCAAGGAGTAAATGAGCATTTACCATATAGCAGAGATATAAAAGTCTTTTGTGGAAAGGATGTGTTTTAAAAGCAGGCTCAAGGGTTTCTTGGATACCTTCTGCTCAGAGTGACTTTGTCCCAGGTTTTTTCACAATTTAGTGTTAATTGGGCCTGATGATGCTGTGCCTGAAGATGGTTGGAGGGAGCTACTTTCTTAAAATCAAAACATGCCGTGAGATTAAGGCAGTTTTCATGAAATGGCCTTTCAAGATGAAAATGAAGAGTTGTTGACATAATAATGTTGAAACCCACCAGTTAGGAGCTTGACTGAGAGAAGAATCTTTGTGCCGGCATAATTTCTTCTAACAGCACTATTACTTCTTAAAAAGAATTCCAAGTTTTTTAGAAGATTTCTTTCCATAATATTTGCATTCACCCCATGTATTTTCTCTCTCCTGAACTTGATTTTGTTAAAAAGGTCTTCCTTTTCATTTCATTTCATTTCATTCAAATTTCCAAACACAAAATAATTGTAAGTTTCAAGATGGTCCAAAAATGTAGCAAACCTCAGTCCCATCCTCCTTCAGCAGCAATGAAAGACACTGGCCCTGTGCAAGGTGTGAGGGCAGCGGGCTCTCAGCTCCGGCACACAGTGCACAGAAGTGCAATGCCCCTCCAGAAAGCAGAGCACCAAGTGGAGGAGGTTGAGCGTGGTCGGCGTTAGGCACGTGGCTTCACAGGGCGGCACAGTCACCTCACTGTCCTGTTTTGAGCATCCTGTGAGGGAAGACAGCAGATGTTTGTGCTTTGACTAGCACATTACGGCTGTGGGAGCACGTTTTTTGGCAGTTTAACTGTCCCTGTGTGCCTGTGCCATGCAGGTCCTGCGCCACCTGCCTTGCCAGGGCATCCTGCCCCCAGCCAGGCGATGGGAGCTGTGGGAGCTCCCAGCCCCGCTCACCGAGGGTGCCCAGGCTCCCGCGCTCGGGCTGCTGGCTGGGGCAGGCAAGCACAACATCCATCTCCTTTCATGATCCCCAGCATTTTTGTGCTGGATCTCTGTTGAGACAGGCATGTTAGCGATTGCTGTGTGATCTGTCTGAACACCCTCTGCTTTAACTTCCCTTATGAGCATGTTATTTCCATCACACAGAATTCACAGCTTTATTTACGCAGGAGCTCTGATTTTCCCCAGGACTGCCAGTTGCTCCTTCTATTGTTTTCCCTTGGATCCCATTGACTTCTGTATATAACACAATACTCTTAATGTCCTCAAAAATCTGTTGCCTTTTCCAGTGAAGTACACTGGGTGCCAATGACAGCCCAAGAGGGGCTTGGAGGAAGCAGTGAACTCCTGAGGGGCTACTGAATATGCAGAAGAATGCGTGCTCTATTTTTCTAAGGGCACCTGCCAGAACCCTGTTGTTGGATGAAAGCACAGATCACATATTTGGCATCAGCCATACCCCTCCCCAAACATCTCCACTGCAGGTAGTATAATATGTTATTTTAAAATATTTATTCCGTTCATTTGTATCTATGCATAAATAGAACTTTCCCCCCATGCAGTGAACGGTGAATATCCGCACGCCGTTGGCTCATGGCTCTCTTTGATTCCCCAAGGAATGAGCTGATCTAGTTTCTTTTTTAATTCTGCCTTTGGGCAAGAAAAACTTTGCAAGAGTTATGAATCAACTGTATTTGAAGCTACCCTCCTTTCTGGAAAATGTCCTCAAGCACATGTTCCCATGCATCAGCTGCCAGACTTCCCTCTGAGTGTGACCCTTTGCTGGAAGTTTGTTTTGCTGTGGTTCAGCAACAAGGACATATTTTGCAATTCGTTCTTCTTTTCTGATTTGTTCAAAACAGAAGGAAACTTCTTCCTGCGAGGTTCTTCCAAAAATTCTTCTGGATTTAGATGGCTTAATTTCACCTAAATATTTAAGAACCTGTGGGTCTGCATCTCAAATTAAATGATTCTGCACCCGTATTTCTCCTAAGAGTGATCTTGGGAATCACTCCCTAGGTTGATCTGTGCAACAACAGCTACAGTTCCGTGGTTCCCTTGACTGGAGCTCAGAAAGAGTGGTCTTGCCCTTTCCAGCTCCATGGTGCCATCCCCCAGATTCCTGCCTGTGCCATTTTCCTGCTGTTGACTCTAGCAATTTTGTAGCCAAGAGCTGAGTCAGAGCAGCTCTCTGATCCTACTAAAACCAACTCAGAAAAAAAGGGTTTTGTCTGGATCAAAGTCTCACGGTTGAGAGAGAGCAGGAGACATGGTCATGAGAGGGGTGGAGGACAACAGCCCATAATTAGTCTGTGAACCCACAAAGTTCCCTTGGGGCACAATCTCCATGGGGCTTTTATTGCAGGTTAGCTAACCACACCTAAAAAAATTTCACACAACTGCCCTATCTATTTTTTTGAGCTGGGGTGAATGGCTTCTAGGGACAAGTCTTTCCATTTTCAGAAGAGTCTGCAGAGCTTAACTCTCATTGACAGCTGGTTAATGTAATTGAAGCCCTAAGTGTCTAAATCAATGATCAAAGCATCATCATTTATAAAGAGGCCCCAAAAAGTAAAATAACCTTACAATTATGTAAATTGTTCTTCTTCTAACTCTACTGCACTTTTCCCCCCTGAAAAGTCTTTTCCAACCTGCATGTCAGTAGGTATTTAACAGACAGGTAGGTTGAGCAGAAGCCTCCACAAAGATGCAGCACTGCTTCTGGACTTAATAAAGCTGATAAAGCAGCATTTACTTCGCTGCAAATGTTTCCTACGCTCTGCACTTTTCATCAGTCCTTTCTAGAGAAAGCACCTAGATGCAAACTTTGAAATATTAAATTTCCTTAGGGAAAGTAAATGCCTGATACCTTATGAGCCAAATTCCCATCACACGTCTTGAGTAACACCTTTCAATTTCTCTCTTTACTGCGAGTTGCTGAGAAAAGATTAATCTAGTTATTCTTAGTCTAATTAACTTTTTTTTTTTCTTTTATTCAAGCTTTGGAATGGATAAATCATGTTTATTGAACATTTGTATGGAGTACTGTTTTGAATTGAGTTGGTTTCCATTAATACCAAAGTGTACTTGGATCCTTGTTCCTTAGAATGGTAACATCTTTTCACTAAATAAATCGTTCATGGCCAGAAATGATCTTTTCTTTTGAAAATGTTTATTCTCAGGCTTATCTTGAGGGAGGTATAGTTTTGACCTCTACCAAAATTTACTTTTCAATACCTTCTTTGATGACAACCCAGCAATATTTTGCATTCTCTAACAAATTTCTGTTTCTCCTATGATTTGTCTATGTTCTTCAAAGCTAAATGTCAGACGCTGCTGTACACTTCCCCCACTAAAAACAATGACCTTCAAAATTCCTTTTCATCTCACAAGTAATCTCTTCCTTATTTACTGGTAAATAATTTGTATTAAAATGTAAAAGTGAAAATTTTTAGCAGAAATTCCATTTCATAAAAAAAATTATTTGGACACTAGCCTTGCTTAGAAATATCCTGAGTTTTTACCAAGTATTTTTAGAGATGTTATCCATGCTTCATTATAGACCTTCAAATTTTTCATACACGCACACAAACACACACGTTTCATTGACTGTGATTTTCAAAAAACATCATCAGTGAAGCACTGTTATGAGACAATATGTCTGCTTCATCCTGTAAAAATATTAAACAGAGCATTGGTTTCAATTTAATTTTAAAGTAGAAAAACTATTTTTTCAAAGCTAGAAATTAGAGTTAGCACTCAGAATTAGTATGCTGTTTAATGTAGTAAATGTATATTGCTGTGGATCAGTCATCATTAGCAATTCAATACATGAAGTATCTTTTTTTTTTTAAAAGGAGCAGTTAATTTTGTCCTCTTTGAAGTTATTTAAAGATTTCACAATTCCACAAGCTGCACAACCTTTCTCCATCCAGTAGAAAATCCAAGATGGTCCAGGGTTTAGCCTTTAATGATTAAAACCACCTTTCTATGGCATTCCAACCTCTTTCACACTCACTAAAAGGAAGAAGCTACTGTGGAAGTTCCCAGTAAGAATTTAATAATATTTCCAGGGTGTCCAACTACTTGAGAAATATATCTCAGTGTGTTCAGTGAATGCAAGCCAGATGTCTCTGGCTTTTGTTGTCTTGTTTGTTTGTTTTTAGTGGAGTGTGCTTTGAAGATTTTAATTTGCATTGAAATGAGATACTCTTTGTCACAAGGAGCAATGCAGAGTTAAAGCTTTTCTTTCCTGTTGCTCTGACTTTCAAACATAGCCAGAGGGAAGACAGGATCGTTCTGGAGTACCAAAGCTTGGCATCTCCTGAACAGAGTGAAAGATGTGTATGAACCCAGCTACCTTCGGGTCATCCTGCCAAAAATCTTGCTCCCAAAGTCTTGTCTTCCTTATTCTACTTATGCTCTGCAGGTCCCATTTAAAATTACTAAAATTTAGATCTTAGCTAAGGCTTTCTCCTGTGCTTTATGGTAGGACAGCCAGTTTAATCCTATCAACTTGCAACCTCAACATAATGACTGTGTTGACAAAGTGCAGTTGGGTATCTGCAGCCTGTGGTTGAATGTTCCTGCAAAGCCACCAAAGCAGGTCCCAGATTTAGGACTGAGGATGGCCTTTGACCATGGATCGAGCTGGCTCTTGGCTGACCCCCGATCAGATATGTGGGTACCTTTGCCCTGAACCAGGTGGGACTGAGCTTGATTCAGGTATTGACCTCATCTGCAAATCTGTTTGTGATCCCCATTGGTCTAACTGAGATAACAACAGGGGCTTTTTTGTGGGAACTTGAAAGTCTAGATAAGTGCAACCCGTACTGCCTGAGGTATGAGTTTTTCAAAGACTTCCTTCCATTATTTCCATTAAATTTAGAAGAAGTTTTTCCTTTCTTCACCTTCAGCCAACTCCATGCTGCTGGAAGTCCATCTGGCAGTGAGGAAACCCTTTATTTCAAGGTAAGCAAGGCCTGCACCATTCTCCTGCTTCTCTCCTATCTCCTGCTTTTATGTGGAACACAGTTCAATGGCAGAATGAATCAGATGTGATTTGTTTGATTTACTATCAAGCTTCTAGGCACCTCAGTTGATAGCGGAGGGTAAAGTATCATAAACGTGCATACCAATTTGGGAAGACCAAGGGGTAACTCTCGTACTCAGAGTTCCCCTTTATTGCCTTGTTGCGCTCCCTGCCAGCAGCTGCCCCTTCCCTTCTCCTCCGACACGCGGTGCCTGGAGTTCATTCAACACACTTAACAATAAGAGGCAAAGAGTTCAAACTTGTCGAGAGGAACATGCCCAAGAAAGCAAAGTATAATTTACCCTGATTATAAAATGCATTCCATTCCACACTTGTTTTGACATTGTCCCTTGGAGAAAAATATTTTTAAGTCTCATCGTTGCTTTCCTTGTCAGGAGGAGGGTTGCTCCATAAGTGTTCAGCTCCATCCAAACCCCACAAGGTAAAAATGTCTAAATCTCCTTCTGGATCCAAACATTACAGCTTAACTTTAGCTTTTTATGTTGTTCCAAAGCCACAGGCTACTGATCTTACAGCTGAGGCAAAAACTATCGACAAGAGCTGAAAGTCAATGTAGTCCTTCCTCTGCTAGCAAAGAAGGATATAGGAATATAGGTGAGGTCCAGATAGGTATTGTATGCGGTGTCAATGCACTTCTGTATAAACAGACAAGAAAGAAGTGAACAGTAATATCCACACAAAGAGTTGGGCTGTCTTGGAAAAAAAGTACACTGTAACGCTGAACCAGATCCAAGCGTGGTCTCCAGCCATACCCCTTACACTTCCCTGCCCAAAGAATTGGACCGATTCTGTAGTGGCTGATACCAGTTTCATGTTAGTTTATATTTCTCACTGTCAACAAATGTATTCCTGATTTTTTTTTAATACCTCACTGTACAAAAGGGTTTAAGGCAGTGGGGCTGCAGCCCTGAGCTGCAGTAAGAGAGAGCGGAGAGTCAGCAGTATTGGCAGGATGGTCAGGACTCGTGCTGTTTCTGTGACAAACCAATTCAGCATCTCCTTCTTTTTCACTCCCTTGAAAGCTGATACTCAGAAATACCCAAGGATAAATGTAAGTGAATAAACACAATTCTCAGTTTCGTAATATAATATTCATACTTTTTCCCAAGCCATGCCTGGAAGGACACATTAAAAAAATATTTGAATGCATCCACCCACACTATGGTACATCAATCCACAAGTTATCAGCACAACACACACATCCAGGGTAAGAGATTAATGAGACTGTTTGTAGTTTCCACCTCAATGGTCCCTTTGTTTCAATTAGCTGAAGTAAAAAGGCAGCTTTTTCTTCTAAAGCTACAAACCTTACAGGAATTTTGAATATGTGTGCCACAAGTGACATGCTGCAAATTGTTAAACTTTCTCCTTTTATAAAATGTGATAATGCATTAAGAAACTCACACATACACATGCAGTCCCACTGAGGTCAATACAAAGTTTCACATATTTAAAATTAAGCACATGCTGAGTTGTTCTCCTGAAAGTTGTTCTGAAATGATCTTTAGCTATGAACGTTTTGCAGGATTCATTTTGTGGAGCTTGGGTTATTTTGCCCCATCAGTTAAAGTCAGCATTGACACAGAAATGAATTCTCCTGGTTGAGAACAAAGATCCTTCTCAGTATGGAAGAAGACAAACTAGAACAAATTATCTGTCATCTAATCACAGCACCAAAAGGTGTATGCAGAGACTGACTCAGAGCTTACTGTATAACAACCAGCTTATAATGAACAGAACATATATGAAAAATGCCAGATTGTCAGTCCTGAAAACTGGCATTCTTTATTCATAAAAAAAAGCACAGATTAGTTGGCTCCAACTTTGTCTATATCATTCCCACTGACATGCCTAAAGCCTGAACAGAATTAACTTCCCATTGGGTAGGTAAACCTTGTTCACTTCCTTATTGAGAAAGTTAACGTGGAGGCCAATTAATTCCATTCATTTTACGATCCAACCATCTTCCTCTGAGGAGTAACTGTAGGAAACGATAACAGGGAAGAAGTGTTGTCTTTTCTTTCCAATAAGTAATTCTGAATGAGCAAATCATTTCAAAGCAGCGAAGAACTGAGGTTATCCAGCTGACCACAGGCAAAAGAGTTCATAGAGATTTATTAATCTCAGAAGCATCGTGCTGGCTTTTGTACTTCTGAATGAAATACCAGAAAAAAAAAGCCATACGGGTTTCTTAATGTGAAAGTCTGGCTTGGTCATTCATTATCTGTGTAGTTTGATAACTGCTTTGGACATTTACTTTGGGGTAGCAGATTAACGAAGTTCTTTGAAAACTTCAGGACTTGACAATCTACAAAGCTTCCGGAACAAAATTTTCCAGGTCAGTGGTTATTGTACTTTTAGAAATCCAGAAGGCAGCACACAGTTGTACCTCAGCTTGTACAGAGTTGGTCCAAACCTTAGTTAGAGCAACATCTTTGAGTCCACTGAATTTAAATAGCAAAAATAAGCAGCCCAGTAAGCATGAGTCCACTGAATTTAAATAGCGAAAATAAGCAGCCCAGTAAGCATGAGTCCACTGAATTTAAATAGCAAAAATAAGCAGCCCAGTAAGCATGAACCTGTGATTTACTATACAGAAGCAATAAAAGATTTCGAAACAGCTGATAACTAGGCTGTCAAGGTCAGTTCAGCTACATAGCACCTCTTCTCTTTGGTTGTCTTTAAAAGATAAACTGTCAGAACATTTGTGAGCAATGTGATACACGTGGAGTTGGACAATAGTCCTGACTTTCTATTAGAGCTTGCTTCATGTTGGCACAACTTCATTGTCTCTGATGGAGTAATATTAGTTTATTAGACTATAAGGAGAGACTTAGGGTGTATTATTGTTGTAGCAGCTTGAGTAGATCTCCCCACAGTCTTGCACTTTAGCACAAACGGCCCAAGCTCCCCGGATATTGGGTGAGCTCCGAGGGTCTCCCAGCCCACCCGCCCTGGGCTCTGGGACCCAGCGCTCCCAGCTGTCAGATTAGTTTCAGCAGCACAAGCTACAGTCGCTCTGAAGTGCACGTTACAATATGATTTTCAGAAAAGTGACATTCTCACACAGCGCTGTACGATTTTTCTTACACCATCGTTCGCTCAGCCGGAGGCAGCCTTCACTTGGCAAGGACAGCATGGTTTTGATAACTGTCAGATTTGCTCTTTGCGCAACCATCAGGCTGTCAGTCACAGTGCTGGGTGGATGGCATTCTTTTTATATACAGCATTTCTTTTGATCCTGCAAAGGCTCAGACTATTTTCATCCCTCCTCAAAACTTTATATTGATTTTTATCTTGTCATAATGGCAGAGCAATGTAACAATCCCATCCCTGGGGACCTCAGTACTGTGCATGCCGGGGAGAAACACGTTCAGACTGCATTATGGATGCAGAAAGTCTCCTAACATTAGTATTCACTGAGGTCTCATAGGATTATACAGAGGGAAAGTAGGGCTGTAGGCACGGATTTAACACATTCCTGAATACTAGGCTAGCCTGGATTGAAGGAATGGCAAGATTAATGGCACAAAAGGAGTTTGGCATCAAAGCCCTGTGCTGCAGGGTTTAACTCCCCTGGACTTGCTAACCTGGGATCTGCCTGGCCGCAGCAGCGCCCACCGTACCCTCCCACCAGGAGCTGGGCTTTGCGAACTAGTGTGTCATTACAGCACAACCAAGCATTTTGGGGGTAGCATAAAGCAGAAGGTTTTCACTGTTGAATTAAAGTAACTTGATTTTGTAGAATTTCAAGTTCCAGCCCGTTGAGGCTATTAAGCAGAGGGATGGGAGTATCACAGCAACACTTTGCAAGAAGTTACGATGAATGACAAGATTTTTGTAATGCTACAGAGACTTTATAATAAACTATGAAAAACTGTTTATAGAAAAAAAATAGAAATCTTTATTTTATTACAAAATTGACTATTATCAAACTGACTAGAAAGACGCAGATAATGCACAAATTGCTTTACACATTGTAATATGGCTACATTTACATGTCTTGAGTATAACAAAGGAAAACAAACAAAAAAACCTGCAGGAAACAGACCAAGAAATGCTAAGAACTTGTATCATTTCAGAATGTAAAAAATTAAAAGTAACCATTCATGATTATATATTTAAACCTGTACTTGAAACTGCATTATGGGGAAAATACACTAGTGACCATAACAGCTAACATACAGTATTACATGCAGGGTAGTGACAACTTTAGACACAGAAACTGAAATCTCCACAAGAAATAGACCTATTTGAAATGTTTAGGATCCTTATTTCCTGTGGTTCTTTGAAACATACATTCTGTATTTCTCATCTGATGAAGTAACTATCCTGTTAGGATAATCATCATTTAATAGTGACAGAACCCATAGGATTCCAGTGATTCCATTTATGGATAAGGCCTTTCATGCAATAAAAGACCACTAAGGTTTTACAATAAAGGTGCGATAAAATGGCTTGTGTAGGAGTTGGAGGCATGAGACGCTGGGTATGAGCAGAGTATGTGGCAGGCACAGTACTGCAACATTTCAAACTGAAGCACTGTGCAAGCATAAGGAATAAATCCTGATGTATACATACCTTTTCCCTTATTTCCCTTTTGTTAAGGAAGTGAATAACATTAGGGAAAGTAAACTTTTTAAATTATCCTAATTTTTAAGCCCTGTTGCTAGCCTTATTACAGGCTGCTATCTTACTTCGGTTTAATTCACAATGTTGATAATTTGTTAAGTGAGTTTCTTTTCCCTGAAGTGACTTCTCAAAGCTCTTCAACTCTGAGCTAACATGGCCAGTTCAGTTGTGACAGTTGTTCCCCCAGGTGTCCTATATGACACCCACAAACTGGAAACCAGCTCTTTCCAAGCTAGCCTGTTGAACAGCTTGAGGCTATAATAATTTCAGTGTACACCAACAAGAACTGTATGTACATAACACGCCACAGCTCATTATCAAGCTCTATCCTGTACAGTCCCCCAGCTGCATTAAATCAGTGTATTTGCATAGGTATATGAACGTGAATGGTATTTTTCTATCCCTTTAACATTGCTAAGTCCAGCTGAACTAACTAACCACATTTTCCCAATAAAACAGTATGGAAGATTTCCTTGGTACTTCTTCTGGCTCAGCAATTGTTCAAGGGACAGGTGTTGCCATTTATCCGCTGGTTACCATAGGCTTTGACTTTCCCAGTCGATGTATATTTTTTCCGAGGAGGCAGCAGCAGGTTTGTCATTTATTTTCTGCAAGGTGGATTAAAGAGAAAAAGAATCCATATAATGATGATTATTTAAAAGCAAATAGCACTGACTAAATTTCAGTTAAAGGAGTTACTACCCTTACTCAGATTATATTGGGTGATTTTTTTACTGTGATGTTGGCCAGCAAAAAAATATCTCCCACTGTATTTAAATGTCACTTGACTTCTAACTTGAGGACTTAGTTCTAGGTCAAATAACCAGTTTTCCAATTTAGATTCTTATACAAATAAGCTTTTTTTGTTAGCTTATTTTTATAAACCTGGGAGCAAAGAAAATCTTACATTCTTTTTTATGAACCAAAAATGTATAGTAAGTTGCAGCATTGCATGAGTATTTACAAATAGATAGTTCTTTTCTTTGTCCTTCTGCCTAAAACTGAGTTTTCTTATCTAAACTCTGTAGTGCTGGTGTACTGGTGCAAACTGGTGTAATGGTCCTTCACTAGGGCATTTTCTTTTTAATCTGTACAGTGATGCTCAAAATCAAATGCTATCTTTCAGGAAATATCTTCTAGAAATGCAGTGGAGAAGTTATAATAAAATAATGGCTACTATTTTCTCCAACAGTATATACATTTTGATTTCCCCATTTCTGGTCCGCATCATACCCAGAAGACACCTCTCTTGGAGTTTAAAACTAGACAGCTAACTTCATAGCCATAAGCTGCACAAAACTTGTCTTCTTAGTACATG
Source organism: Falco peregrinus (assembly GCF_023634155.1). NCBI lineage: Eukaryota > Metazoa > Chordata > Aves > Falconiformes > Falconidae > Falco > Falco peregrinus. Next base: position 29,506,652 of record NC_073729.1, on the reverse strand, counting down.
GAGTCTTTCTGTTAAAAGTAATCAAACATGATGGCACTTAATATATCTCACATTGTGAGAATAAAGCTTAGAAAAGCACCTGTTCCTTTACACTCACAGTTTTATGAAAATTTCTAAATGAGGTTCAAAGAAAAATCTCATGTACTCGGGAGAACCTTCTGCACGTACCTTATCGTCTGTGAAATGCAATGGGAAGCTCCCGACTAGGAATCAGTATTCCCGAATGGAGTGTTTCTACTGGTTTGTTGTCAGTTGCTACAATTTGGTATTTGCGAATGAGCTGAAACACAAACATTTCAGTCAGCATCCTTTAGCTTCTAGATCTTCCGATTAGGTTACATGGTGAACAACCAGGCACTGTGTACAGAATGCCTTTTAGAGTATTTACCCAGCAAAGGGCCAAGTGAAGCTGCAGCTCTGCTATGCGGCGTCCGATGCACATCCTCTTCCCAATGCCAAAAGGAACGTGAGAAAATGGATTTATTAAGTCCTTCTGAAACCAGCGCTCTGGTTTAAACTGAGTCCAGCCATTAAAGTACTCTTCATTGCAACCCAGGGCATGGCTATTTATCATTAGTACAGTCTATAATCAAAGCAAGAGAGAGAGTCTCATTACAAATTGGCTTAGAGCTACCAAGCGAATCAGCTTGTTAATGGAAAAAAATAATGCAACCATAAAGGTGAGGCAGTTTCCTCAGAAGATGTCATGTAATTCTCTGAAGATTAATTCAATTACAGAAAAGGTCATCGTTGCCTCCAAAAATCATGGGAAAGTTTGAAAAACATTTTTGAAATAGCACACCAAAATATTTTTGTCTAAAACCAACAGCAGTGCAGGCAGGTATGGTTTTCAGTTTACGGGAATTCTTGGCGTGAATTCCTCATTCCTTATCCTGGGACTAGTCGTTTGGCAGTCATTTTGAGACTAAAATATGACCAGCTTCAGTGGTTTACAGGACAGTTAATCAATGACAAAATATTGTGGTAAGCTAAATTAATTGACTTACCCCTTTGGGCAATACGTAATCTCCCAGAACCATTTCTGTGTGGATGGTGCGAGTAGTAAATGGCACTGATGGTGTTAATCTACAGTGAAAGAAACAAAATGGGTTAAATTTCCAGCGTTTTTTCTTCCTGCATCTATCATAGTTCACCTTAAACACCAAGGTGAATAAAATATATACTAGAAAATTCTTTCTCCCTAGTACATCTACCTGGTAAAAAAACTTTTTGTTCATGTTGCTTTTTGCAAATTATTTGAGAATTTTACCTCATAGATTCTTTCAGACATGCTTTTACGTAAGGCATATTCGTCAAGTTCTCAGCACTTGGACTCTCATTAGCAGCCAAAACACTCTGTATTTCCTGGTAAAGCTTCTGCTGAACATGTGGATTGCGCGAAATGTTATACAAAGCCCACAGTAAACTGTTGGCTGTCTGAAACAAACCAAAAAGAAACACAAGACCTCCACTTGGTGACAGAAACAAGAAGTTGCCAGAAGTTCAAAGCAATATTTACAGCTGGTCCCTGCCTTATATTTTGTAAGCCTAAGGGATTATGAGCCATCCCAATTGCTCTCTAGCAGTAACAAACAAAAGAAAGAATCTAGTGATTACAGGTAAAAATCCATTTGCACTTAGGCCACTGAAGCAGCTAGAGGGTTAGCTTACTCGGGTGTGGAAGAAAGCAGGGAGCTGGAAGGATGCTAATTTTCACAAGCTCTTGGAAAGTCAGGTTTACCGTTTCAACTCCTGCAATCTGGAGCTCTGCGATGGCAGCGTACAGCTCCTTCCTGGAAAGTTGTCCTCCAGCATAGATGTCACACAGGAAATCCTCCTGAGGGTTTGCAGAGTGTTTTTCCAGCCGACAGTCAATTGAGTGCTTGGCTGAGGAGGGAGGAGCAAGAGGTAATTAATGGTTGGACTTGATGATCTCAAAGGTCTTTTCCAACCTAAATGATTCTATGAAAAATGCTATAAAAAAAGCAAAAGTATGTCTCACATGCAGGATTTTGAAAGAAGATACCAAACTGTGCTCTTTTTTCAAGCAATGAGAATGATACTGAATAAATAATAGTATTTTTACTTAGACAAAAAAACTCAGTCACAGAAATCACTTCTGAACAGAAGGAGCTCCTGCAAACCATTAGGAATCTGCTTTCTTAAATTAGGAAAGGAAATCAGTGATGTGTTGAGTGAAATATTTAGCAAACAGAAATACAAGTGTATAAAATCTATTAGCTTGGATTTTCAAAGGGGATCAAAGTGCTAAAAAAATCAAAGAAACTTAGCACCCAGACTCCCTGAGGGGAAATTTAAGCCTTTGATTTACTGGGAGAAGGCAAAATTAGATGCCAAATTTCTACATGCTGTTTTTTTGTATATATGTATATTTAATAAAGAGGAATAGGTTTTGCCCACCCTTTCTCATGAATATCCCAATTGTCAAGACCAGTTCCTAGTAAGGAGCTATTCATGTCACGTGAAGGTGTCAAACTGGCTTTTCTGAACAAAACTGTTTTAAAACATCTTTCCTAAAACCTGTAACTTAAGCAGCAATAAAATAAATGCACATGTGGCTGGCATAACCAAAAGTCCTGAAGTATCAAGTACTCAAATGCCTAAGAGAAATATATCGTTCAGCACTACAATTATCAAAGTGCCAAAACCTTTCTCAGTCTTTAGCTAGTCCTGTCACTGTCTAGCAAGGCACTGAAAAATATAAACTTAACTTCATACCTGGAGTTAGTTTTTGTAACCTTGAAGGCCAATTCATCTTAAATAGACAGAAAATGTTGTCAAAAAGCCAAACTGTACCTTATGATTTAAATTGCTTCTGTTTTTAAGACTTACGACTATATTCCAGGTTATTCAGAAAACCTATAATTTCTTTTTTATTCTTGTTTCTCAAGAAAACAACTCCGAGGTCCCTTTTCTCACTTGTATACCCTGCCTTTAAAGAGATTACACACTTTCTGGCTATTTACTTTTATGACAGGTTAAAGTGGACTCACGACATTGCTGGGTCCAAAATTCCTACGGCTTCCCTGGGGGTTGGGTACAGCCCCACAACCAGACCTAAGTGTTAGCCACAAGGAAACAGAGCTCCCGTGCTTGGAATAGGTTTGTGGTTAGCTGCAGCAAAGGGCTCTCAATCTGTGCTGAAGGCAGCAATTAACAGCAGTGTAGGGCAGTAGCAAGTATGAAGAAAGTTAATTCCATGAAGTAGGAAACAGAGACAAAGAGAAAGGAATCGTGTTTAAAACAATAACCTGTTTTAAATATGTCATCCCATGCTTTAGTATGAGCTTGCCAGACTTTTGTGTTCAGACCCTTGTGAAGTTCCACAGGGGTCACCATCATCATTCCAAAAGTAGACATCATCTGTGGTGGAGAAAGAGCTTTTGAAACCTTTCTTTAATCTTATCTACTTACAATCTCTGAAAAAAATTAGACTGTAAAGTAGGAGGCAATTTTCAGGAAGTCAAGATTTTGGCAGATGTTTCATCCTGGGCAGAAAGTATGGGTCTCAACCTACTTCGACCACATCCAGCTAAAAATTAGGGGCATCCAGTGGAGAATAGGAGGCTTCTCCAGTGGGTGATTCATCCTATCTATTTTAGGCACTTGTTTTAGAATGGGACAAGACACCTTTTGGCAGTGCCTCTCTCTCTCCCTTGACAACAGATGGAGCTAAACTGGGCTAGGCTAGATGCCCATCTTTTAGGTGGCTAAAATTAGGCAGATATGTATCACCAGAGTCCAAGTTGCAGCAAAATGCACAGGAGGTGTGCCTGCAGGAATGACTAACCTAAAATCCGGCATATTTGCATAATCCCACACAACTCCAGGAGTCCCACCCAACAAACAGCACTGTTGCACAACAGGTGTCTCAGAGGGAAAGTTAACCAACCAACCTGACAACTCTTATTTCCAGGATTACCCAAATGTCTATAGAGCTTTTTTCCCCTACAGATTTAGGCATTTCATAAATGAGACAGTCAGATGTTCAGTACGAGCTCTGCACAGTTAAGTGTCACTTTGAATGTGCAAGGCTGCCAATACACATGTAGTACAGAAGCTTAAGTTTCTTTTTTTAGGTGACCCATTCCCCCTCTCATTAGCAGTAGGGGTATAAGATCCCTACAGCCCCAATAAAGACTCTTCCATACCATTTTTACAGCTTTGATGAAGTTCAAACTTTCTTCTTCAACATCCTGCTGTAGGAGACCAAACCTCTTTCCATACAGCATCAGGCAGATACCTGTTGTTAAGCAGTATTGTCATTAAATGATATAAACAAAAGGGTGCATGGTGTCCACCATTTATTGTCAAGGAATGGCTTGGATTATCCTTCTGAAAAACATTCTATGATACACACTGGTGAGAGCAGCACTTCAAAACACCTTCTGCATGTTTGCCTCTGACCCACATAGCTGTATATCTATCTAAGGTGCCCTTTGGTAGCAATTTCTTCAAAAATAAGAATCATTGCTGATCCCTTCAGAAGCAGCAGGACCATTCTGCCAAGCAGGGCTGGCATATTAGCTAAATAAGCTGTTAGATAAAGCTATGGAACAGAACTGAGTCACAGGAAAAATGGGCCTGAAAGAGGCCATCTATTCCAGCATCTCCTAGCCCTTTCCACAGCCAGAAACCACTTGCAAACAAACACTGGCAGCAGCATCCCACACTCCACCAGCTTCCACCTCTTTCCACTTGCCTTTTTATTTTTTTTTTAAGCTGTCACTTCCTATTTCTCCCTTTCCAAAAGCAGCCATCGTCACTGACAGTGGAAAGAAAAACCACTTTCAGGAACTCACTGCACAGGTTGTTGAGATGAGCCAGCCAAGAGCAGACAGGTCTGGCAGAGCTCGTTCAGTTAGGCAGTTACACACTATACCCAGCTACCCCTCCCCTTCAGGAAATCACTGGTGCAGTTTCTTCTGCCCTAAGTCATTCCTGGCAGATGGCTCTTCAGTGTACTCTGAAAGGTTTCTAAAGATGGAGGCTTCTGTTTTGGTAACTCATTCCAGTGTTTCTCAATCCTAATGTAACATTTTAAATGTGATTTTCCAACCCTTATCTAAAATGACTACCCCACTGTTATTGGGTTGTTGCATTGATCTTGTGCTGCTGATAATTAACAAATATTGGATGGACAAAACTGGTCATGTACTATCTGATCCCACTCTAGATAAATGCACTTTGATTCCCCCAAGTTTTGAATTTAAAAGTCACTATCATGTTTTAATTTTTTTTAGAAGCCATACAGATAGCCAGAGCCAGACAGAAGCATTTCTATAGCTGCTGATGAATTTTGTACTTGTACTGATAGTCCCCTGGCTTTTCTGCAAGCCACTTTCCATGATAGGTGGTAGTCTGGAAATACTCAGTCTACACTTTCAACCCTGATTGTACTTTAACTGAACCGCCATGGCAGGTACAAAATGCATACTGTTCCCAGGCAGAAACCAACTTACTTTCAAAGGACCATTTGTTGAATTCTGAATAGACGTCTTCCATTTGCCCATTGTGATTACAAACATCATCTATTCTGTGCATGAAGTCCTCCAGGACCTAAGTGGTAGAGAGGGAAAAGAAGAGAATAAAATCACATTAGCTAATAAAAAACTCAAGTAATTTAGCATTTCAACTATCTTTTAAATAGATAACAACCTCACATAAGAGAGGAATACTTATGTTGCCTGTTCTTTGAAAAGTTTCTATTTCCCCCTGTGTTAAATTATGTTTGGGTTTTACACGACTCGTATGCTATTACTGCTTATGGTTCAATGAACTGAGCTTTCCTCCACAGGGACGAAATGCTTCAGTCTGATGCTGGGATAATACTGGGTTTTCCCAATAAAGAGGATTAAGCTGTTTATTGCAGATGCTCCTCAAAATCAATGAGGAACACAGAGGTTAAAGAAGGATGTGTTCCCTGACAGAAGGAACCTAAGAATGAAGGGGTAAAGGCAAAGAAAACCTGAACGCCAGAAAAGTAAGCAAAAACTCTGTTTGCAGGAGCCCGTATAATTGTGAAATAATCTTATTCTGTGGAGACAATCTAAACTACAGGTTCCTGTGTGGTCTCACATTTGGTCAGACTCTGATAATCAGTTTGTACTTATTATTCTATGAATGATTTCAGGGTATGAACTCATGGTTGTATCACTGGTGAGCAAATCAACAGGTAAACTGGACCATCTGATCTGCTTTTGTTTCCCAGGTTTCCAGTGGACTGGAGATGGATAAGGAGTTTCCCAAAGCGCAGTACCTCATTGATGGTGGTATCCAGTTTCACAACTTCCCGGGGTTTCATTAGTTTCTTTTGAAAGGCACTTCTCACCCTCTGCCAGTCCTTTCCTTCCCTACATTGAATGAAAACCAGTGAGGCTGAAAACAGAGAGGCTAAAAGAAGGAAGAGGGGCGACCCCCCGACCTCGCAGCATGTGAGACGAGGTACGTCGGGCAGCGCCGGGCTCCGGTGCCCCTCCACCGCCCCGACGGGCGCAACGGTGCCGCCGCAGCCGCTGCTGGGCGCAGCGGGGATAACGGGACCGCCGCCCCGCCGGAGCAGAGCCCCGCGGCATCCCCGCAGCATCCCCGGCCGCCCTCCCGCAGCATCCCCGCAGCATCCCCGGCCGCCCTCCCGCAGCATCCCCGCAGCATCCCCGGCCGCCTCGGAAACAGCCCTCGCCCACCCACCACAGGCTGCAACCGCCCCCTCCCCGCAACCCCCGCGTCCTGCGGGTGCCACTCACAGGATCAGCAGCCCGTAGCCCTCGTTGCGATAGTCCCGATAGGCTTTCCAGGGCTTGATCTCCAGGCGCTGAGGGCAGGCGCTCTCCCGGCGGTACAGGGCTTCCAGGAGGCAGGGGGCTGCGATGTGCACCGAGTCGAAAGCCCCCAGCTTCATGCGGAATATCTTGCCAAACCTCCTGTGGTACTCAGCCTGGGGGTGCAGAAGAGACACACACACGCCCCCCCTCCGCGGTCAGCGCGCGGCGCTCCCCGGCCCCCCCCGCCGCAGCATCCCCATCCCTCCGCCCGCCTCACCAGCGTCTCGTGCTGCCGCTTGAGCCCCCCCTTCCAGAGCACGTCGGGCAGGCTGCCCATCAGCGGCCAGCGCGGGGGGCCGGGCAGCGCGGCCAGGGGGTGCCCGCGGCTCCGCAGGGCGCGGAGGGAGGAGGCGAGGCGCTGCGCGGGGGCGGCGGGGCCCATGGCGGCGCGGCCGCAGGTGCGGGCGGGGTGCCGGAGGCAGATGCCGCCGCCTGCCATAGCGCCGCGGCGGGCCCCGCCGCACGGATGCACGTTTATAGCAGCCGGGAGCCTCGCTGGACTTTCATCGGGGCCAATGGGAGCCCTGGGTGGGGTGAGGTGGGGCCGGCGGCACGGCACGGCCCTGCCCGGGGAAGCCAAGCGCTTCGCCCGACGGTTCGGCCCGGCGCCCCCCCGCGGGGCTGCCCGGGGGCCCGGCGCCCAGCGCGGCAGGTAGCGGCGCCCTGCGCAGGCTGCGGAAAGCCGCTGCTCCCCTCTGCCTTTCTTTCTGCGCTAAATTCGGCTTTTTAGAGGGGTGAGGTGGCCAGGGTGCACCCGCATGGAGTGGGGAGGCAGCGGGGCTGGGGGGGGGGGGGCTGTGGTGTTGACACCACAACGTACAGGTGGCTGAGGCTTCCCTCACTATTTGCACTTTGAAGTGATGGAATAAAAAATGCAGGGAGCTGAGGAATAACACGTTTTGGCGGGCGGAGCACTTGTACCCTCTCTGGCTGACTAACCACCTATTTATGAAAAGGGCATGCGAGTGCAGCACCTGAGAAGGCAAAATTCCCTTCACTGTTAGTGTTGGCAGCCGTGAAATTCTAACAAAAATCAGTTATTGCTATGAGTCTTTTAATCTGGAACTGTGCAATAACCGGCAGAGAGAGCCAAAGGTTTTCAGGCTAAGCGGAGGCCGAAGAGGTGCTACACAGATAAAGCAGCTCAGGTCACCTGGGTGCTGGGTACTGGGTGCTCTGCGGGAGCCTCTCCTTGCAGGGAGAAGTCAGAGAGGCTACAGGTCTTGCTGCAAGACAAAAGCTACCCATAAACCAGAGGATTTCCAGGAAAGACAGGTATGCTACAACAAGGACTTGATTTTCTCCCATCCCACATTAGCTTTTTTCATCTTTCCCAAGTTGCCTTTTGTGACTAAGCTCTTAATTCCATCTAAGCCTCTGACAGTGAGAGGCTAGGTGTGTGAGATAAGGGACAAGCAAAGGGAAAATCAGGAGATGGGTTTGACGCGGAACCTGAGACGCATAAAGGCACGTGTCTCAAAGTCAAATAAATTAATAACAATAAAAAGACCAAGGTAGCAGTGATCAATACACAGAAAAATGTACAAAAGCATGACATCTCACTGCAGACTTTGTCTGTGATTTTTGTACATCCTTCCCAATCTTGCCCCTCTATTTCAGTGATTTTCTTCTATGGGCTCATGCTCATGCTATGTGGGCCACAAGATCAGAGCACTTTCTGGACAGGCTTTAAAATTGAAGTGGTTCAAAGATTTGCAAACTTTTTTTAGGGAAACACCATAAGAAGTTGATATTCTTGTGATATGTTTTCTTTGAACCAGTCCTACTGAAAACACATCTTGCTGTCCTTGTAGGGCGAGTGCACTTCGGGCTTCGTTCAATGATAAATTCTTCTGGGAAACTAGACAAGAAGAGACAATTTGTGTGCTCTGTGGACACCTGTCTATTTAAGGAATCAAAACGAACTCATTTAAAGGGTCACAGCTTAGTGCCTGTGAAATGATCTCTTTGGAAGAGTCAGGAATAAGCAAGTCAAGACTAAACTGGGCTCAGGTCATATTTTCCATGTTCGTTGCTGCTATGGGGAAGAAACCACCCTTTTAAGACGAAATGTTCTCTATTAAGCTGTTTTTAAATTACAGAATGGAAAAGGTTTTAGTTAACTTCCGTGGTCGTGATGTAAGTCTCTGGCAGGGAAGCTAGTATATTTGTAGCTCAGCTAGGCCTGGAGCTGGGAAAGCTAATGATTGCCTCAATTTCTGGTAAAGTGCAGTTCTAAGGGCACTTTCAGCCTTCACTTCTTCCTTCCCTCCCTTTTAAGACATCTCAAAAACAAGCCTTTAATTTTCAGCAAGATCTTTTCTTGTGACCTTTAGAATGTATCAAGGGTTATCTTAAGAGTAAAGCGACACTAGTTACAGGGTTCCTGAACTGAGTATCGGGGCATATCCTCACAGGAGTATCGCTCCACCGAGGCACCTGTAACAGTGAAGATGTCACCATTGTCCCCCAGATGTCTATCCACAAGACTTCCCAATATTTTCTAATAATTGTAACAGCTAATTGCAACTGTGAGCAAAAAGCCCTCTTCACTTCTATACAATGACAAGGAGTATTTTTAGGTCAAAGACCAGGAAATACCTAAAAATCAAAACTAAATAGCTTCTGGTACATATTCTTCTATGCTTCTCTTTTGCTACTGGAAAAAAAAAAAAAAAAAAAAAGGTTTTGATTTCTGCAGTCTCAGATGTCAGGAGAGAACGTTGCTTGAAAAATAATCTGCCAGCATGATGCTTCTGCAGAAGACCTGATGGGGACTGATGTAGAGTTACAGAAAGGCTGGATCACAGCATATCTTTTTCATCCCTAAAATATTTAATCAGTACCTGAAATGCAAGTTTTAGAGCTGCTTCCCAAGCAGAAGTAATTGCTAGTTCTACCTCTTGGGAAACAATAGTAACATATTCTTTAGATAAAGCTTGGAAATCCCATCAAGCTAAGAACTCCTCACCAGGATTTAAGAGACCGAGGTGTGCTTGGAAATCTCATTGAAACACAGTGACTGCACTTCCAGTAAACGTATCAAAAGCATTGAGCTCAGGCAAAGGGAACTGAGTGTTTTTCACACAGTGCATTTCAAATACACTAAATATTACCAAAATAATTCCTCAGTGGGAAAGAGCTTTGGATTGGTAGTTAATTTTCTTTCTTAATATCTGTAATTCCAGGAGGTTTGTTTTGTGACATATTACACAATTCCTGTCTCCTGACCTCTATTCTATCTCCTTGTCAGAAAAAGCTCCTTGTTATTTTTGCCCTAAAATGCTGTGAAGTCTCCTGCATGTTCTAAAATGTTGCCATGTAAAAGTGCCATAGGGGAATGTGTAGACTACACAGGGAGTATCTCTGTCACAGGCAAGGTATTTCACAATACTGAGGAAGACAAAATGCAATTAATAAAGTCCAGTGTCAAAACACAAAGTTGTTATTCCAGGTTTTTGCTTGTGTTTGTTTATACACTTCAAGTTCTATGTCTCTTTCCAGCTGAGGATCTTAGGGTTTTGTAAATATTGATGAATTTATCCTCAGCTTAGGAAATGGGAAAGTACAGTGATTCCCATTCTACAGAAGAGAAACTGAAACGTATTAAAAAATTGAGATCTCAAAGTTGTTACGTAGACACGCACTGTAAAATGAAATAAAAAGAAATCTTTATTATGTTTTTACTCAAAGGGTTGGTTTTTAACACCAAACTCTTCCTATCTCACTGCAGACTAGATGATTATACTCCTACAAGATGGCAGTAGCAGTGCAGACATAAAGGTCTGCTGAGCAAACTGACACCAAGGTAATCCTTGGAGAGTGATCTAGAAAAACAGAAAGCTGGATGAACAGCTCAAACTCCACCAGCCAAGGAATCTTATACCTGGCCATGACCTGTTTGAGGTATCTACCTCTGCAATAAACATTGCGACATTCAACTACTGAAGGAGTGTCTAAATAAGTAAGTATATGATTCAAGAAAATTAAGACATTTATTGACTTAAATTAAGCACAAGTAATGTTTACTTAAAAAAAAGGTGGAACCATCTTTTCTGTGAATAAATATTTATTATCTGCTTTACATGCAAAAGGCAATGTTCCATGCATACCTCATTCTTGAGAGAGGTAAAGTTTATAGGGGGATAAGTCAGGGAGAAAGTGGTGAGCACAGACCAAGAAACTGAGGTCCACTACAAGATGTTCTGACAGCTTGGAAATACTCAGGACTTGACTGGCTCTTCCCTTTTCTTCTGATAACTAGAACCACCCTCTGGGCTTTTCAGTTTCTTGTCTCTTCTAGCAATCTTGTCCTCCTTGAGCAGGGAAGGAAGTTGTAGCAAAGGGCTTGTGCATTAGGATGCTGCAAGAATGAGTTTCTGTCCCAGGCTGAATTTTCCTCCTTGGAGAGAACTGACGGAAGTCTAGAAGCTTTCTTCACCTTCCACACAACACTAGTGAAAGAGAGATTAATTTTAAAAAGCAGTAGCATTTAGGAATCTGTCAGAACACTTCATTTTTCAAAGCATATGGTTCAGGTTCAGGAGGTAGGAATTTCACTAGTGGATATTGTATATGCTTCCATGGATATTGTGCCGTGAAGGCGATAACTGGAAGTCCTGGTTTCTCTTTACTGGTCTTCAACACTTCCAGGGGAAAATTGAGGGAATTCGGAGTGAACTAAATTCCTCAAGATGGCTCAGAATCTGGAATCATGATTTATGACTGAGCAACAATTGTGGGTGGATACCTTATACTAAGCTAGTACAGGACACGCTCTGTTGCTTCTCTCAGTCTTGTTTCTCCTAGATTTCCATAACCCATCTTTTTCCAGTTGACACCCATCTTATTCTTCTCTGTTCTGCAACTAGTAACAGGCTTAATGTACAATCTAACTAATTTTACATTTGTCTCAATGAGTAGGGATGTAATTTGGTTATATACTTGCAAAAGAATTATGTACGTTTATGACAGTGTAAAAAAAAGTGTCAATTTATTGCTGATGTTATCAGCACAACATGATGTGATGCAAAGTAAATCTTAGAGGATACAGAAAGGTATAATGTAAATAGTATTTTCCTCACCACTTGAACAGCGTGACTCTTTTATGCTGACTAATGATCCATGACATGTAAGCACTGTGCCTTTAGATCTAGTCTTCACTGAAACATTTATAGTTTAGCAGTATCAGCAAAAGTCTATAATTATATAGATTCCATAAATTGTCATTAAACTCCTTTATTTTTTGTGGTGAGTGTTGGTAACTTCAGGTGATGTATCTAAGAATAAGGCCAGCTTGCATACAATTCAGGTTAGATGTGCAGACAGTCCTGTGTAAATGCACGGTATCTAAATACCTGTATTTATTAACTGATCCTAAAGGTGTAGAGGGCAGGAGGGTCCTGGAAAGTATTAGGAGGGACTGTGAAAGATTCCATCAAAAGTCTAAAGAAGCATTTGTGTGGTCAAGTTATACCCAAGACTCAGACCAAAGAAGACAGTTTAAATTTGCTGTATCACATGGAGACATGGAATGTTAGATCTCTATACAGTTCAAAATGCAGATCTTCAGGCATCCCAGATCCAAAAGGCACCTACATTCTGTAGGTATTTATGTACTTATGTTTCTGTAAATATGTTTACAGCTATCCATGTTCTGAGACAGTAATTCTTGATGATTTTTGCCCATTGGGAAATTAATCTTCATTTTAGCTCTTGCAGAAACAGTGTACTTAAGAACAATTGTGTATATTGATTGTTATGTGCCATTATACATTTAGCCTTCTGCTAAGATATTTTACATGTGCAGTTGCCTTGTTCACATACAGTTAACATGCAAAATAGCACTTGTATTATGGTCCTGAAAAATTATGAAAATATTTTCAGTTTTAGTGGCAATAATAACTCTACAATGCAGATAAGTAACCAAACCCTGTTTGCTAAAAACAAGGAAAGCTTTCAGAAGCAGGAAATGTTGAGTGTCCCTTTAGTTCAAACAAGACTTGGAATTTAAAATAAAGATCTACGAATCTGAAACTTTTAGTTGTTGTGTGACTGTCTTACTTGCCTGGAAAAATAGTTGTTATATGACTTCTTGAGAGAATTTGCTAAAGCTGGTTATACAAACACATGAATCAGACTCAAACTCATGCAATTTACTGGATTTGTTGATTAAGCCTGTAATCTGTCTGCACAGATTACTTTCGGTCTGATGGATGTGTTTCTGCTGAGGTGAAACTAACCTCATACCAAGTCTTTTGAAAGCAAACAGATGCTTGTTACTTGCTAGGATTTTGAAGGCTCTATTTCTGTGAGCTACTAGCCAGTTTGTCAAAGAAAAGACAAGACCAATATTATTCTTACACATTTTGTTTACATTTGTCTTATAATAATAAATATTTATCTTATTGTGCCTGTACTATGTTGTTATAAAATCTCATAAAGCATAATTGTGTCAATATAGTATTTCATGTTATTTTTGTATTATACTGTGTTATATTTCTAGAATAAGTTTCACAGATAATAATATTTGGTCTCTAAATTCCCCTGAAATACCAAGATAATAATTGATGCTCTCATGAGGTTAGCAGCTTGAACGCTTGCCAATATATGAGACAGATGGTTTAGGAGACTAAGTTAGTGACCAAGTAAGTGGTGTCTCCCCTCTAAGCCAGTACAGAACTCAGAGCCCCAACAAGCTCTTAGTAGCCTCTATGGCATTTGCAGCCAATTCCTTCTGAATGATATACAACACCATGGCTACAACCATTTGCAAGTGTTCAGAGAGGAAGAATGCTGGTTATTACTATTGTCATCATCTTGTCCATGAATACAGTTTGGTAATAATATCTGGTCTCAAAATTTCCTAGGAATGGGAAATAAATAGGAGATTTAAAATTTTTTTTACTATTATGGAGCCCTGCTGTTCATCGCAGGCAGGAGGTCTGTGAAACAATCCTTGTCTACGGCCTTGGAGTATTTTCTGATGAAAGGTCTAACAGATATGTAAAAGATACTATTAATCCAGCAGTACTTCTGTAAAACCACAGAGATGAGTTTGAACTTTAACTAGTGAATTGCTGTGAATTGCATGCTTTTTGCTTCTATTGTCTTCATTAGAGCCGTAAGAAAATATGAAATCTCTATCTCCCTTCACCGTTAGTCAGGCAAAAGGCACTCAGGCTATGCTTCACTGAACTCAGTACCCTCTGGGCCACATCCTGGTTACTCCTATTCATTGCTTTTGGAGGGATTAGGGCAGACTGCATCAGCAGTTCGTCTGACAAAGCCTTTGCCTGAAATCCCGATGTTTATTTCCTTTCAAATGCCTGGCCACAGACCTCCCTAGGGAAGAGTTTAGTTTCCTCAGATGTATGACTGCTGAATGCAACTGTGGCCCTTGGGAAAACATTTAATATATTTATTACTCTATTTGGTAAAGTATCAAATGAGCACATCTGATACTTCCCTGCGGAAAACTCTTCTCCCCAAACTCCAGTGTGGTTCTGCCCACACTCCCCCCCCCAAACAAAACAAAACAAAACAAAACAAAACAAAACAAACAAAACAAAACAAAACAAAACAAAACAAAACAAAACAAAACAAACAAACCAAACCAAACCAAACCAAACCAAAACAAAACAAAACAAACAAATAAAAAAGACAAACTTGTGCAGGTTAAGAACCGCTGAGTAACACTACAGATTTGGCACATTACTGACAGTAAGTTTAGAACCAGCCACCAGATTCAGTGGCAAAGAAATTTGTAATGCTTTAAGATGAAAGAATCCAGCAGGGTGACGGCTGAGGAGGAAACAGGACTCTACTCGTCTTTATGTATTTTTCAAGAAATACATACCAACTGGCATGTATTGAACCTGACACTAACAGTGCTACTTTTAGAAAATAAATTATTTCTACCTGTACAGGTATAATTGAAGACCTATTTTCGGGTAGTTTGTGAGCAGTTCTTATTGAACTTAGTGTTGATACCGAGACACCAGGTAGGATGAGGAAGGGCAGGGTTGCAGAGATAGCTCTTACCTTTTATTTTAAATAAAACTAGCATGAGACAACAACTGTTCTGCTGGGCCAGGACTATGGGTGTATAAAGCACTATGCTTACAAAATAACCCATCCACAAAGGTGGAGTAAGGTCTTCTACTGGGCTTAACCAGAAAGGGATTTCCCAGCAAAAGGGAATCTCCAGGTTCCAGCTCAGGCACAAACAGCCAGCAGAAACTCCCCTTGGCTTCACGGGTCCAGCTGATGCTGCAGAACTATCTGCAAAGTTTCCTTCACAGAGGGTGAAGTTCATTGGGATGACTTGCAGAGAGGAGTTAATGCAATTTAATAATTCTAATGCTGGATATATAGGAGCGTAGGGGAAGGCTTGAATGATGAAATGTTGATGTTGCTTTTGACTAACAGGAGGGTTTTCTTTCTTTGGAAGGACAAGGTTAGAAATCTGAGAAAATCTGCCTTCCTTTCCTCAGACCACAAAAAAAGAGAAAAACTAAGGGGGATTTGTCATATAAATACTTAAGACTTGTATCATTAAGAGCTGGCATGTTTTTATGGAAAAAGAAGAGCACACCCTTAGAAGGGGATTATTTTTCTTCAACCTCCATTCCCCGTGCAATGCTGCTACAAGAAGGACAGACAGGCATTCTGGCATAAGGACCATTATACCATAATAAGTCATGTTGTGTAATATTGGAAATGCCATGCTACTGCCAGCTCTGCACCTACATGACATTGAAGCTGTACCCCTTTGGTATACTGGCACAATTAAAATAATACAACTTTGTGCAGCTTTTGCTAATAGGGATCCTCTTCATAAACACTAAATCTAGATAAACCAACCACTTCATCCCCATTAAGATTTCTCCATTTCTAATGCATCTTGTATTAACAAACACTGTTGATATGTGGTGTTTCAAGATGCTCAAAGACTGAGAAAGAACTCTGTGTAACTTCAGGGAAAAGGGCAAAGAGTTTGGTAATTCAAAACAACTCACTTAGGCAGCAGAGATCATGGGAAGGCTTTCTCACTGAGCTGTATTGCAAAAGGCTACAGCAAGTAACATGAAATGAAAATGTGAAAAAGAACCACAAAGAAGATGTAAGATGAAGGGCATGCGGGTTATACACACCATGGAAGGGATCCCACCAAAGTGCAAGGTGAAGCTAACCACACTTGCAACAGTAACAAGGACCAGTACAAGAAAGAGCAAGTTCTTTTATGCAACTGAAAGAGAAATGATGTCACTGAGTTCAATGAGTTTATCTTACTCCACCACTAGATGTTTGCACTCGTGCACTGTTTTCACTTTTATTTACATAGGAAAGGTCTGCAGTGAGTTACTCTTGGCAACATGCTCACACCACAGATCTTGCCTGAGCATGTGGGAGAAAAAGATTTATTTTCAAAACCTTCAAGTCATCACATTCTTACGAAATCCACTCCTTTTCTCTTGAAGGAAATTACATTGGCTCGGACCTAACGTGTTATTCAGCTAACTCATCCATGGAAAGAACCATGGTTTAGGCTATATTCTTTCATACTAGAATCTTTAAGAAGAGAGAAGATAGCTGACTTAGGGAAGAGTAGGAGAATGGACAGAGACATGAAAGTTTTTTCTCTGAGAAAAAGAGAGAATTAGCATTATATTTTTACATAAATTAATAATTTCTAGGAAGAAATTTTGTGATTAATTTTTTCCCTCAGTGGGAAACAAGTCAAAATTCTGCACTAAAATAAAATGTGATGGTTAGTCTGGGGGCCATTCAAAATATTTTCTTTCGTATTCTGTTTTTTCTACTAATTTGTAACAGGAATTTTGAAATGAGCAGTTATTCTGAACTGAAAAAAGCAGAACTTTTTTATTCAGTAAATATTCATTATAGAATATTTTGATAGTTCTGAAATTTTTGCCTCAACTAATTTTTAAGCTAGAAACCTGCTGCAATCTTTCACACAAGTAGTGGTGACTTTCTTACATTTAGTCAGCAAAAAGCAGGTACTGAAACAGAGCTCACAAAGCAGCTCTACTACGAAATGAAGAGCTTACCCTTGATGTAAGCTCCATCTCTGTAAGTAATAAAGCAGGAACCCAGACTTTTCATTCTAGCAGGCAGTAGGGCTGCTGTACTTTTCCATCTATGATGGACAAAGTCAAGGACGAGAGAGAATGATGTTAGAATATGTGGTAAGACTTGAATGGAGCGTGCCGTATTTCAGCTCTTCCTATTAAGGCCTGATTGCAAGAAATTAATAGGAAACTTGAAATACACACCTCTTCTTCTGTAGGGTGTTGTCTTCTTTTTTTCTTCATGGATTCCCTTTGGAATGGACTTTTATGAGCTACCATGGAACAACGACTCCTCTGCAGCTGCAGGGCTGTATTCTCCCTCAGCAACAAGAGGTTCTAACAAGCAAACACTAGCACTGTTCCATTCATTGTTCCTATATTTTCATTAAAATGGTCATTTGATAACATGCAGTTATTTATGGTTCAGGTGATAGGAGAGGGGTGAGAGATGTCAATTTGTATGCCATCAGATAGCAAGGAAGTGTACATCAGCATCCTACATTGTGAATAAGTATTTGAAGAACAAGACCATTGCATGCAAACAAGGTATTAGGTTTTTTAAAGCGTGGCTTGAGAAAGAAAGGTTATAAATTTTGCCTTCAGGAAATGGTTTTGATCTTTGGACTCCAAACTGGTGGAGGTGATTCTCGGCAGCTTTGAGGAAAGGTTCAGCAGTTTTGGCGGCTGGGACTGAATGCGCTGACCCTAGACAGCTCCTTGGTTGCAGGGCTGTTTGGTTTTCTTTCTGGAGATCCAACTCTCCCCAGACACTGCTCAGTGAGCTGCAGACTCTCACTCAGCTTTCCAAATTCCTTTCCAAAGCAAGACTCTTTAAAAGCACGCTGCCCTGGGCCCTGGGCTTTCTGCACCCAGATACTTTCTTTGGGTCTAACTCTAATGACTTTCAAGCACAGCTCGCAGGAAGGCAGAGTGAAAAGATGAATCACAGCAAAACACCTGAAGATGTTTTTAAACACCTTTTTCGATCTTACAGTGCAGGTTTGTTGCCATCCCCACCTGACACTGGCACAACAGTATCACTTGGAAATCTTTGTAGCTGAGGTGTATTTAAATTTTTGAAGGCTGCTGGGTGCCCAGGATGCTGATCATTCTTCAATAAGGTTTTGGCAGACACAGGCAGGAGCTGATCACAGCCTTGAGGAACCTCCGCCACTGCTGCCAACAGAAGCAGCTGGACCAGCTTTGGTCGGTGTGATACCTTCAGGAATCCTGTCAGTTTGAGCCCTCATGTCCTGAATATCCCCCGGGCCCAGGACTGCGGGCCATGGGCCTCGTACTGCTGCAGCCGAGCATCAGGGACACGCGGTGCCAGGCCTCTCCCCCATGTCTCTGAAATGCTATGATGATCTGTTTATTTTGCCCTCATTTTTGTTTTTTTTATTTTTGCTAAACAAACTGAAGCATGTGGAAACAATTACACAGCATAAATGCCAACGATCCCCGTGTCTGTCCAGAAGCTGTCAACCAGCCTTTGCAGAAAAACATTTATTTTTGCTTAAAAAGTCCCTCTGCAATAATTTGAACGTGAAGGCCTCTGCCATTTCAGAAAGGCGCCTGGTTTGGCCGGCGAGGGCTGGGGACAGCTCGGACGAGGCCCCGGCCCCGGCCTCAGCCCGCCCCTGCCCGGGGCCGCCCCCTCGGGTGGCGCCTCGTACCCTCCCGCGCTGCGGCCGCTGCCCCGGCCCGGCCCGGCGCGGGCCGGAAGCCGAGGCCCCATCTCGTGGCGCCCCCTGGCGGCAGCGCGGGCAGGCCGCAGCCACAGCCCCGTGTCAGCGGAGGGGCGAAGTCGGGGCTCTTCCCTTTTAAACAGGACGTACCAAGCGCTACCGGGGGGTGGTGGGGTTTGAAGATTATTGTGTGTCCTGTGGTCTCTCCGCGCAGCTCTCCCGACTAGGGGTAGATTGGGAAGGGGGAGAAGCCCCGAGCCGCTCAGGGCTGGCGCCGCTGGGCGTTTTCTTTCGTCTTGCCTCGTTCCTCCGTGCCCCCAGCTCCTCCTCTGTGGGGAGGGTGAGTAGTTCAGTCCTACCAACATGGCCGCCACCATGAAGAAAGCGGTGAGTGTGGGCGGAGGGTACCGGGCGTTGAGTCCCTTCCCGGCCGTTCTCTCCCGCCGCGGGCTCCCCCCGAGGGGGGCTCAGCTCCTCCCGGGGCGGCCGGCCGGGCCCTTCGGCCGTCGGGTGCCGTCGTCTCTCGGTGCTGGGGCGGCGCGGCCATGTCGCCTCAGCGCCGTCTCCCACCCCTCGCTCCGGCACCCCCGAGGCACCTCCCTGGCCGCCCGCCCCCCGTTGGCGCAGCCCCGGGGCGGCAGCCCTGCGCGGGCCGGCGGGGGGTCTCCTTCCCTAGGCTGCTGCCGGGCCGGGCCCGGCCCTGCCGACAATACCCCGGTCCCCTGTCGGTGCATTAAGGCCCGGGCGCTGTTATCCCGGCTCTACCGGAGCCGCTTACGCGCCACCGAGCGTGCGAGCGCGGCGCTGGTGGCACCGGCGGTCGCGGAGGCCGTGCCGGTGCAGGGTGCGGTGCAGGGTGCTGTGCACCGGCAGAGGGGCGTCCTGGCGGCACAGGCCGCCTGTCACGGGGGGCACCCGGCCCTCCCGTAGCCCCGCCGCCGCCCCCGGGGGTCTGGCGGGCTCTGTCGGCTTCGGATCTCTTACAGGGATCTCTTACGCACGTGACAGCTAATCAATTAGCGTTAATTGATGGTGCTGACAGGTTACATCGACGTGGTACACGGTACCCTGCGCTGATCTTGGAGCAGAGGTGTCCGGTGCAAGGTTCAGCTGTCAGTGCTGCCAAGGAGACGACCTTTGGCATTAGGATGCCATGGGCAGCTGATGCATTAGGTGGATGTTACTAGCACCTCTGCCCAGCTATTTTATTTATTTATTACTGATGCCCTTGAGGAGGCGCCTTAAGGAATCAAGTGTATAAGCAGGATGTAGTGGCTATAAGACTTTTTCAGAAGCTTTGAAGGAGTAACCTTGGAGTGAGCTTCAAGTTACGGTAGTGTAAGAAATGAAGTCTTCATTTTGACCTCTCCTCCTTGCAGGCTGCAGAAGATGTCAATGTTACTTTTGAAGACCAACAGAAAATTAACAAGTTTGCAAGAAATACTAGTAGGATCACAGAGCTGAAAGAGGAAATAGAAGTGAAAAAGGTATATTTGCTTCAAATAGCACTTATTCTTCATTACCCTGAATTAATTTTCAGCTGTAACGCAGAAAATGGGGGTTGTGGATTACTGTAAGTAATGCTTTGCTTCTAATACGGGATTTCTGATGCTTTGGAAATAGCCAGAGAACATGAAAGTGGAAAAAGTCATGAGAAATAAAGGCCAGTGGTATATTTCTGTGTGCAGTTCTTAGAACTACTTAGTTGTCATATATGAAACATTATCTACATATGTAGTGGCTGTTGATGTTCCCTTGATGGCTTAAGGTGCCGGGTGTTTGAGCAGTCCTACTTTAGCAATAAAGTAATTGATATTTGCCATCTTTACTACTTTTTTCTGTTCTCTAGCTAAATTAAAAAATTCCTGTGTAAGAGCGTATCAGGTACTAGTGACATTTAAATCTGCTGTATTTCTCTCGCCATGGCAGTTAATTATCCTCTTAATGACAGATAATGAGCGTAGATTAGAAATTTCTGCTGGTACAGCTCCATTGAATTTAATACTTACGCTAAATTACAGCTCTGGAACTGTTCTGTTAAACGTATTGATATCATGCTGGAGAGTAGGATTTTTGCCCAAAATGTGGACTCACTGAGTCCGTTATTCAGCTGATAGCATGACAATGTATCCATTGAAATAATTTACCTAATACAAAGTGATCACTGACCGCCTTATGTCTTGATAAATAGAAACAACTTCAGAATTTGGAAGATGCTTGTGATGACATCATGATGCTTGATGATGGTGATTCACTTCTGATACCCTACCAAATTGGAGATGTCTTCATTAGTCATTCCCAAGAAGAGACGCAAGAGATGCTGGAGGAGGCAAAGGTTGGTTGGGGCAAAAGGGAGGTCCTTTACTGTACTGGCCGCTGTAGTGCAATGAGCATTGGAACGGGATAACCTGTTCATCTTTTGAACCTTTAACTTTCTAAAGTTCCGTTTGATTTAGGATTTGAGGAGGGGAATGTGCATGCACAGTCATAACTGTGATGGCAGTATACAAAGTCATGCTAGCCTTTGTTTTGCCCTGTAATAAGTCTTACAGCCTGACTTAGCACAAAGCTGGCAACGGGGTACCTCTGTATATGTTACTGACAAACATGACTCTGCTTGTTTTACGTAACTGGTTGATTTTTTTTTTTCTTTTCAGAAAAGTTTACAAGAAGAAATTGAAGTATTAGAATCCCGAGTGGAATCAATTCAGAGGGTGTTATCTGACCTGAAAGTTCAGCTCTATGCCAAGTTTGGAAATAACATAAATCTTGAGGCTGAGGACAGTTAAAGGTGTTCTAAATATACCATACAACTTTTCCTTGTTTTATTAAATATTTTGATAATATCCTTCCAATTACGTTTTTTAAAAATCCACCACTTTATTTTCTTTTGTTTTTCACTTTCCTGTCTTGGGATCCATCTATTTAATGAGAGCTTTCTTATTTTGGTTATTGCAGTTATTTATTTGTTCAGGAAAGAATTAGCTTCATACTGTTGGTAAAGCATCAAGATTGGAATATTTGCGTTGTTTAATAAAGTAATGGTCAGGCACATGTTGTAGTTTCCTTGGTCTTGATTTCCACTGATGAAAATGCTTAAGTATAGAAACAATAGAAATGAGGAATTTTTGATTTGCACTGTAATGGCTGTTTGATAAAAGCTTCTCTGTAATATATAGGGCATTATTTAGCTGGTTTTAGCAGCCTTCCTGGAAATACTAAATCTATCCTTCGTCTTTCAGTCTTAGCTCAGATAGCATAAACACTGTTAGCTCAGTGCACAACGTGGCAACAAGTTGACAGGGGAGAAAGGAGGGCTCGCACTGGTATTGAGGAAAAGCTTTTGGAGTTACAGTCATGTTCAGTGATTTACTACTTTGTATTTGGGAATCACAAAAGATGCTGTAAGTCAGAACGGTGAGTCTTAACTTCTTCTAATTTTCCTGAACAGTCATTTTCTAAATCCACATCTATATACCAAATTAATGCCATAATTGTTCATTGATGATATTGCTATGTCAGTGTAAATCCCTGAAACTATGCCTCTGTTGCTGTGTGGAGTTGAATGTAATCTTAAAATGTCTTAATTTGCTGACTACTTAATCCTTAAAAAAATATGTACTGTCTCCTTGTAATTCTGCTTTTGGATTTTTGCCTGCTTTGATTAATGTATTGTTCCATGGAAATACCTGCTCATTATGACTTTGCTTTTAAAAATTAAATCTTAGCATACTTTTTAAGATATTTTCCAAAACAGTGTGGACAGAGAATTCAGTTGGCCCAGTATTAATCTACAGGCATTGTCTTAATATAAATAATCAGAGTGTGACATGAGTATATTTTTATAAACTGATTAATGCCTAGCTATCATGTCAATTGCATATTATCTCCAAACAGTGTGAATGTGGAGAAAAACGGCCCCTACACTTGGTTTCTCTATTGTTGAAGTAGTTTTAACAGGGTAGTGATGCTGAACTTGATCTTCAGTGCACCTGAGCAGCAGCTCACCAATGCGTTGTTATTTATGGATTACAGCATTGAAACTTACATAGTTGTTTACGTAAGTTTATTAACACTGTATATAAGTTGTAGCAGAGCCATAACAGAAGACTCTTTGACAGTGAAGATCTAATACCTCAACACAAGCACTTAAGATACATTGGATGTAATACAACTGATGGCTGTAAATTGCCAAGGCTGGGTTAATGTTCTGTTTACCCCTGGCATTTCCCAGGGTGTGTGTGTAGGGTTTTTTTTTTTTTGTATAATTCCAATGGTTTATATGCTTCTGCTGCTGGACATGTGTATAAATACCCTGGCTATAACTGTAGAGATTTTAAACCTTCTTTTCTAACTGGTTGTGATTCCAATTCAAACCTATGTCTCAGGAAAGAATTCAAGGTTTTCCTTACTTCCTGAGTGAATACTCCAGCTACTGCTGGGTAAAATGTGGATATGGGCGCTGTGGCAACTCTGCTGCTCTATCTGCCAGCCAGTGCTTGTAGCAAATCGGGTGTGTTGGGCCTTCAAGGAGGTATAGGTGTTCCTTTACATAATTTCTGAACCCTCTGTACAATTAGGCAATTGTTTGGCGCCAAACTACTTACAGCAGTTCTGGGTGGACTTGGAGTTGTTATTTTAGTCACGAAAGGAAGAAGAAGGTACCCAGTTATTTGATAGCAGCTGACAGGAGTATTGCGGACTTAGGTGACTCAGCTTCATTATCTTATCCTGCTTCATTAGATACAGCTCTTAGTCCAAAGCTGTCTGAGAGCAAAGTTATGGTCTTAGGAGGTGCTGGTATCTTGAGTGGTTTTCGAAACAGCAAAACTACTCATTGGGTGTGTTAAAGTAAACCATCCGATGCACTCGCCTTTATAAACCAAACTAAATGTAAAAGACTTTTTCCGGGTGAAAGCTTGAGCTAGGGGTGGAGTTTGACCTGTAATGAGAAGCAGCCAGCAGGTGGCGTCAGAGACCTGGGGAGCCTGTTCTACAGGGCGCCCCTGCCTAGGCGGTGAGCGCCGGTGCTGGTTTTATTAAGGTGAAACTTTGGCTGCAATGATCACATTCTCATTAATTGGTTGGTAACACTTCAGAATTCACTCCTAAATGACTGTTGTGCCAGATTTGCTGTTCTGAGCATATTCGTGGCTGTGCAGACTGCAGTTATTTAAAATTATTGTGATTTCTAGATAGGCCATAGTATGGATGTGGCTTCATTATCAAAAAGAAGGCAGCTAATAAGATCTAACTGTGATTCCAGTGGCAGCTATGAAACCAATGAGGACTTTAGTTCAGTAAAGGACCCAAAGGGAGAATGTTAGCAAAGTGTGGAGAGCTTGCAATATCCCTGCTGTTCTTTGGTATCCTAGAAGTGGAATTGTCCATGTATGTATAAAAACCATACCCTGGTGTTTATGGAGAAAAGAAGGCTGTTGGAGCATTCTTGGGAACGCCAAAGGTCTTTCCTCTCTGGTGCTGGATTTCAGTCCTTTGGTGTTGGTTTTGTAGCCCTACCCCCTTATTTTCTTTCTTTTGTGTCTGGTTATCATGGCGTTGGTGTATTTTAGGCCATTTCACTAGGGCTTCCTACACTACTAGAGGTTAGGCTTTTATGTGTATCCTGTGTCTTTCCTGTTGGCTTAGTCCTTACTACAAATTGTATGTCCATGTAGCCTTGAAAAATCTAGGTGCCTTTTTGCACATGTAATTATAGTTTCCTTGTATGATTTGGACAATTGTGTTTGCACGTCAGGCAAGTAATTCTCCAGAAAACTTTTTCAGATTAGTCACTGGATTTTTACAGAACTGCTGTCCCAGGCTATCATTTGGTATTTTTTTATGCATAAAATAGAACATGCAGGAAATGCCTTTTTGTTCTTCAGTTGTCATTGCAGAAGTTAATTTGCAGATCGTCCATCAGTTATTTGAAGGTATCTGACAGAGTCCTAGTTTTTGCTTTTAATAACCTTTCTCATTCCTAGTGAATATATGCAATTGTTTTCCAGTTGGCATTTACTCTGTGTAGGGCCTCATTTTCTAAGTGCTTTATATTTTTGGTAGGTTGGAAATTTCTGTTATCTCTAATGCTGTTTGCCTTACAGCTGTCTTGTTCAGATAATACAAGTCCATGAGAAAACCCTGATCCTCTGTGCACCTCTGTACATGCCACAAATCATTTAGCTGCACTTGACAACATAAATTTTTTTAATGTCGTTGTCAGAATGCAAATAGTTTACTGTCATTCTCTGTATTGTCAGTGAGTGATATTTGTAAAGCACTTGAAAGAAGGGATACACTGTAGAAGTGTTAAGTGTTACTTTAATCTAAAGGCTTCATTTAGAGTGTTGGGCCAGTGAACTTTTATGATCTCTTAGTGATGGAACTTGCTCTTCAGCTCCATCTTTGTATTAAATAAAAGACAGTTTCCATACTGTTTTTGTTTTGCAAGTTGTAGAGCCACCAGTGGCTGGCTTTTCACTTGATTGCAGCAATTAAAGCGGGTAAACTAGCAAAAATGCAGCCAGTGTAATACAGCTCATTTCGGTGCATGTTGTCAACGAGACTTAACTTACCAGTTTTTCAAAGTAACCTGCCAAAACGTCTGTAAAACATAGTAGAACAGAATTATTGTGCTTATGATATTTTCAGGGGCTTGGTTGTGACTCGTATCTTCTCAGTTTATATGAAAACGTTTTCCACATGATGATCTCTACGTTAACCTTCTCCAGTGGAACCTTAGTTATTGCTCATTGCTTCTGTATAGAAGATCCTCACATACCATTACACTCCCTGATACAAATGTGGTTGATAATTATTCAATAATTTTAGGAAGTGGTGTGTAGCTGAAGTACAGATAATTTTGTGGTATTAACTGTCACTTCGAAGAGCAAAAAGATTGAATTCTGAATACTAAAGCCATATTTTCTGCAGGAGCAACAGAATTAAGTAATTTGGTTTGCATGAGTCAGTGGTTCAGATAATTCATCTAATGTTATTCTAATAGTCTGATTCATGAAAGAAGAGAAAAAATGTGGATGTATATAGGCATGATAAGGCCTGACAGAAATTATTTACAACCAAGTTTGTCCTTATATTGATTGTATGAGTCATACAGAAAAACAAATTATTTTGTAATTAGATGTTAGCTGCTGATCAGACTGCACAGAATGCAGTGCACCAAACACAGGCGTAAGTGGCTGTGAAGGATTTCACTCGGCAAGAGATGAAACAGGTTTACAGTTAAAGTGGACTGCATTCAGCTTTTAGAGATGTAATAAAAGGAAAAAAAAAAAAAAAGATAAACCTGAGCAGAACATCAGCAGTTTATTGCAGATTTACAAAAACCTTTTGTTTGCTTCTGTTCTCCAAAGCTGGTTAGTACACTGTGACTTTGATCTCAATTAATAAACTGCAGGTATCGTTAAGTGGCCCTCTATACTCATGCCAGCAAACACCATGCTTGGGGGTGCTGAGTGGTGTGGTGCAGGGTTATAATGTAAGGTCACCAAAGGATTGCTTCAGGATAACCTGTGGTCAGGTCTGGCATTGTTACTGCTTGTACAGGGGAGAGGAGGGACAAGATGTACTTGATGTTGAAATACAGGCTTGGCCAGTACTACACCTCGCGATTTCCTGAAGGTGTTAGGAAAATTTCGAGTTTGCTTTCTTAACACAGCCCAGCACAAGTAAGGAAAAACATTCTTCAGTGGATTTTTAGATTCTGTCAAGTTTTACCCCTTCAAGCACGGTACAGATGTCCATCATATCGCCACGTTTTGATGATTTTCTTGCCTTGTTAATTGTAGCTAATATGATTGTGCATACCAGACTTGTAGTGCTCTGGTAAAGTTAAACCGTTTAAAAATTATGTTTACAGTTGAAATTTCTATTGGCTGTTAGGTATCTGGATAGAAGTGTGAATTAAACCACCCCCACTGGTAAGGGCTAGTAATTGAATAACAACAGCCTATAGCACACATGTATAAAACCTGACTCTTGACTACTTTTGGGTACACGATAGTGGTAAATCAACATGGATAAAAATTACTAATCTCATCACACATTGCTAAAGACTGATGGCAACTCTACACACAAGACTGTTTTTTATTAACACTTTTGGGGGAAAATAATAAAACTTTCAGTTTCATTCCTATTGTGAAAGTGCTTTCTTCCACAGTTGCTTAATGTTGCTATTAAGATTTCATCCATAAAAGCTTTAATTTGCTTTTGAAAATGTCTCCTAGCATCAATGTTAAACATGTCTATGCTCTCAAACAGCCTCTGGGGAAGCTTTTAAACTTGAGACTTGTCTCCCCTTTGTAGGGATTAGAGAAACGTTCGTATGTTTTTCATGCATGTGCTACCTAAGACAAATATGTTACGGTAATTCATGCTCTTGAAAAGGAGAGCAATGGATGTGTTTGCGTTGTTCAGGATAGCATTTATAGTGGTTGACTTTTGATGAAGGAAGCAAGGATAATGTCAGCTGCAGATGGATATCCTGGCAACTCCTGTGCTGGTTATGTAGATAGCTGCGTTAAACCTTCTGTATAAAATATGCCCCAACCATTTTACATTTATTTTTTTTTCTTTTGAGGTATAAAGTCAAAATTGTATTAAGGATGAC
Source organism: Falco peregrinus (assembly GCF_023634155.1). NCBI lineage: Eukaryota > Metazoa > Chordata > Aves > Falconiformes > Falconidae > Falco > Falco peregrinus. Next base: position 29,479,393 of record NC_073729.1, on the reverse strand, counting down.
AGTACGTTTTCCCCCTCCTTGGCTTGTACAGTTGCTTACATGAAAGAAACAGCAATTGGGAGGTAAGAATTGTAAACAGATACATGGTTAAGTAGGTTAATAGGTTAATACAAACATCTCCCTCAAAGTCGGTAGTTGTCATGCATAGTCCTTGCTGTATCTGTAATTATTCTGCAGATAGAATTAGAAAACTGTTAATTTCTTGTTTGTGGTCAAGATCCTTCAAGAAGGCAGGCCTCTTTAAACTCCACAGCATTTCTGCTACCTCCTTCTTCCCCCTCCAGCTGTTTTTCCTGCTGCTGTAGAGAGTAAACCTGGTAGGCTTATTGAAGCAAAGTAGGAGTACGCAAATACTTATAGACTATCTAAGCAGATGGGACCGTGCTGGTACAGTATGCACTTTGCAGAAAACTTCTCTACTGTGCAGGTGCAGACAAATACAAACCTTGGGAATTACTATTTTTGAAAAAAAGGAGCAAAATGGACTTCACTTCAGAAGAGTTTTGACCATGAATACACATTTTATTATGGTCATGATCTTTGATTTTACGAAAGTGGTAGCAAAATCAACTGTAGAATTTATATGACTAGTTAATTTGTTCTGCAGCATTTGATGGAGCTACAGTTGAGGATTCTTCTTTCCATTCTCTTCACCTTCTAGCTTTGGACACTAGGGATATGGAATAACTTTATGATTGCTTGCAGATGTTACTGTGAGATCACCATTGCAGAGGTTTTGCAGCTATTCTCTCCCAGATTATCCTCCCTGCAGTTCATTCCTATGTGATGTAGCTGTCGAGGAGGTAGAAGTATTTATTAATAGCCAAGGAGTGCAATATAGCACTTGTGTTTACCCATACAGTCACTTCTCTGACACCTCACTATTGCAGGTACAAAGTATCAGGGGATGAAGAATTGGATATGGTACAGGTGTGTGTGGGTTGGTTGGTTGTGGGTTTCTTCTTTTTGTTTTTTGAGTTCTTGAAGAAAAAGTAACTAGAGGACATAAAGTACAGGTTTATAGTCAGATTTGCATTTGGATGCAGTAGCTGTCACACTTTAACAAAGTTCAGAAACCCAGTATTTTACCTATATGATATTGTTACTTTCTACTGTGGTAGCCACCTTTACCACAAATGAGTATGAAAGCTCCATTTCTACTTTTAAGGCTCACGAACCAGTATTTTGCATTTCAACCACATGTACTATAAGTGACACTTAGCTGGTGCTTTGCATTTTTTACATCTAGCTTGGGCTTTGTGTGCTTTCACTTTTCCAGACAACAGACTGCTAAGTAGCTGTATGTATTTATAATGCTGTTTAGTGACATCAGTGCAAGAATTTCATATCGGGTTGACTTTTATTTATTGTCATTGGCTAGAACTTCTTGACACATAATTTTATTGCCGTTATATTTGATATGACAAACATCTAATAAAATAAAATTGCATTTCATTTTATATCAAAGCAAAGATTTATTTAATATCATCATGAAATTTCAACTGATGCTTGTTGCTATGACAACATGCAGTAACTTTGTGGTTAGCATAGGAATTATCTCAAGAATTTCCTGAGTTTGATGTCAAATATGAATAGCCTTGCAAAGCTTTCCTTATAATTAAACAGGACATGTGGGAGAAAGATCACAGGCTCTTTCCCTCAGCTCCTTAAATGCTGGTTTCAATTCCCAGTTATTTCAAAGGTGAAGTTCTTGATCTCAAAGTTGATACAAAAGTTAGGAAACTTTGCAGAGTAATTTGTCTGTAACCTCCTATTTTCATTTGTCCTTTGTACTGCAATGGCAAATACAAAGTTTGCTTTTTATTCCACAGTAGATTTGATGCATTGATAACAAGGTCTGGATCAGGCTTGGCTTTAGTTCACACACTTCCTGGCACGCTGAAAAATTTGCATTTAGGCTCTTACGCTTCTCTGCTTACATGATGACCTGTAGCTTCCTGTTGAAATGTTTATATTTCAATTAATGGAGGTATAATTAATTGATTAACACAATTCACAAATTGGAAAAGCAAAACAACAAAAAAAGTAAAATGAAAAAGTGATTAATTTGGAGCCAAAAGAAATAAGTTCCTCTTAGCTGTCATAAATTCTGGAAGGAGCAAATAAGAGAGAGTCTCTATAAATGCAACTTTTCTGAAAAATCTCAGGTATTGCCAGTGACTACCTCGTCATTATTGTGTACGTCTAAGTTTATTCTGTACTATTTTTCAAATAAGGCTACAGAGTTGGTTGTTAGCATCAATGTACCGGTTACACCTAGCTGAATTATATGAACTAGATTGTGTCACATTCTGTGCTGTTAATCATCATAATGAAAGGAGAAAGTTCTAGTTCAGCTCTGAAAATGCTGTGCTCTCGGTCTTTTGGTTGTGAAATAGAACTGAATTAATGAGCTATAGTAGTCTGCATAATTATAAAGGAATAATTTAAGGCACAAAGCAAACATGGTAATTTGCAACAACTAGAAAAATTATTTCCATTTCATAGTGAATATGGTTCATTTGGAAGCAGTGGATAAGAAAGATCTAAGAATCAACGTACAGCTTGCTGTGAAAAGGTGACACCCGCAATGTTTGAAATGTCTATACTGTCTTTATAGACTACAGAAGTGTGGTGGGGTTTTCTTTTCACAGTGCATTAATGAGTTCCATTCTAGCTTTTTCTAAAGGGGTTCTGAGCACACGTGATAAAACAAACAGTGCTTTAGAAAAACACCTGAGCTTCACTTTTACGTATACTTGTGCAGATTTCCTGAATTCGTTGCTGTTGCATTTGTACAAATTTACCGTGTGTGGAATTAGGGGTTGAAACATGATGAGAAAATGTTTCATTTTTGTTTGCTGCGTTGTCTATTGGGATTTTGTATCAGTGTTAGTGCCTTCAATAAAAGTAATTGAATTTCACAGCATTTGGACTTTCTCCCACACAAAGCAAGCTGTGGCATGCCCTCTAAATTCTTTCTTTTACCTACCTAGATGTGGAATGTATAGAGTTTATAGGGAATCTTTTGATTGTAATTGGGAACAGGAAGAGTTGATATATTTGGACATCTAAGCCTTTTGTATGTCTGAAACAGTTTTGCTGATGAACTTAGCTGTTACAGGAACAGCAGTGCAGCGCAGGAAGATCCTCAACAATGTCTGCTTTTCCCATGGTTAACATTTCAGTTTTGTTGAAGAATTAGAGTTGACCCCTATCTGCTAAATCATTACTGAGTGCCCCAGACACTGGGCCAGAGGAAGGAAGTGAATTAAACATAAACTTTACTACATCTATAATGTGGTGAATATAAGACCACAGATGCAAAGATCTCCACATTAGTAGAGGCAAATGTCCTCAACTCAAAGTGTACAAAAGTTGGATGTGATTTGCATTGAGCAAACTGTTTTTCCTAGACTTTGTATTAAAGTTGACTCAAAATTAGTACCAAAGCCTGTGAGAAATATTGATATAGAGGAAAAAGCACTAGTTGGTCTTATCTCTTAAGAGACAAGACAAAAGCAGAAATTGGAAAAAAGGTGACTGGCATACGTATACATTTTTTTTATTGTCTCTGCAATGTATTTTTCAAGATTTTATTATTATTTTTCACAAATGGAAAATCTGAAAAAGCACATGTCATTACTTACCATGTTTTATTTCTTCCCTGTGGCTTAAAAAGGGGTACAATCAGTAGGCAAGGCAACATCGCTAAGAGAAGAAGGACACAGCCATTTTATAAAGAATAATGAGATGAAAAATAGAGTAAAGCCTACAACTGTCCCTTCCTTGCTTATTGATATTCAGCTTTATTAGAGCATTTAAAAGCTTGGAAGGGATTACAGTGATAGTACTGGCTACCATGGAAATACCACTTCAAATGATAAACCCCTTAGAGTGACACTGGTATTTCAGAGGATATCACAAGTAATTATTCAGGTGAAGAAATGAATTTTTAGTAGCTCTTTGGAATTGATTTTTTTTTTTTATTCTCCCCTGCCCCCTTTTCTCCTGCCTTTAAAAAGTGCTAATCTTATTTCATCTCTTTTTTTGTGTGAAGCAGGTATTTGGGATGCTTATCTCGGCTTTCCAAAGCAGTATACAGTACAGTGATTGCAGCTAAAAACACACCTGTCCCTAGTGCCTGCAAAATGTTAAAACACAAAACCGTGATTGTTTCATAGTCCCTAAGGAGAGGGAAATTCTTTAACTGTTTTAACAGCATAAGTGGAACAGAGCCAGACAGTGGTGATGTCCAGTCTATCATAGCTAAAGACATAAAGTGCGTATGGTTGTCCTGGTTTCAATTAGCCATTTGTCCGGACCAAGAAAAGCTGGATTTTGAACGTGAAAGTGTATTTGGAAGAGCTGGAGATTTGGATGCCTTTTAGCCAGAGCCTACTAGGTACAGCAGTCATTGAAAGAAAGGGCAAGGTGAAGACATGCTGACATTTATAGACTAATCCTTTCAGGTTTACTTTTCAGAGGAAGTTCAAATTGTGTTACATTGTATCTAAACTAGCTCATAATGATGGAAGACAGGTAAGTATTTGGGCACACAGAGCCTATCCTTTTGAGTACTGTGCAATTTATAAGCTGAGAGAAGTTTAAGGTCCGTAATTCTGCTGGCCTTCTCTTAGAGGTTGCATCCATTATTCTCAGACAATAATAACAAGCCTGTCTCTCGCATAAGGATCCAGTCAGTGCTAGAAGCTTCACTAAACCAACATATTTATACCCTGTGTTGCAGGGACATCACAGGAACTGTCCAAGTATTTTGTGAAGCGACATATTCACATTCTCCAAACCAAGAATTAGTCATGAAAAAGTAATTTTTAGGCCAGAATTGCAGTTAAGAATAAAGAAGCTAAATCCACTGGAGTTATCTATTTAACAGTAATGTCATCTGGTAACTTAGAATTGAAATATGTGGATTTAAATAGAAAGGATAAATCTTATCAGAGGGTCTTCCTTTCTGTTATTAAACACAGTCTGCTTGCAGATTGTGTAAGTGTGGGGCTGAGAATTCACCATTGTACAGAATTTGGTAAATTAAACTATGGAAATGAAGATCCTCATGGGAGGACTAATAATTCCTCCATTACCAATGCAATGAAACCAACACTTGAAACACAAATGAGACCTCGAGCTCCTTAAAGTCTATCTTGTGTCCTTAGCAGAGGATGAATTCCAGCCATTTAACCAGGAGCAAGGACAAGTGTGTTCTAAAACTTCAGCGGGACTTTTGCCTGACATGTACCAACACAGTTCTCTGGACAGTTTACCCACAGAGGATTCAGAAATGTTGCAGACACTCTTTTTGACACATAAAGTAGTTTTGGTGTATTCGCATTAGCCATTTCAATAGAGACTACGTAGGATGACAGAAAACTTTAACTTCCCTCTTTAGTTATAGTAAATACAGAATTATGTGCTGTTTTAATAATGTGTCTCCTTACAATTGACACAGATGAAGAAAAACAGCCCCATGCAAAGAGTTACTAGAACTGAATAAATAATTCATAATGAACAGTTGATTCAAACACATTGTTTCCCATTCTGTTCGCAAATTGGCCACAAATAGAGTGAGTTTTTTATTTGTTCAATTATTCAAGAAATTCACTAAACAATTCTTGGTCTCCAATGCTGTTGTGTCAGCTTTATTAAAAATGGGAGAGGTTTGTGAAGCAACCTGTTTAATTGGGTACAAATCTCGTACCATAGTTCTTGTTTGAACGATGGAAGTGTTTTAGTGGTGGACTTGGCAGTGTTATGATAACAGTTGGACTCTATGATCTTAAAGTTCTTTTCCAACCTAAATAATTCTATGATAGCAACCATTAAGTCTATTAGAATCAGGGTTTTAGTTAAAATGACTTTTTTTTTTAATCTGATATTTGATTTTTGTCTAAGCAGTTCTGTAATTTGCTTTGAATTTACTTCTTTTCGTTTAGCTACCAGTATTCCTGAAAATAAACTCATTCCCGGTGGTGGCCTCCAGAGGAACACCGCCAAATTCTCTGAGATAAGAGTATTACAAGTGGAAGACAAATTCCCAGTGAGACTGCAGAGTGTGCTATCAACAGAGTCAGTCCAGCTCTTACCATTAACTTCATGTTTTAAGGCATAAGCCAGCCATTACCACAGAAAAGAGAAATTTTTTCTACAGATAGGTAATTTTAGTAATTGACTAGAGATTTTTAAAAATCACAAAAATAACACCTTTGATTGAGGAAGTCAGGGCAACTGTTCTCCAGGCTGAGAGGCTATGCAAAGAAAAAGTTGCCACAGGTTAGTTTTGTTCTCATACTCACCTGTGTTATGACCACAGTGGATTGCTCTCAAAGGAGTGACATGGGCTAGAAGGATTTTTAAGCTAAGCTGCTGTGGCCTTTCTGAGACTATCATGAGCCCAGGGCATTTCAGGACAGCATTCTGACTCACTATAACCATAACTATTCATTGGATGCTATGAGAACATAAAAAAAGCTTAATCTCATTTTTGAACATTTAGCTAAAATTGGTATGGTCTTGAAAATTTTTAATAAATTTCAATTTTTAAAATGAAGTTTCTGTTCAGTTCTTTTTCTCTTCGTCATATTAGCTAGATTTATTTACTTATCTGTGTCAGCTGTTGCAAGGGTGAACTAGTCAGTGTTTTCAGAGCTTTGTAAAGCATCATGTAGGTGTCAAGATTTTAAATAATCTCTCAGCATTATTACTGTATTTAATAGGCTTTCAATTAGAATGCCAATTTAAACTGATTTGTTTTAAAGAAACAGACATATTTTTAATTACAGCATGCACACTCAGACTTGTGTTTAATTGCAACAAGATTGCTGAAATGCTGTCTTTATTCGTAGATGCACAAGGACAAAGCTTTTACTCAATTCTCTGCAATTAGGCTGAAGTAGGAGCATTATCTCAGCAGGTGCGGAATAACTGAGAAGGGAACAGCTAGGAGCAGATTTTTGTGTCCCTGCTGGCTGAATGGCTGTAATATTCTAGAGATCTGCCCAAAACCAGGATCTGGTCGCTTGCATTTATTGTGCTAAAGTCCACAGACAGAGGCTCAGGAGAAGCTGGAATTGTGATAGCTAGATCTCCCTCTTCTACTGCAGGGTTCACCATCCTGTGTTGAAATTCTTCACAACCAATACGACTAATGCCTCAAGAAAGCGACACTGTTGCAGACAGTCACAGCACAGATCCTTGGCTCCCCTTCAGTCTGCTCAGCGTGACTTCTGTGGGACCATAAGGGCGTGATGCTCTAAGACAAGAGAAGTATTAATTTTGTTCATCTGGGGCTAGCATCTGCTTTATGCAAAATGCTCTTGACCCTGCTGGAAGATAATGGTGAACTGGAGGAAGGGTTTAAATGAGACTGCTTGGGTTATACTATATTATGCCCCAGAGGCAAGAAGGGCAGGTTCCAGCCCCTAGGTTCTGGTCCAACAAGGGCCTGAAGGGTGCATGCAATCCCAGCCTGTAAGCAGTCCCACTGAAAACAATAGGACTATAAAATATTTCAGAAGTTTGATAACAGCAAAATGCTTTCCTAAGTCAGGTGTTTGATATGCAGTATCTGCAAACTAGAGTCCATCTTCAGTATTACTTCCTTTCCGTCATGCTCTCAGATCTCACTTTGCAAGTTCTATCTGTATTTTCTTTTCCCTTGGAACACAGTATACTGGTATTACAAGGTGGTCTGATGTTCGGTTTAGATTTTCTTGTCCATTTGTAAAGCACATCAAGTCTTAATATGTCATGTATCAGCACTGTAAATCTCATGCTTCTAGATATTCTGATGTCAAGGCAAACTGCAGTCTTTGAAGTTTTAATACAATAAACCCCTTACCAGTGAAAGGAAATGTTTTGATAATATCAATTTCCTTCAGTTTTTCAGTGTGTTACGACTATACATAAAAGCTGTGCTCCACTAACTGCAGTTAGAGGAAGTGCTCCTCTTACAGCTTATAGCTAAGGATTTTACACGTAGATTTGGAATATAGCATTATAGTGACACTGATCACTGGTGTGATCTGAAGTATCCTGTAAAAATAGTTAATTATCTTCTCACAAACATAGGAGCCTGAGTTTGTCTTAGTGACTTATCACTTGTCAGCCAAGCCAGGATAACTATGTGTGGCATTTTGCAACAGCAAAAATAAATCATTAGCTTAAACCACCACAGAGCTTTCACCATTGGTCATTCACATTAAAACCCATTTGACTTCAGGTTAGTCTTCTTGCTACTTGGTGTTAATATTCTCATATTCCTTTAGAAAACAGTGGTTAATCATTGAGTTCATAGGTTCTTAAAACAATGCACAGCATATTACGTATAGTAACTGTAATGGTGGTCCATCCCCACATAAGTATTTTAAGTACCTCTTTTCTGTAAGATCTGAAGTAAAAAAGCTGAAGATCGAAGTAATTTTTGAAGCAGAATGTGACAAATGTCTGGACTGTGTGCCATATGCAAAATGGAATAGAAAAAGCTTTTTAGCCACTACTATAATTAAAGTCAACAAGGCTAAAATAAATCCAGAGTAGAAAATAAACTGAGCTGAGGATATGATTACATCTAATTTTCATGGGCTTCGTTTCATTCTACATTCACAGCATAGCGTTCCCCTCTAGCACAGCTGTAAACATTTTGTTGTTGTCTGGTCATTGATTCCTCTTCTCCTAAGGCACAACTTTATCCACAAGCATCAAGAAGAATATGAATGTCCAGCCCCTCTCCGTGATAAATGCCATACTTCCGCGGAAGAGCTTCATTTGAGCTTTCTCCCTGCTGCTGTAATATTCTTAGCACATACTCCAAATTTGAGCAAAAAAGATAGACCTAGTCTTATGAGTCATTTTCTTGATTGATCTAATTTACCTTGAAGGTTAATGTATTCTAAACTAATTCAGAGATTAATAACCACTTAAAGATATATGAAAGACATTTAACTGTATACCCGACAAGTGTTGTAACCTAGTTTATTATCTCTTCAATGACTTTGGGAGTTCATTTTATGAGATTTAAGAGTTGTTTGATTGTTTGATACACAGAGTGGCAGGTGCAAAGCAAAAAGGTGTTTTCAGAGCTCGCTAGGTTAATTCTGAAAACAAGGATGTAATTCTATTTGCTTATACTGCATAATTCAAATAAAACATTTATGTTCAAGGTGATAACTAAATGTTTTTTCTTACAGCGTTCATTAAAATTCTTTCAGTGATTAAATAATTGCTTGGATCAAAACAATGCTGGATCTGTCCATTCTCCAGCCTGCTTTTGACTTCTAGGACATCAGAATTGATGACGCTGCTCTTCCACTTTTTTTGCAAGACTACACCAGAATACCAATACAGACATTTGCCTTTCTCTTAAGGAACCATGTCAAGGTTAGGTGTTACCTTTTTCAAATCTAAAAAAAAATGCAATTCTGTTGCATGACTAGTGGTTTTGGATATGTCCTCTTTCTGCCGGAACAAAATTGTCCGGTAATTTTCTGAAGAATTTGTGGCTGACCTGATAGAGCTAGCAGATGGAAATGTGAGACAGTACTGTATGTGCCCAGGAGCTCTCACTGGGCTGCCGTATGTTCCAAAGTCTCAGACATTTTCCAGTGTAAGTGGAGGTGCTACTTGTTGCTTAGAGGTATTTGTGCTGAAGTTCTGCATATTAAGTCCAACTTTTGTGGGAAGCTCTGTACATCTGCACTGAACAGAAGCATTCTTGGCTGCATCGTTATTTTGATCATATATTGTGCGGATAAAAAAGAAAAATTATATGACATATATGCAATAGGTCCAACTCTGGACAGAAATATTCTACGTTGGGTCTATAACATACTGTGTTTTGGCTTGGCTGGTCTCAGCAGAAGGTCAAAGCCACTGAAGGCTGAGTTCTATAGGTCCTTCGGTAGTCCAGTTCCAGACTTCTTCCTACCTGGGGGAAGGAACATAGGCTGCTTAATCTGTGTTACATAGATAATGTGAGAGCTTTACACATGACCTTGTGGCCTAGGTACATTTCTGACTGGTGCTAAGGATCTGCTTCCAGACCAGGAACTCTGTTCTGTATAAACAGGGGAGAGAGTTGTTTGATATTTACAAATGCTGAACAACTTCCGCTGCCAGAAATTGGTGAGAGCTGCAAGTAAGGGAGTAAGCAGTAGGGAACAGATCAGGCAAATAGTGTCTGTTTACTGTAAATATCTTGTTTTATATTTACAGCCAGATAACGTACCAAAATTGTGAGCAAGCTGTTAGGCACATTAATACCTCTGAATATTGTGTGTGTGGTTACATTCACTGACTTTTAAAAATAACAAAGAAGATATACAAGATGTTTTGTTGCCAAGAGTATAGTATCCTACTGTTTATAGAGCTTGTATCATATTTTATCTGGCTTTTTATCTCAAACCATTGTTGCGTGAACAATGAATTCAGAATGAGCCCTGGCTACCTGATTTATGTCTGCGAGCTCCTGATGACTTCATGAGTGTCAGAGCAAAACTGAGCCCAGATTGATTTATGAAGGGTAATCAAAAAGAGTGGAAGAAAAGGACTGATCCAGAATTAGGGCTGTTTATGCAACATTGGGCTAGACAGGTACACAAATAAAACTGATTTCATACCTAATCTAAGCCAAGCAAACAGTTACAGAGTTAGAAAATAATTATAAATGAAGAAAACCCACCAAAAGGCTTTGTGGAGCTTCAGGTAACATGGGGATCTGTGCATTAAGTTCTATAAATATTACAAAAGCTTTTAATTTTGAGGGTCTGCTGAGCTGTCAGAGGGACCTAACAAAAAGAGACAGGTATGTTCAGAGTCAGTAAAAACCTCAACAAATACTAAGAAAGAATCAAGTGCATGAACTGATGAATAGATATACAAATTTATTAGAAAATGCAGCGTACTGGTGCCTTGCTTAAGACGTATCCTGTCAGCAATGGCTGTTAGCTGTATGTATCCCCCTACTCCCTCAAAATGGCCTATGAGGGCTTGTGGTGCCCCTTCAAACTGGAAAACATAAGAAAGGCAGGATTTCAAAAGTGCCATTTTCATTACCATTGACAATTAAAAAAAAGAAAAAAAAGGCAAGAATTATCCTGTCTTGGATAGCACACTACTGGAACGCTTTCTGGAGAATAATATAGCCAGTACATGCTGTTTGACTCAAGATATAGCTTAAAATACAGAGGAGATGCAGCCCGTGAGGTATTTGTCAGAAAATTATAGAATAGCGTATTTGTTCTGTTTCTTACCAGTGAATTTGACCAAAGCATTGGACACTATCAAGACTGGGACTTCCACAATGACCTACAAGTTAGGTTCCTCAAGAGAAAAATCCAAAACACCTGTAAAATTCCTTCAGGAGCCTTGGGGTTTTTTTTAGCATGCCCCAAGAGGGAGAGGATTGTTTCTCAAGAATGCAACCAGACACGGAATCAGATGCAAGCCAGGAAAGCATCCGCAGTGACTTGAGTAGCTGTAAACAGTATCATAAGATTGTTCTGTGACAGAAAGCCTGGCAGATGGTGTAAGCTGATCTGTGTATCATCGAGGGGCCTGCAGTGTTTCGTGAACACAGTTGAACAGACTATGAAGTTTTACAAGCACTGAATCACATCGATTTGCTGATAAATGCCCCATGGAAGTAAGCACATACAAAAAAATATCATGAAGCTGATGACGAGCTTGGTTTGAGAGGTATGAACTCATAATAAACTTGGGGAAAAAGGACATTATGCATGCCATTTTGTATCACTGTCTGTCATTAGTCATTTTAATGCACAACATATGTTGGCCATGAAAATTTTTGTTTTTGAAATACATTATCGGAGGGTGTTCTTTTGGACAAAGAACTGTCAAATATCATTAGCACAGTCTGTCCATCTTTTGTGGGTTTTTGCTTTTTGCTTTTTTTTAAGAAATAAAGCTTAGAAGCAATGGCCTATCAGTCTCTAGATTAAATTAAAGGTCTGCAAAGTAGATACTTTATCTAATTTTCTATACAAGAAGGAACAGATTTGCTGCTGATAATGCATATAGCTGAGGAGAGATTTCATCTGCTCACCATACTGTGCATTCAAGGTAGGAAGAAGTTGACTTTTAAATTATTTTAGAGCATAGCAGTCTTCTAGGGAGCTGCAACTGCGATCAGTACAGTAAACTTCACTGGGCTGGTCTTATATCTGGGATGGAAGACAACAGTTCTAGAAGGTTGCCAAGGCACATGTATTTGGTGTACTAAAAGGAAGAGTATGTCAGCAGGGCAGTCAGATGAAAATCTTCAAGGAAATACTGAAGCACAACCTCAAGCAACATGACCTTGATACCAACACAGCTGGGAATTACTGACAGCAAAGAGGGCGTGTGGTGTTGGGGTGGTGGCAGTTTGTGTTGGGATGGTTTGCTCTGACCAGCAAAACATAGCTGATGTCAGAGCAAATGGCACTGAAAACTGACACATTCGCAAGGCAGAGGTTCCAAGACTTTCTGACTTTAGTTCCACCTGCTCATGGAAAGGAATGAATGCCATTCATACACTGGCCTTGTCAGGATTTGGCGACCCAAGATGCTATAAAAGAGTGATTAAAAAGTACTTATTGCTATAATGCCATTGATTACTGCAGCGTGTCCAGATGCAGCAAAATACCATGTGATGCTTATCAGAGAGGGCCCTTCAGATGCCACCATGCACCTCTGAAGCCCGAAAGGCTTGCATCTTAAATACTTCTTTTTCAGTCTTACCATGATCCAGCGTTGCTCTGCACTTTGAGTTTCTGTGCTGAGCTTTTGTGCTGCTATCTTGAATGCTATTAGCAACAACTGTAATGATCAGATGGAGTATCAAAAGATCAGTAGTTTCTGCTTCCAATTCATGAACATACAGTTTTCGTTGTCAAAAAATCTTAATTTATCATTGTTATTTTTTCCCCGTAGTATCAGTTTGGTTTTGATGGCAGTTAAACTGGAAGCAGACAAATTTCTGAGTGTAGAATGTAGCTGGATACAAAAGCAAACCTATTCCCACTGTCAGAAACAGGATTAGATGATGTCTTTCATCCTGCCTTCGGTCAGCCTCCAGATCAGTTTCGTACTTTTAGATTCTTTATAAAAAACTGTTACAGTTTTTTTATGAACAAATCCCTTTTCAGTGAGAAAAAGGCAACTTTCTGAAAAAGTGAGATCTATTTTTGTGCAGTTCTAACAATGTGATAGTGGCTGGCAGCATAATTATGAAATCAGAGTATCATTTGTGAGGCACTATGGACCTAACAAAAAGACTTTCACTGTATAATGTCAGTAAGAAATGTGTTACAGTAACACATGTAGTAAGACTTTCTCTAATGTCTGTGGACTCCAGCTCAAAATCTTATTTTGACTTTTCTCAAAATAGTTACACTGCATGAGATCCACGCACTGATATATAAATTGCGGTTCTGACATTTCAGCGTTAACACTGAACATTCTTGACTATCTCAGCTTCCAGTTTGAGTTCATTATTTCACAAACTCTGTAACATTTTTTTCCTTAGTGGCTGTAGTCTCACAGCAAGTTCATTGATAGTCATGAAACGTTAGGTTCAGGGAGCCTGTAGATAGGATTGATTTTCTGTTTGAGGTCAAATATTTTAATTGCCACTTTAAAAATCTGTCTCTCTTCAAGTACAGAATACTTTTTTTTTGTGGGGTTATATTTTTTTTGGTGTGCAGAGCTTTAAAAAAACCCAACAAACTCCATGTACATTACTTGAATTTAATTGAGGCTAGCAAGTCTGTTCGTCACCTCCAAATTGTAAATAAACAGGCAAATTTTACATCTTTAGTTACAGTAAGCACACAACATTTAGCAGCATGAAGGTGATAGAGGAATCTCATATTTCACCATTTGTGCTGATTGGTTGAAAAACATGTTTAACATTTTCTGTAAAATAGAAAACGCCTTCTTTTCTTTGTCTTTCCTCTTTGATTTGCTTTGGTATCTATGTCCATTGCATTTTTTTCCCATCTAACTTCCCAGAATGATTCTGTAATTCTTATGATTAAATGTGCAATTAAGGCTTAAGCACTATTAGCACAAGGGATTTTGAAATTCGGATGAGAGTGTAACATTGACATCAAATTTAAATGTCAGCGCTACTGGAATAGGAAGTGTGACTTTCAGTTAAGAGCTATGTAGCTCTGCCATGCAAATTGCTAACGGGTATAAAGCACGATGAGGCGTCAGGACTCAATGTACCCAGCAGCAGTACTTAGCAGACCTATAATGGATTTACCCACGGTGATTTTTGGAATTATATGTACGCTGACAGCATACAAATGACGCAGTGCAAATTATATTATTTTAACTTGTTTATCAACTTGTCATCATAGCCCCCCCCCCCTTTTTTTTTTCTTTTTCCAGTGCAGCATTGTAAATCTGACTCATGCAGAGAAAGTCACCAAAGATGCAGTGACCTGTCTAGACTTCCAGCAATATTATTATGAGAAATGCATTAATTTGTCTGTATGGAAAGGATTTAAAGGTTGTTGCATCCATTTGTTACCAGAGACTGAGCACTTAATCACACAGACTCAGTTCAGCAAGAAAATTGTCTCTTCTTCTCAAGTCTGTTAACAGTACTTTTACAGAGTCTTGAGAAATATAAATATTGGAGGATATTAATGAAAATGACATCTATACCTGATGTATTGGTGCTCAAAAATGTGATTAAGTGCCCTGTTAATTAACTTTTTCACTATGATACTTGTAAAAGTATAGTCATTTTTTAAAGCTAACTGAACTGCTTAGAAAAAGGCCAGTGGGCTGATCTGGGTGAAATGTTTTCCCATCAATGACTGAATTTTGAATAACAACAACATATAGCGTACCCCAGATATGTCACGCTATATAAAGCAAAACACTGAAGTCAGTATTTTATTACTACAGCAGCTCCTCCATGAGCACTCCTCCTCTTAGTATTTTTCGGCCACCGAGCAGAACTTTGTGGTGGCAGTGACAGAAAAACATGTATTTTCCCTTTAAAGATTGGAATTTTAGGCATAGAAAAATGAAAGGTCACACACACACACAAAAAATAAATACAAAGACCTCCCATTAAGCAGTGATGTTTTTCCTGATATCAGGACAGTGGGATTGGAGCTGCTTTGAAGTTCTGGCCCTCAAGAGCTTAGGAAGGATGCTCAGAAGAAACATGAGATAGCCAGGGACTGACCCCGTGTCTCTTGAACGCATCTGTAGGGCCATCCATCTCAGTAGCAGTTATTTTCAGTCACTCCCCTGGCCTCAAAAGGACTTTTAATAACAAGAGGAAATCAAATAGCTCTGAAATACTGTTTTCTTTATGAGATCTGTTACTATTGAGGTTTTCAGTGAGTTAAGTGGAAGCTGAAGGACTGCAGGGTTTGCACGACCAGGTGACAAGATGCTTGTCTTGAACAGATTGCTCAGCTGGCCAAGCAGACCTGAGGTTTGAGGAAAAACCCCTCTGATGTACAGTATATTATGCAACTAATTATGCATAAATCATTCCAGTTTTTCCACAAGTTTTTCTGTCTAACCTCTATCCATGTTTGTCAAAGTTCTTTTAATGGGATAATTTCGGTGAAAAGACACAGGTAGTTTTTTCCTGTAGTACAATAGGAAAAAAAGGGCAAGATCAGTATCTATAGAAACAGCCCTTTAATTCAAAAAAGAAGAGACACTAACGTCCTGAAATGTATCTTTTAGAATAGCAGTTAATTCCCTTACCTGTCTGGTGGCTGGGTTTGCTATTTAATAGGGAAATATTAATTCTTGTTAGCTTTCATAAATTATTTTTTTTTAGGAGCTTCTTTCACTGACAGAACCACTCTAATAACAGTTGTAAAAAATTATCACCACAGCATTGGAGCATACTTCACAACCAAAGAGACATTAAATTCACTCTGTGTCACTCCATTTGCATTCTGTGGTTATTAATGAGTTAATGATCTGTACAGTTTTAATGAATAGAACATAAATGAAGAGACAGGAAAGGATATTAGAGTGAGTGAAGTCCTGAGTGAAGGCCTTAATTACACTCCCATCTTCAGGTCATTAGCTGCATAACTACCTGTGGACAATCTGATAATTATTCTTTCATGGCACTAATAAATTTGCTTTTTGTTTGGATTGGTAAAAATGTGAATATCCTTTCTATGAACAATTAAACTTACTGACATGAGGTGTATAAAATACTGCAGGCAACATGCTGGACCATACTCTGCATGTCTTCCTTCACCCCCCATGCTGCCGCATACTAGTTTTAATTAAAATTTTTCCAGAATCACTTCTTATTAATTTTACTGCAGTTTGGATAGGAAATCTTTGTAATGCCTTGCAAAAAGATAAGCAACAAGCATTTCATTTTTCATAAAAAAGTGTTCTGGGAGAATTTATAGATACCAAAAGTGGTTACGTTATTCTTGAACTTAAAGACACCTGTTTGTTTTCTCCCATAAACGATAGGGGCATACCTGATGTCCTTTTTTTTGGAGGATATAATGTGAGGACTACTTAGAAGCAAGTTCTCTTTGACTTTGTGAATACCAATGGGTATCACTCAGCTAGCATTGCCACATGCCAAAGGGCAAACACGTTTAAACATTGGATAAAAAACCCAACATGTTATGTGATGCAATTTCCAAATACTTCATAGATTTTTGTGGGTTTTGTTTTTTAATGATTAAATACCTTATGGAATTCCTAGGCACATAACAACTTGGCCTGAGTAAGGAAAAAAGGCCATAAAGAAAAAGCCATGTCTTCCACAAAGTGACGCCCTTATGCTTTGCCACAAAGAGCATATTTTAGTGTCGTCTGGAAAATAAACCAGCCATACTGGTCTTTTGTAAGATATTGTTCTATTAAGCAGAATACGTATTATTTTGTCACCGTTATGATAGAAAGTGAAAAGACAACATTTAGCAGGCTTATAAAATGCTTGGAGATGGTGAGTCCCAGCCCCGCCAGGTGAGAGCTGCCCCTGCATCGCTCTCGCAGGGGTCCCTGTCCCGGGGCACTGACAGCCTTAAGCCAAGGCGCAGCTGCCCTGCTGTGGACCAGTTCTCCTGCTGCAGTGCTTGGCCGACGCTTGCAAAAGGTTGAGCTCACTTGCCGCTCATAAATTAGCACCGCGTACACTGAATTCTGCATCACCTTTTTGTGCCAACTCCAAGTCATAAAGCATTTGCTGCCTTCAGAAATTACTTTTTTTTTTTTCCTAAACAGACTCGGTTTGAATTCTTGAGGCTTCAGACCCTGGGAAACTAAATTCCATCAGAAACTAGAGGACTGTTACCTTGGGGTCAATTTTGAAGACCATGAAGAATTTCAATAACCAAATTAAAGTTTTTTGAGCTTGAAAGAGAGGTGTTATCAATCAGGATGCTCAGAAAATTAAAAAATGGCTGGCAAATCCAAACCATCACCTTCCAACTGTTGCATTTATAGATGCGCTATGTTCTGCAGGCACTGAAGAAAATTTCTTAATGCTTTTTAAAATAGCTTCCATGCTATGGCAGGCCTACTTTGAACTGAAAACTGGTGTTTCATCACTCATTTAACACGCATCAGAATTAGATAGATCATTTCACTAGCCTTTGATCTCGTGCTGGATGTGTTAATTTTAGATTAGAAAGGACGGGAAAAAGGTGTGCGACCCATCAAAGCAGGGTCACTGCAGCATTTGCAGATGACCTGGTAGTGTTGAATAACCCATAGAAAAGCATAAAACATAATGTGTGATTAAATTATTTGATACACTGACTATATAAAAATGCAGGACAGAGCCTCATGGCATTTTTGCTGTCTCATGACTTAGGTCCAGTTAATAACTGAAGCAGATTATCGCTCTTAGGAGTGATACCTGCACTGGACAAGAAAAGACAAGTGTTATTTCTAACCTAGAAATTGGCCTAGCCAAAGAGCTCTTAGTCCAAATTTAGAAGGCTTACTGACATAATTTCTGAAGCTATTTTGAATCTATTGTACAGTACACTTGTTTCTGCACTAGGGCAATTAGAACAGAGTTAAAGCAAATACCTTCCCGCCTGTCTCCATCTATTTAAGTTTAAAGTTTTTTTTTCCTTTTTAAAAAAAAACCATTTCTGTTTAAACTGTTATTCTGCTTATTTTACTTCAGCGTTTTGTAATGGAGCTACAAGTTAAACATGCTGAGTACATCAATTTTGACTACAGTTAATAAGGCATTTGCGTAACCCCGGTGACTCAAACAAGTCCCCTTGGGAGTCCTACCGTGCCTGCCACCAAATGGTACGAAAAAGTACTCTTCAGAAAGGGAAATGGCAGTATTAGCATGAAGTTAAGCATATTAGGCTTCATTCAAAAGAACTGTAAACTTTAGCAGCTAGCTTTTGCCCAGCCACAGGGATTCTGTATCCTCAAGTTGCAGGGCTGACCTCCCGGCTTTGACACACTTCAGTCCAACGTTGGGCTGAGGAAGGGGGCAGCAGGTTACTGAACTGATGGGACATTTGTTATGTGGATACTGGAAGCTCATATCAAAATTTAAGGTACACTTTCTTCCATAACAAATAT
Organism: Falco peregrinus; assembly: GCF_023634155.1. NCBI lineage: Eukaryota > Metazoa > Chordata > Aves > Falconiformes > Falconidae > Falco > Falco peregrinus. Next base: position 29,460,805 of record NC_073729.1, on the reverse strand, counting down.
GTATTCATAAATAATCATGACATAAAAGCCCACTGTGATCAAATAGCCTTTTTGTTCTTTTGAGACCGTGTTCTGTGTAGTATTTTTATGGTTATGACAAGCAACAAGCCCAGACAGCTGTCTTGTCTGACCAGTACGTTTTAAGTCTCAAGATATTTTACTGTATATTGTTTAGCTTTTCTTCCTGAAAAAATAAAGACTACCTGAGAGGTTCTGACTGCTATAAATTTCATAATGGTTCAAGTCTGTATTGATTTTCAAATTTAACAAATGCTGAAGAACACAGCCAAAACGTTGAATAGGTTATACCTTTTCTCAGGAAAATCCACAGGCAGTATTATTATGAATTTCCATAACAATTTTTTGAATCTGGATTTTGTAAACCAGAACAGAAACGAGTTCCAGAGAAAAATTTTTGAATTTATAAAAAAAATGAATATATGAAAACCAAATTAAAACAAGTGTATGTCTGTGTGGTTTGTGTATTTGATTGCTCTTGGGGTAAAGCCGGTTGTGTTGTACAGACATACGGGATGCAGCTGACTACAAAATAAAGATACAACTGCAGCATATAGAGATGTAGCTGTCTTCTGAATCTGCCTAACATAAGCTAGGCAATTTTAACCCTTTCTAACTGAAAGCATCACGAGTCACCTAGAAATGTAAAGACTTTGATCAAGAGAAGCTTAAAAACGTAAATTACCCACTGAGATGAGAATAGCTACACACTTGTGAAAACAGTTACTTAAGTGAGCTTTTAAGAAGACTCAGGCCAATATCAAGGAACATAATCTATACATTTTATATTTTTTATTGCTATAATTAACTCAGTATCATCATCACAATACCTCGTTTGTCTGAAGCAGCCAAAGCTTTTTTGAATTACTAAGCTTCTTAGTACAGCAAGGTCTGTGTAATGCATCAGTTATATTAAACAAATCAGAAGTGTTTGCTTACAAAAAAATGAAGTCAAAGTGTCATAGAATAGAAATTTATCACAGGGTCTTGGTTCAATAATTCAGAATATGAAGCATAAAAAATACTAAAGAGTTCATTGTATAATAAAACAGCCTTGAGGAGATGTAAAATTAAAGTAAAAAATTGGACTGTGGAGTAGGATCATCAATTTGTGTAAGCTGATTTAATTTTATTACAATCAAAATGCAATATCTAGATTCATCAAGAAGCAAGCATAAAATTTATATGGACAAGTGGCTGCTTCAGCATCTGTAAAATGCATTCCTGGTTCAGTGTTAAGAAAAATATAACCCAGGAAAAGAGTCACGTAATCACAAATGTGGTCACACTTAAATACATACTTTAGGATGATCATCTTGGTCCACTTAAAAAAAAAAAAAAAAAAAAAAGGTAAAATATCAGTAGGTTATCCAAAGCTAAGCCAGAATTAATCCAGACAGTAAATCTCCAGTAGATTCAATTGCATTATTTAAGAGAGCAGAACAGTATTGCTTTAAAATCTCTACTAAAAGTCAAATAAAACATTCATGTTTTGATCAACACCAATTGTTAGATTTTACAGTTTCAGTCTATATGTTTCTAATTCCTTTGTGCCCAAGGGAGCAGAAAGTTGTATACCACTGACTTACCCAGCAGATGGGAGACTGACGTCAGGTCCTGTCACCTTCAATAATCATATTGATAATACAGGACTCCAGTCTGCTCCTTCAGGGAATGGTGCGTAGCGTACTCAGTTACTCCAACCTCTTTTTACTTCTGGGGAAAGAAAACACTTGTCTAGGCAAAGAAGAGTCAGAGTTCCTTCATTTTGTCTGAAAAAATACCTGTATCAAGGGAGAAATTAGATGTTAGTTATTCCTAGATCTGGAAAGCATCTTGTACTTCCCTTATTTTGTTTCCCAGCACCCTTACAACGTGGTTTCCTTTATCGGACCTGCAATGGTTTACATTTGTTTTGTGGTAACTTGAATCTGTATGTGGTTCCAGTGTTTGAATAATTTTTGGCATGCAATTCTCGTATGTGCAAGTGCAAATATTCTCATGCGTGGCCATTTTGCAAGCAGACTAGTATTGCCCCATGTTTTCTGTCACACCAACCTTGGTCTCTATAGCTTTGGTAAAAGTTCACTTTTATGAATTGTGATAAATGGTTTGAAGGAGGCAAAGCAACAGGTAACTTCAGCGCTAAGTATAAAGAGCAAGTACGAGCAGCCGTAGCTAGGACATTAGACGTCTTCACCTTAGTGTTCTGGTGGCACAACAAGAACTAGGAGCACACGCAGCAGGGCTTTGGTGAGGAGATGGAAGATAAAGTTGACTGCTTCAAAAATTGTCATGGGATCTTTAATGTCTGCTGTGACAGGAAGAACATCTGTTTACTTCTCAGCCCTGAAGAGGTAAATTATAATGATATCAGCTTTAGCAGCATATTTGGAGTTTCATAGATCCCACTTCAAAAGCCCATGTAGGGAAAAATAAATAACAGGAGTCCGAGGGGAACCTATGATCTAGAATGCAGCTCTGGTTTGTAGGTTAATGTTTTTATTGAAGAAAATGCTATATATGTAGAAAGTGTCATCGCTGCACACAGCTGACACTGTTGGAGCCTAATTACATTTGGGCTGTTAGTATTGGTTCATCCTTATTCTTTCATACAAGAATCTCAAACCACTTTAAGCATTCCACAATTATTTGTTGCATCAACTGAGGGTAGAAATTACTTTTCTACTTTATTCCTTTGATCTTTTGTTTACAGAGAAAGAACAAAAGAGGTTCATTCACTCTGCTCAGGCTCACTCAGAACAATGGAGAAGAGCTCAGACATTACAGCTCCCACGGTTCCTCTGCTGGATAATTCTGGAGAGGATACTTGGTAAGTGGAATACATTTGGGTAGAATCTATCTGTTCTGAAGAGGCTAGTTTAAAACACACTAAGGGTGAAATTTTTTCGAGAGGCTCCAAACCTGCTTGATGTGATTTTCCCTGCACTTTACACATGTAGTTGCACTTGCATGCAAACTAGCATTTGAGTGAACGCGCAGATCAAATCAGCTGACAGCTCACATACACGAATCCTGTTTGCTTCTAATAGAGCTACAGGGCTAAGTATTCGCATGCACAAATATGGCTGATTTTTAAACGTGCTGAAGTTACACTGAAATCAAATGGTATCAATCACATTCTTAAGAGCTAATCATCTTCTCTGGTCTCTTTCTCTAAAAAGCCATGGGATATTTTAAAATTATCCTTACAGAGTATCAAATATTTCGACCAAAGAAAACAGGCAGAGCACCAGGTCCTGTAACTGATCTGCCACCTTTGTAGCTCTGTTGGTTGTCTGAAGGAAATGTCAAGGACTGAACTGACTTAGAAATTGTGACAGGAATCAAAGCAGCAGCCAAGACATTCAGTACACAACCTTCATTGTAATATAACAGGCAAGAAGCAGGTATCACACGAGCCACTGCACGGAGAGCCACTCCATGCAAAGTCATTTGATTGTAGCGTCATCTTCCCATCAGCCGGAAAGAAAGTCTCTGGTAACTACACCAGCTCCTGACTGATTGCAGGTCTAGTCTTTACATTAAGTAAATTATCTTGAAGCCAAAAATAAATCTGGATTAATTTGCCTTCCTGAAATGGTTGCCTGATTAGTAGAAGCCACAATTTGTCAAGTTGGGGGAACAGGTTAAATTAGAATACCCATTGCATTTCACTAAACTCTTTCTGGTTCACTGGCTCTGAAGAAGCAGTGATTCTCCAGACAGCATCATCTAAATTTAGATACTTCTGCCTTATAACTCTTACTGTAACGCTCCCCCTGATTCTATCATCCAGGGTGTGCCTGTGCAAATGTGATCTTCCTCTCTACAAATTTATCTTTTCCTTTTGTTTACTTCAACATGAATTTACTATCTGTTTGGTTTGCCACTGTGCTGGATATTATATAAGCAATTTAAGTGAAGTATTTAAAGATCAGAGCTGGGTAAGATTTTCCAGGTCATAACATGAAAGATGGAGAGATGGTGACTGTTTCCAAATTACATCTAATTTTGACTACATCTAAGAATGACACTAGTTTAAAGCACTGAGAATTGATTCTTCAGATGAACTGAAGTTAATGTTTAGTATGTATTGAACATAAAACACAGGTGATGCTGTGTTTGTAGGTTACATCTTGTAGATTTGCACAGTGCAAGTTCTGCCCTTATTTTTCCTGCATTTCGTAGATCTCTTCAGCAAACCAAAGAGAAAGAAAACAGGCACAAGTTGATCCTGGCTGAAAAACATAACCCTCTGGAAAAGGGAGAACAAAACCTTTGGTTTAAAAGCAAGCAATCTGAAGTATGTTCTTTTTAGATACAGTGACTCCCACTTTTCTGTTTCAAGATGTGAGAGTCTGCTTACTGTCTGAATTTTAAAGAGATGCAGCTGCATCCACAGATGTAGTTTTCGATAAACTAGTATAGCGTAAATAAGACTGAAAGCAGATTCCTGAGCCTAGACTCTTTCTGCCCTCTTCCACAGCCTGTTCTACCCAAGCTACTACTTCCCAGCTACAGCCAGTAGTAGCACTAATCTTTTTTATCGTTTTAGGAAATTTCCCTAACAACCATCTAAGATTTTTAAGAATAACTCTTACCTGAACTCTGTTGCTACTCTTTTTGACTTGTTTGTTGGAAGGCTAGCAGGCTTCATATTCCCACTAGGAAGATTTGATAGGAGATAAGTTTCTTATTTGTCTTTTAGCATTCATTGATTGACTTAGTAAAACATTATCAAACCTAATCCATATAATATATGCAGAACACATATTTTGGAAGAACTTCTTTAAATAAGATTAGTGTGTTTGGATTTTTGCATAGCTGAAGGTGTGTGTAGTTACTTAAAGGAAGATGTAGATGCACAGCTGGAAATCAAAACAGCTTATTTCTGAACTGCCCAAATGGAACATCTGGGTTTTTTTCTAGCAGATATTATTTGCCAAGCTCAGAATGGAACAAAGTTTCTTAGTCTGAAAATATTTTGCATCACATAATAGCTAGATAGCTATAGAAAATTCATTGTCAGTTTAGAAGCGTTAAAAATATATTAGCAATATTTTCTGAAGGCATCACTCTTATTAATTACATAAGAGCAGAAAGTGCTCTTGAAAAAGCAGTATTAATTAACTGAAAAAACTGAATATTTTTCTTTATACTGATTATCTGACTTTTCCATAAAAGTATTTGTTTCCTTATTAGGTAGGCTACACTCAAGCAAAAAAATAAATTAAAAAAATAAATCAATTCTTATCTTAAATTAGCTTACCAAATACAACAGTCTTTTAATTGATGCTCTACTCAATACTGCTGAAGCTCTTCCCTACATTTCTATAAACTTAAGATATGCAACAACCTCAAATATAAGAGTTTTTTTTTTAAGGCAGGATGTATTTATAATTAGTCCCAAGTTAAGTGATCCCAGCTGAGCTTATACATCACCCCACCCCACCCCACCTGCTTTATTTTTGCCCCTATAAATTATGGTAAGATGAGTTTTAGGGGTTTTTTTGGTGGTGGTTTTTTTTTTTTGTTTGTTTTTTGTGTTTTTGGGAGATGGGTGAGAATGTGTGGTGTGGTATTTTGCTCTGAAGAAGAATATAAGGTAATAATTTTTTTTTTTGTGAAGCAAAGCAAAAATAGAAAGAAGTTATTAGTATAGCTTTTGCTCAATTGAAGAGGATTTTCTTTCCTGAAGATGTGTCTTTCAAGGGTTGGATATAGGTCTCAGATTGCTTTTCTTCTGCATAATGGGGTAGTTTATAGTTAGGTTCTTCCATGTAGATGTTCAACTGTGTATTTGCAGTCTTTTCTAAAGCCTTATAAATACAAATGCTTTACCATATTCTTTCTATGTCTCTAACTAAAAAACAGCAACATGTTTCAAAGCTGTGGTATAGATCTTAAGTGGAAAAAAGAAGACAAACAGTTCACTCTATCCTTGCATGAAATTCTGACTACTATCAGTAAGGAAATGTATTGATTTTTTTTTCTCACTTTTTAGCAGAAACTTTTGCAGAAGTTCTCTTAAGATATTTTTTTACTGAACAATCACTTCTATAAACTTTAAGATTGGTTAAAAGTCCCCTTTCTATTAGCTGGTGCGGGTACTCAGTCTGGAGTTTGTGGAGCCCGTCAGAAAGCAAGAAGGGAATAAAAATCACAACTTGGATGTGGGGGAAGATGATTCCAGATTTTTTGGTCTGCTTTGTATGAAGCTCCTTGTTATGAGATAAGGGCTAGGGGACTTTTTATTATTTGAAAAATAAGTCTATTTGTGTTCTATTCTTCTGGCCTGTTTTGAAAATACATGAAAAATTTCAGCTAACTGCTTGGCACAGACAACATTTGGAGCCACATATATGGAGGTGCCATATAGTTTGTGCTGTCTCAGTCTTTTTCGCAAAATATATAGTACTCACTCTCTTACCAGGGTTATTTTTGTCTTTTAACGAGCATTGGGATATACCCTGATAACTATACTTGTCTCCACTGATCTCTCAAAACATAGACTAGAGCTATTAAAGGCTTCTAGTACAGCAGTTGGACCTGCAGGGGTGAGGAGGCGGTGCCTCCCACGCATGTCAGCACAGTGGGGCTTCGCTGACTCTTGAATAATGGGCCATATACGATTTATTTAAAGAACGATGTGCTGATATTTGTCTAAAGGTTGAAAAACATCTAGACACCCTTATTGCTGACTTAAGGATGTACTAAATCAGAGACCCTTACTGTTAACTTGATGATGTACTAAATCCTTGAATTGGTGACATAAGGGAATGTGCTAATTGCTGAGTCCTTGGATTTCTGTTACCTTTAAAGAAGGCCATCTGGTCCTAAGTTCCTGTTGTTTGTACAGCGGGACAGAGACAAGGACTTTAAATCATGGTCACTGGTTTATCAAGGAACAGTCTGCACAGAAACAAGAGGTAAAATGTTCATGAGAGGAAGACTCATGATCTTCATCTTGAAGAGCCCCGGAAGACCACTCCTCAAGGACATTGCGCAGGCAGGCGTGAGATATGTTAATGAGTTCCTGGAATTGCAATGAGTATGTAAATGATTTCCTGGAAAGCTAATGAATAGACATGAGTGACTTGTATAAAGAAGGGGCTGAAAGGTCCCCTTGGTGTGCATGGCTTTGGTGGAGCGATCCCCCATGCACCCAGCGCTGCCAAATAAAGCTAACCTCCGCTCGCTCGTATATTGGTGAAGTGATACTTTAAATCACTCTTAGCAAAAGATTTAGTTTTGTAGGTTTGAAATCCTAGTCACTTGAGGCTAAAGTCACACTTCAGTCTTAGAATCACAGAGTCATTCAGGTTGGAAAAGACCTTTAACATAGAGTCCAACCGTTAACCCAGCACTGCCAAGTCCATTGCTAAACCATGTCTGTAAATGCCACATCTACACATCTTTTAAATACATCCAGAGATGGTCACTCCACTTGCCTGGGCAGCCTGTTCCAGTGTTTGACAAACCTTTTGGTGAAGAAATTATTGCTCATATCCAACCTAAACCTCCCCTAGTGCAACCTGAGGCTGTTTTCTTTTGTCCTGATGGTGATGTCAAGTATTGAGCATGTGAAATAAGTTTTACTGGGGGATCAAAAGCTTGAATTCGAGTAATTATAATGCAAATTGGATGGTATCTTAAAATTTTTCATGAAAATCAACTGCCTTTTTGGATCTCCCCCAGCCACAGCTAGGACCCTTTGCAATTATACTTCGTGCAGGATGTAGGTCTGTCACTGCTAAACCTAGACAGTTTCCCTTAAACCAAGACCTGCTGCTCTAAATAGGCTGGGGAAAAAGGTGGAGCAGGGAGGCGCCCAGTGTCACAAAGGAGGTCAAAACAGTAAGAGGACCTATGTCATCTTAGGTAACTTATTTACTAACTGTACTGATATTTGAAATTGCTTTCTGCTCCATAGGGGAGGCCTAATTACTCACTCAGGCCTCCATTGCTAGTGAATTATGAAGCCATCTGTATCTCATGAATATAAATTCCATTCTCTCTGGTTTAGTTATATATAGTGATATCATTAGGGGGATGGCGTACTCCATATATATGGAGAGAGGATAGAGGGACATTCTTCTCTTTAAAAAAACAGGAACAATTTTCTTACAACACAAATGATAATGTGTTCAGAAAGATTGATAATTTCATTTTACTCCTGCTGACATGCAATATGTCTATTAAAATATTAACATTTTTTTAATTCAGCAGATTGGTTTTCACTTTGCCTTATTTTTAAAGTCATTCATCTTTGTTCGCTGCCTGACAGAAACGTGGTGTATTTATTCATCCCCCGAGCCCAAATGGTGACCACTGCACTAAATGCTTGCTCTTATCCTCTGCTGTGTTGCCCCAAAACTGACAGTGCTATCGGGTTTTACTCCTTGGAGACAGGAAGCATAGCAGAAAAAAATATTTAAGGTATTGTATAATGTTATAGTTCCGAAAAGTCCTAGCGTATATGGGCAATATGCTACTTTCATGGCAGTTTTCCTTGCTGAGAGCCCATCAGAACTGGCAGGGTACAATTGAGCTCCAACCATTATGCTTGAGATGGGCTATCTTGTGAAAATAACCCTAAGAAAGGGCTGCTTTTATGCAGGCTTTTGTGTAAGAAAGAGATTAATGACATGAGAAGCTTCCAGGCAGTGGAGCAGGAGGCAGGGAAAGGGGATTCTTAGCTGAAACCGCCTGGTGGGGGCCAAGCAGGGAGCTTGCTTTGGACCTTGTGTTTTGAAAAGTAAAAGAGGATGCAGCTTTATCACTTCACAGGACATGAGAAAAAAGTGTCTCTGCTCCTGTCTGCAGTCCCTTGAAATGTCTGTGCTGCTTCTGAGCCTTTAAACTTGTTTATCACTGACTCAGTGAGACCAGCATTGGGCTGACATTTTCCAGGGCAGATTTCTGAAGCTGTGCAGTGAGCTGGCACTGAAATAATTGGCCTAATTTTTCAGAAGTGACGAAGATCCCACTGACATCTTCATTACATCCTGAGACATTTAAGATGATAACGCCAGGCACCCACATCTGAAAATCCTAGCCTTTTACCTCACTGGAGGTTTTACCTCAGAAGGAATTTGTGAAGATTACCGGGTATCTAATGCCTTTTGAAGTCCCTAAAAGGTTTTGCAAGTGAAGAGTAAGAACAGCAGTGGTGTTACAATACACAGTCTTCAGTGGCTCTGTTTACTCATCAGGTCAAACCCCGTGCTAGCAGCCAGCCATACCATAAACCAGAAGCTGGGAGGTTATAATATAGGGGAGTAGGATCTGCCCACAGAATTATGTGTACCAACGCCTGCAGGTTCTGTGATAAGCTGTGCTTTGAACTAAGTGTTACAGCAGCAGCACTGACTGGGCTTCTCTGTAAGTCTGATTTCTAAGGCATATTTATTCCCTTTTGCCAGACCTGGAAGCTAATGGGAAGTGACTGGTTTCAAGTGTGAACGGAGCACACAGAACTGCACTGCCTTTATGATATGGCAAGAAGGGTATTAACTGGAAATATCAATGAAGTGAACAACAGATTATCCTGTTTTCCAGTCAGAGCTATTTATCATATATGTATGCAGGATTTTATTCCATGTCCATTGAAGTCAAATGTTCTTTCCATTGCTTGGTGTGCTGGCTGTGGCTGGGATAGAGTTCATTTCCTTCCCAGTCACTAGTACGGGCTCTGTTTGGATTTGTGCTGAAAGTGTTGGCAGTGCCGAGATGTTTTGTTACCACTGAGCATCGCTCACGCAGATTCTGCCCCTCACCCCACCCCGCCTGCCAGGAGGCTGGGGGGCACAAGAAGCTGGGGCACACAGCCGGGACAGCTGCCCCCCCCGGACCCGAGGGATGTGCCGTACCGCCTGGCGTCATGCCCAGCATGTCAGGCTGGGGGAAGAAGGGAGGGGGACGTTCAGAGGGATGGCGTTTGTCTTCCCAGGTCACCGTGCCACGTGCTGGAGCCCTGCTGTCCCGGGGGCGGCTGAGCCCCTGCCCGCCATGGGAACTGCTGAATGACCCCCTTGTCCTGCTTGGCTTGTGCGCGGCTTTTGCTTTACCTGTTCAGCCGCCTTCCTCTCAGCCCACGAGTTTTGTCACTTTTGCCCTTTGGATCCTCTCCCCCACCCTGCTGGGGGGGCAGAGAGCGGCTGGGGGGCTGAGCTGCCAGCTGGGGACACACCAGGACACTCGTTTGCACAAGCCAAGTAGAAACCTCAGAATTTGCATCCTCTGCATTGCAGAGTTTTGTTTCCATAAACTACAAGCAAAAACCAAAGGCTATTGTTTATAATCTGTCCCATTAGTATCTATCTTCAAATAACGTTAATTAAACTAATGAACATCTATGCCCATTGCTTTAGTTTAGCTTGTGTTACAAGGAACTCACTCTTTCAGACATCTGAAAAACTAAGCACAGAGATTACTCAACAACTGACTAACAATTTTGATCTGAACTATACTTCACTTTTAAAAGCAATTATGAAGGTTCTTGACAGATGTAATATTCTAGCTGTAATCTTATTAGAAGAAGCAGCAATGGTAAGACAAGTTGCAGTCTGGATGAATTTACTGCCAAGGCTAAACTATTTATTTTTGGCAATACTCATTTTTCAAAGAGCAGATGGTTTAATTCTCTGAACCAGCTGCTAATAAATAGAGGGAAAATCGGAGGTGGGGATTGAAATAACTGTTATTCACTCTTCAAAATTCAGCAGGGTTTAAAGGTATGCAGGCATTCCAACCTCAAGTAATGGATTTTTCTTTTAGTTTCTTCAGACTGAAGTACTTACAAACTGAAGTGATAGAATATAACAAAGTTTGTAAAATGACCACTTCTTCAAAACTAGCCTAAGGAAGCAATGAAAATGCTCGGTTTAGATGCTTGGCATCTTGATTTTCTAGCAAAACCTCAAGACTTAGATGTATTAAATAGCCAACTAAACTGTATCTACCTTTGGAAAAATGGTAAGGTTTTAACCAGTCAACTAACACTGGTTAAAGACATTTACTTCTATCACTGAAGTGGTTCAGTTGCAACTTCAGCTGCAATATTTGTTCTGACCATTCTGTTAGGTGGAGCCTTTTTAAGTAATCTAGGATATGCTGGGCAAAATGCAATGGCATGAACCTTGAGGAAAAAAACCCATGAACTTCAAGATCTTGAACTGGTGAATGCAACTTCTTTGGCTCAAATTCTTCTGAAAAACAACCCCACAAACCTGGTATGCTCGGACTGCACAGGATCCAGGCTTTGCTGCTAGCAATAAAACAGTTTAGGAATTTCTAAACAGATTCTTATTTCCTTCTGATTAGGCAAATAAAAACATCCTGCAGTGAATTCCAGCTGCATCTGCTCATGAGTTTTGTTTGCTGAGTGCTCCCCAGGAAGCCCACACAATGCTTATGATTGTGCGCAATTTATATCTTGCTCCTGGAAAACAGTAGATGCTGCCAGAGGTTTATTTGCACAAGGTCTGAGAATGTGTGGTGAGGGCATGGGAGATATGAATGGCTATTGCACCATTGTGCAGAAGAAATGAATGGGCATTTGTTTTTTTTTTATATGATCATAGAAGATTGCTCAGTATTTTTCTTTCACTTGCAGGTTTCTCCTTTTTTGTTCTGTTTGGATGCTAGGGTACCGCACACTTGATGTTAGCTCATCCACCACTTTATCTGTTCTTGTTCCCTGTCATGCAAGTATTCAGGGGTAGTATGTACAACTGCCTCCAGTCAGGCTTCCATTTAATCTTAGTTTGGCAAAAATGTGGAATGACTTCCTGAAAATGTCCTTCCATGGATCCTTGAAAAAGTCTGTCTTGAACATGTTCTCATCTTTGGTGGCTTAATAGTCAGTGATAAGTATCTTGTTTTGAAACCTAAGTTATTAGAAGCAGTAGTCCCTGTCTTGAAGTAACTTGTTCTGAACGTCAGAGCGCTGCTTTGGCTAACAACCAACTCTGCAACACTTGGTTTCATTTTGCTCAGTGATAGATCCAGTGGAGAGCAGGCAGCATGTGATCAACGTGTGCGTGTGATGGATGAACTCCCATAACAAGCTCTCCTTCCAGCAGACTGCAGTAATTCTGCTTTGCAACTTCTGTGCAACTGACTGAAAAGCTGCAGTACCCCAATGCTGCTGTGGTGAGAGGCATAGCAGTTCCTCTGTGTAACACAATCTGAAGACCTACAGATCCAAGCAGAAAGGCCAAGTGTATAACAAGCAGGATGGGTGCAGAGTGTATGCAGTACTAGGAGCAGTAATGAATTAATCATGACTAAAATACAAAGCAGGAGCCTTTACTATGTGATGCCAGAAGTTTCAGCCTTCAAAGAACAGGTTATAAAGGGTAAAGCAAGAAGGTCACTTAAGGAAGCTGTGCTCATAGCGATTCAGGTAAACTGAAAACAGCCATTTGATGTTCACTCCGGTCTACATAATGAATCACCATTAGTTCCTATAAAATCCCTTGGCTGTCTTATCATCCCCTGTGTTGCCTTCTACTGTTTTCCCATGTTACCACACCTCCATACTGACAGCTATTTGCTCTTTGCACACAAAGCTTACAGCAGGTTCCGAAGACTTTTGACTGCTGCTCCTGCCAGCAGTAAAGCTGAGGAGTATGTTGCCTTCTGCTTGGTGTCCTGTCCTCATGATTTGGTGGCTGACAAGAGGAGGGTATTGCTGGTGCCTGTTAGGATGGCTGTTTCTCTTATCCTCCTCTCCACTGTTGTCTTGGCAGCCGTGGCCTTGGTAAATGTGCTCCCCGTGGAACAGAAGCAAGCACGATGCATCTGTATATCAGCAAAAATCAGCATGCAATTGGAAATGATGGTACTTATGATGAAATAGAGCAAACTTTAAGCTGCAAACAACCTTTCTGGAGCACTAATGGTATTTCAATCAAAGCATCACAGCTGCAGTAGTGGTCTGCAGTTTCAGGCTTTCCAGAAGTAATGGCATGCAGCTGGTTGGTTCCAGTCCCCATGGCAGTAGACTCCCTTCTTGACATTTTCTTGTGCATTTAATAACCAGTTAGTTAAACAACTCACCAATATAGGACACCTGGCCTTCTTCATCCTCTTATTAATCAAATAATGGACCTGAAGAGAAGTGGATGTATCTATTGACTTTTTTTGCCTAAGCAGAAACAATTAAAGTTTTCTGGCTCAGGGACAAAGCAGACTAGTTCACTGTGAATCTTTGGCAGCAACGATAATCCACTCGGAGTAATGAATAGCACAGCCTGGATTTCGATGCTCTGTCTGAAGGGCTGTTGAGGTTCCTTGAGGGTTAGAACAGGACATGGCCTAAACAATATGACCATCTCACAGGTGTAATCAAATCCATTATGCAGGTTGTCTGATGATGGTGTAAAAAAAAAAAAAAAGAGCTAATTTGCATAAGCTTTTGGAAATAAACTTTAACAATAGTTATGTTTCCTTCACCATTTTTCAGAAATAGGAAATTGAAATCATGTCTCATTATTACTGTAACTCAGGAGTTCTCAGAATATTACATTGCCACTTGGACTTGTAGCTCATTCCTGTTTGCATCTCACTGGGTACTTGAATATTCAGGAGCATGGCATAGCTCCTTTTGACTTTGTTTTGCTGATGCAGAGAGATGCATAGGAAGCCAGAAAATATGTTCCTTCATATCACTTTATTCAATAAAATGTTATTACTCAAGAGAAATCTGTACTTGTTGAACCATTGCCTCAATGGAATTGAAATGTGATTGTGTACTCACCTGAACTGAGATCTAAACTATTTACACTTTAAGTATTGTTCATAGCAGACTGAGATTCAGAAGCTGTAAGACCTTGTATGTTTGATTAAATAATACACACAGATCATTTAGTTATACAGATCTTTTTTCATAATTGCTTTAATGTCATTGTGACACTTGCTGCCCCTGTGCTGGGTCTGTGTACAATAGACAGATTTAGGAATAACTGATGTATTGTGTCATTTTCTGTAGAGCAGAGACAGTGTTGATGGCAAATTTTAATTCTCTTTCAGCAGGGAAATGACAAATGTGGAGACTGCATGGTTCTCAATGTTCCTTTCTGCAAATAAACCACACAGAAAACTAAGCAACACTCCTATCTAGATACTACCTGCATTGCCAGTCATTCAGTTTGTGAATTATTAGCTACCTTTTTAAACAAATAGAATATAAGAGCATAAGTGAAGACTTTAATTCTCTTTTCTGTTTGCCTTTCTTCAGTTTAATAACACTCTACCAGGATGAGTACTTTAGTTTAACCTGAATAACGTCTTTCCCTGTGGAATGTGTGTAACTGCATCCCTGGATAACAAGCAAGCCTGGTAAAAATGAAAATAATTTAATGTCCATTAATCTCAGAGTAAGATGCATAAGCCCCAACCTATGTTTCAATTACATACAGCAATTTACTCAGATGGTATGGTTGCACTGCCCCTGGGTTATTTTTTATACTTAATAGATTAGGGATATTTAAGAAGATAATGAAATCGGGATTATTTAGCTGTCAATAGTTCTGTTGAGAGATGGACTCCTTCAGAGGAAGGGTCAATAATGCCACGATTTCCCTTATGTCATTAATTGCATCTGTGTCCTGCCCACTTGGAAGACAAAACTCATTACTTGTGGAGCAGGGTAGTGGCACACCCAAGTTTAACAGCATCATGGGGAGCAGTGCGGAGAGGAGACTTCAGCTGAATTACACAACAAAGGTTATTTGATTCATTATTCTCAATTTAGGGCTTTCATAGTTGGGCGCCTGTTATAAAGGGGCAGGAAATTGGAAAGGGTAAGATTGGCTCAAAATGAGTATTGCAGTAGATTAAATTGGGACTTTCTCTGCTTCACTATTCTCAAATGCAGTTTTGAAGCTCTGTGGATAGGTTGGCAGCATTTCTTTCCCTTCTTCCTGGGAACTAGAAAGAAAAATGGTCTTTAAATTGTGTAAGCCTAATTGCCACAAGGCAGAAGAACATAGACCCGGCAGTAATTTTCACTAACCTGCCGGTGGTGAGAAGCACAGTTTAGAGTGAGTTCTGTGTGAAATTGCACAGACAGACTTCATTAGGAGGAAAGTTCCTGCTGGGTAAAACCGCACGCATTCATTCTTTCTCTGACTCATTTTCTTTCTGTTGTTATGAGCGCATCTTTCTTTCCCCCCACAGTGCCGGCGGTTTTGCACACAGAGCTGGGTCGTGTCTGTGTTTACCCCTCACATCGCTCCTCTGCCGCTGGCCTTCGTGCCCCGTGGTGCGAAGTGGTCCCCGTAGGAGCGAGGGCTGTGCCACTGGGAAGCGGGCATGGACTGAGCCCTTTGGGTCAGCTTGCCAGCCCACTCCACGGCACTGGCTGTTCCCTGAGTATTCTGGCCTCTTACCTCACTGGCAAATAGATCAATGGGGGTTTTTATCCCATGAATTGAGCAATACACAAAGCATGACTGAATTTCTGGCTTTTTTTCCATTGTAAATTTTCCAAGAGAAAACTAGGGTTGTCAGAATAGAAGTATTCCACTGGCTGTCTCAAGTATGGCAATGTTTTAGTAGGAATTGATGAAAACACTCCATTTGAGCTTTCTTATTTTGTTCTGATAATCTTTAATTCCTTATTTTGTTTAGTTTCAGACTTTAAATGCCATAATTAATATTAATCAATGCATATTGAATAAGACATGTCATAATTAATTTTGACCTTTACTGTTTTAAACATTGCCTACATGAAACAATATGGCATTCTTAGTCTGTGAAGAACATCCAAGTGTTCACGTTGTTCTGAAACAGAACAAAAACAAATGTCAAAATATACAGTACTCCGTGGAATGTATGGTTGCTTTTCTCAACAGATGTGATAATAAATAATATTTCAGGATAACTTAACTTTGAAAAAACAAACAGCTTCATTTTGCCTTCAAAGCATTAAAAAAGATCAGTCATAGATTTGTCTTATTCATATGCAGGCTTTTGGTTTTTGCTGTTTATCTTCCTGTGGTTTGGGATTACTCATAGGTTAAAACAAATCTAGACAGGGAATCTAAAATGATTGTAAGTAAACCTTGCATAATAAGGAAAATAAGACTGCGGAAATTATTCTGAAGTAATCTTACTTCATTTTCAATGTAAAAAATCTAGACTTTAAATTTGATTACAGGAATGAAGCAGTATGTGTGAAAGTGGCAGGCAACAGTGTATTTAGCCAATCTGGATTTGCAAATTCTAGTCTATACATTCACATTTTGGCTCCTCTGGCCACCATGGTAGAGACTTTTTTGCTTTTACACTAATACTTTGATATTTGTCAATGTAAGTTCTACTTAGAAACATTATTTTTGTTCCGCAACACACAAGAATAACCCTAGAAATGCAGATATTGACTATTTTGAAATATTTTCATTTTTGCAAGTACAGGAAACCACTGTTACTCTAGGGCATATCAGAAAAAAAGACTGGGAAGCTGAGCGAAAGGAGGAGACAGATGGATTGACAGAAGGACTAACATAGTAAAGTTTATTTTCTTTTGGCTGAGTATTTGCTTGGCATCCAATAGTGTGTTTGATTATTATTCCAATGAAACACAGGCTTTTTCCTCTTGAATGTCACTGCAGAATGTCTTGGCCTATTTTAGAAGCTATTTTCTTTGGTATTTGTTTTGCAAATTCTTTTCCATATCTGTGTTTATTAATGGGTTTCATATTGGTTTGAATATACATCATTTGGTGTCACAGTGTGAAAGTGAGGAGAATTGCAAATAAGTTCTGAAGGAGCAGGTAGTGGTGCTCATGGTAAATAGTAACTAGGATGCCAGTAAATAATGACAGGTGTACGCCAGCTTCCTGAGATAATTTTTCACCCAGGTATGTAATGGGAGCACAGTGCAGGAGAGCAACAGCCTGCAGCTGTGCTTGCTCGTGGCTGTGTACAGCCACCGCCATAACCTCCTGGGTAAAGGAGGTTCCTCGGGCCTTAAGTAGACAGATTCAGGCTTATCTCAGCCTAAGTAGCTGCTGGTGAATGCCTTCAGAGATGTCTTGGCTTTGTGGTGAAATAGGCTTCTGCTTCAGCAGGGGCTCAGGCAAAGTCCTGGAACAATGTATGGAAATTATCCAGAGGGATCACCTGAAGCTGGCCTGGCTGCGAGAAGATGCGATGCCCGGTCTGAGTGGCACCCGTAGTTTCAAAAAAATTATTAGCAGTCCCAGAAACCCTATTGTGTTTTGTCACCGCTGCCTGGAATTCGGTATGGCCCTCGCTACCAATGCTTGAAAAGACAGAGGAAAATACTTTGGCCCTTTCATCAAAGGGCAGATCACACGCAGCATTAGCCAGGCAGTCACGTGTAGCTTACAGGTTAATGTATCCTAACAAAGGAGGCAGGGGGAGAGAAAGGTGTGTTTGTGAAGCTGAGTCCAGTGAGGAACATGGGCAGAGCAGGCAGCATGTCTGTCTCCAATGAGCTAAACTTCCATTTCAGTATTTTTTTTCCTTTGATATCTGCAAATCCTGGGAGACAGTTCTGAAATGTGCTGTGTTTTGATCCCATTGTACATTTGGAGTAGTAGTTTTGATAGCATTTATCTAGATTTAGCATGGAGTAAATGAAAGCTCTAATATTTTTTTAATCTATTCCCACTTCTTCAACTTGCTATGTATGTTAGGCTGTTTATAAAATGCTGTATGGTTACAAAAAAGATAGGATTAGCAGAATGCTACAGTCATTGCTCTCTAACTTCTAGGTCAAATTTGATCAGCTTACAAGTCAAAGAATGCTTTCTGCCATAGCAGCAAACACAGCTGAGATCGAAAGTCAAGCTGTTGGGAGAAAAAAAAAAGGCTCTAGTCTCTTCTCTTCTCTACATCTTTGCCTCATGAAGTTACATTTTCAGCTAAATTCTTCTTTCAGGCTTTTTATAACTGTTTGTGATACTTGGATGAAAGAGGCAACTTTTTGATTTTAGAAGGCCAGGTTGCCTGAGCCCCAGAATAGTATGTGGCTCCTGTTATACATTGATCATTCCTAAGAAATCACAGCTCTGCAAATGCTAAGGGAAAAAAAATGTATTTCTTCAGTGAAGCTCAGAGATATGAATCAAAGGTATGGAGGAAACAGATTTTTTGCGTAAAGTGTTGTGGGTTTTGTCATGGTCTGGTTTTCTGACAGTAATCAAGCCTGTCTGCAATATTGCCGAAACTAATAACCCTTATAAAGTCAGCAGAAAGTTGGTCATTTATCATCAGTTTATCAAATTCTTCTCCTCGCTTCTGGTGTACACAGTCCTGATGTGGACTGGTAAACAGTGAGGCAGGAAAAAGGTGGTGTCCCATCTCACCGAGAGAATGTTTTTGGATTGATTCTAATAGTCCCAGTATTAGGGGAGAGACTTCTGTCACTTCTCTGCATTGAATGTGATAAGGTGCGCTCGATTCACATCTATATCATGATATAGACTTCATAGTGGTCTTCTCTCTTAGAAACCATGAATGTCAGTGAGAAATGTAATTAATAATGGAGATGGAAGGAAATAAGGCAGTGTTATATAGTTGAAGATTAAGGTAAACATTTTCTTTTGCTGTGGGCTGTGGAGAATTTGTGCACTTTTCAAGTGCATCATGCACCTCTGAGTTTTCCATTTAGTGTTCCATAATGATGAAATAAATATGGAAAGAAAAGACCTTTCTGTACAATATTGATTAGGAAAAGGAGTGGTACGGTACAGAAATTTTCACGGATCTTCCTTAATTCTGACAATTTCAATACAAATTCTGTGAAGGGATCTGTTTTTCTCTTAAAGTGTTGGTTGCATTTCACAAGAAGATATGTGATACCAAGGTAATATGCTTTTTCCCAAATGTCCCATTGTGCTTTCAGCCGTTTGCATTTCTGTTAGCTTAATGTGGACTATTTGCTTTTGAAATTAATGTTTCAGATGATTTTCATTAAAATCATTCAATACAATTATAATTTTATCTAATTATATATTCTTTTAGTTGTCCCTTGGAAAATAGTGAGCTCATTATCTTATTGCTATGATGATCTAGCCATAAGCGATTTTTACTTTTTTTTTGCCTCTGATTTAGCTGCAACAGAAGAGCTCTGGAGGGTCCCAGTTTTGGCATAAGCTGTGTCAGGGTTTATAAAACATCAGGGAACTTCCGGACCTGCAGAAGGAATAGGAAGACAATTTTGGTCTGAGTACATCTACATCTCCAGTTCAGGTCTTGGCTTGGAGGCAGGGAATGCACTTGGGAAATGCTGGTCATTTGTTAGCCCTTTTTTATAGTCATGTGGGCAGAAATCTTGAGAAGCAACATATTGGAATACAAAATAGTAAGAAATGAAAAGGCAGTCCAAGAAGGTGCAAAGTAAACAGCCTTGTTAAATTCTTACCACCTAGCAAATTATGAGATCTTGCCTCTCTATCTTCAGCTTTAAGAAAATGCTGAAGTTGCTTAGAAATGTGACTCTTACTTTGACATCGGTGAGGAGCCAGCCAGTGAAATAACCATCTCTGCACTTCTCTTTGTTTACTCTTTTGGCAGGATTGCTTCTTCATTAAAAAATGAAGGTTCATTTCATCCTATGGGCTGCCAATAACCTAAGCAGGCAGACAGTTCCTTTTTGTAAGCTTATCCGAAACGAACAAAACACCACATTATTTACAGTCTTAATTGTTCTAAAGCTGTCATGGCATGAATTGACATGAATTGCATCTGAAGGACCTTGTACTGAGTGAAGAGCAAGAACAGATCAAAACCCATTTCCTTTAAAAATTAGGCTTTTTTTTCAGGCTGAGCAGCAGTGTAGAAATTAGACTTGAGCAGATTTCTACTGTTTGTGCTTATGTTCAGTCTGGGAATAGCAGGAACTTCCACCTCCTCTGGCAGCTGGCTGTTGCACAGTTGTATTTAGTCCATGATTTTGTCAGGTTTGTGGGAAATCTGCTCGGATCACATTCTCTCTTCTTGATGCAAGGAACTAAAAGACCTCTTCTGTTCATGTTCATTCTTTGTGGTGTCCCAGGCCACACAGAACTAGTGCTCCTGAAATGGTGCTGGCCAAGACCCTGCCCTGATGCCCCTCAGTGCCCTGGACCTTTGGCCAGAGCGCGGCCATCAGTCATTCAAAGGGAGACCAGTGAGCTGCCAGTGACTGCGGGAGCTTTCCCCATCTATGTGCCATCTTCTCCCTCCTATGCCCAGCAGTTTTGCTGCTGGTTTTGCAGTCCCATCATTGAAATTACCCCAAAATCTTAAATTTTGATTTCTTTAGTCAGAAACTTATCTAGGCTGTACTGAAGTGCAAACTGAAATTTTATGCTAGAGTTCTTTTAAATGCTCAGAAATATGTTTTTTTTTTAATGACAAGGTTAGCATAGCTTAACTAAAGGAGAGCAAACAGATTCATAAAGTACTGCTGTATTAGTTACAACTAACATATTACAGGTAACATGGTGAACACAAATCTCATGGAATAATTTCACCAAAATTCATGAGGTTCTGTATTCTTGCAAACTTCTGTTACTGTCTAAATCAGAAATACATATAATTCTCTGACCATAATATATTTTTTTAAATTGTTTGTAAAGAAATTAGTTGTACAGCATGTTCTGAATATTAGAAGTCACTTCCTCACTTGGCCAGAAGCCAGTAATAAAAAAATTATAAGTAATTTTAATTCAAAATGAACTCATTCCTATGCTGGCTGCTGAAAATGCATGAGACAGGCATTGTACTGGCAGAAGGAACTTGGATTCTACCTTCTTCTGCCTGTCTGCCCCCAGTAAAAATCCAAACTGAAATATTTCAAAACAAGTGGGTTTTAGAACAAAATTAACAGCTGTTACAGTATTGGCCCATGGCATTCTTTGACCTGTTTTCTGAACTCCTAATCCATTCAGAGTGCTTTGAAAAAGGTTAATAGGCGCAAATGCAGGAGTATGATTCCTTACATTGCATATAAAATACAAACAGGTTGTAAGGCCCTAGGAAAACAATAGTCCATACCAGAGATTGGGGGTGGGGGGTGGGGGTGGGAGTTCATGCTCTCTGGTGGAATAAACCAAGAGGCCACAGAAGAAACACCTGAAATAATCACTTTGAACAGGTGTGGATTAGCTGTTGTTTGTATTTGATTTATATCTGAAACAGCAGGAAGAAGGGCATAAACATACTTAAAGCCTCTGCGTTGAATTCCTCCTCCTACAATATCATTTTGGATACTGGTAGCTAATCCTTTCTAAATTGCAGTCTGTCTCTGAACAAGCTTTTGTGCCTGTGAACCCAACGAAGTGGATTACCTATTTTATATTTTTTCCCAAAGGACAAACTCTGCCTGGACCTCCCCAAAAAGTTCATTTGCTAACTCGCTTTCAAGCTTCCCCCTTCAAGCTGCCTGATGATGTGTCCTTAGGTGTGGGTAGAACTGTTTGTGATATCCCCCCTGTTTCTCAAGGGAAAAGCTTTTCTAGTGCAATACATCTGTGAATATCTTTCACAGTCACAACACCGCTATGACCTTGGTGTGAAGAATTGTCTGGATGAAATTCATTGCCAAACCTGCTGCCACACAAAAAGCAGCACATCTGAATGATGGGACTAAGGCCTTGCTAAATATTGCCCTCAAATGGGAGCCAGTCAAGAAAACATCTCCCTTCCTCTATTACAAAAATTAGAATTATTCATGAAAGCTGCAGAATACCTCTGTGCTTTGTTATAAAATTGCAAAGACTGGGTTAAAAAAAATAATTTCACTATTCCTTCTCTGCTCCCATACTCCCAAGCTGTTTTGAAGGAAGTTTATCAATCGGTATTTAGTGCTGCAACATTGACTTTAAATGCCTTGAGTTCTTACAAGATATATTTAATCTTATTTTTAGTTTTAGAAGTCTTATGGCAATGAAAAAATGAATATACCAACGTATATGGCAACGTAGTCTATTAAAATGTTAGCAGGATTGTACTATATGGGAGAAAAAGTAACTGGAGCTTGCTGAATTGGGTTGTAATCACAACTAATAAAAACTACTTTTTCTAAGCTAGAGCTCTGTACCAAGATGTCTCTTCCTATTTCCACTTACCCCAGACAGTATTCTCCACTGCTTCTGCCTACCTGCCTTTCCCATTTAATTCTGGATGCTTTTAAATAGATACTAAATAGTTAATTTTTCTAGAGCATTTGAAAATTCGATTCATTATTCCCAACTGCCTCAGGTTTCTCAAGCTAAAGATGGGATAAACCTGATTATTATTTGCGAAGCCAGTAATTGGAAAACTGATTTTCTGTTAGCAGCCCCAGTTTACTCTGCTCAAGAAGAAGAAAACATTGACCTTTCTACCTGTCACCATGAAGTGAGTCACGTCTGACAAATGTTTGAAGCTGATGTGCACTATTTGCAAGATAAATCAGTATTGCAAATCACTCTGTTTTATTTTTGTCTTAGTACTTCAGATGGGCCCAGAAAAGTGCCTCAGGCTTCTCCTGTCTCATCCAATTATTTGCTAGGCCCAGTCACGTTGACTCAAAATAACTTACTAGACTGTTCCTTGCTTTTGAGGTGAACTGAGATCCCATGGCCATGACCCATGTCTTCTCCCAAGCACGTGGCTGAAGGTGCTAGTTGGGCACTGGGCAAATCTGCTGAGACAGCAGGAAAATCCTCCCTGGTTGGTGGGTGGGATGGGCACCGGTCCCACCTGTGGTGTCCCCATAGCCCAGGAGCTTCCACTTGCCCTTTCCTGGGTGTCGAGGTGGCAGTGGGTGAGGAAGCTGAAGAATTGTGTGGCTGCCTCTGCTATTGCTGTCGTCTCTCACTGGAGATCAGAGACCCTTTTGAAGAAGGGACCATCAAATAGTCTGGCCATTTCTGCAAGAATACATCTGGGTAAAAAATTGGGCAAAAATAGCAGAGAGAGAAATTCATGGTGCCAGCACATGCCTAGAGCAAACCATAACACCCAGAAGATGCCAAAGTCACACCGTGCTGTATCTCTAACTGGCCCGAGCAGAGCATCCTGCTAGGTCTGGGGTAAGGACCTGGCTCTGAACGCATGAACCTACAACATGTGTTGTGGTGAAATCACTTTCCCTCTTCTTGCTCCCAAAATCTGTGGTGTGTGACTGGGCAATGTGCTGAGGCTTAAAAACTCCTGTTCTGGCCAAGGTGAAGGATTCTTTGCTTAATTTCTTCTAATTCAGCTTAATTGCAAAGTATTGGGTATGGTATTGTTTGGCTTGAAACTGGTGGTATGGTAATGGTTTTAATTTTATCTCTCAGCTTGAAGACTGACTTGTAAACATTAGCTGACAGGCATATCTTTCATCTCACTGACAGTAAACCTATCTGTCAAAAATCCCAATTAATATTCAGAGAGGGAGAAAAGTAATGCAATTCAAATTAGGTTAAATCACTTGAGTTAGGATTTGGAAGTTCTCCCTTTGAATATCTTAGATGTTTCTTCAAGGTATTATTCTGCATGTATGATGTCCAACTGCAGTGAAATGGTGGCTGTTTGATCACTGCCTTTGTGCCTCTAGAAAGAAGTGGCCAGTTCAGGGTTTTGTTTTGTTTTGTTTTCGGTGTCCTTGTTCATGCTTCTGCCTTGCCAGTCAACAGCTGTGCCTTAGGCTAGGAAGCGACTTGTTTCTTGGTCTGTGTCATTCACTACTGTATTCATTTGTGCGTTTCCTCAGTGAAAATAAATATTTTCTTTCCGCACATTCCATTAGCTGTAGATATTTGAGTTTCTTATTTACATTTTAAAAGACGTGAAGTCAAATACACAGCAGGTCAGCAAGCACTGTCTGCATCCTCTGAAGAGTGTTTTCAATGTTCACATGCCAGCTGACCTTCACAAATGAATCTGTACAGCCCCCCAAAGGCACATCTGAATAAACACATTACAATGCCATTTGAACGTGTAACTTTGACATGCACAATAAATCCAACACATTCTGCCTATACAGAAGTATTAAGTGTATTTGTATTGATATTTCAGTTATCATTGTATTCATCTGTTTACTTGATAGTCTTGAAGTCAATATTCAGGTCTTAATTTGACAGTTTTAGAAATCAGTAGGCAAAAGTCTTTGTCTTCAGCTCACCTTCCTTTTGAGGCAGGCATCGCTCACGTTTATGTAGGAGATACTACTGAGGAGTTTTGATGACGGTATGAGTCTGAACTGGCATGTTTGTAGCTGGAAGTAGCTAGACTAGGAATGCAGCAAACTTGTCCTCCCATTTCTCAGTGCACTGAGAAACACAACTGTCCATGGTTTTTCTCAGCCCTAATTGAAGTTTTTTGATAAGTGGTTGCTTTGTAACAGTGACTCATGACTACATCTGTATCAAATGTGAAAGGTGGTTACAAAAAGCCGGTATTACCCAGCTAATGACATGAGCCATGTGGCATTGAGTAGGAAATGACAAATGAATGCCCTTAAGTGTGGATGTCTGCTATCTGCACAAATGGGGCTTGCTTGAATGAAATCCCTGTAAAGAAAGAAAATTAAATGAAGTGTTTATTCTTAAGTGGATTTTCTTGCTGTAGGAAAAACTGCTGGAATGTTTTCAAGTAGCCTAGGAAACAGTATTAAAACTTTTTGCATGAGAGGTGGAGGTGTTGGGCTTAATAAAGAAAAGTAAAGATCTGAACTCCAGCTTCTATAAAGTACAAGCATAGTCATCCCCATTCATCTGTTAATGTAGTGTGATAGCAGAGGGCAATAGGCAAAACACCTTTACTTGTTTGACCTGCTTCAAAGTTCAGTGAGATCAAAGGCAGGCTTCTCGGTGACTTCGGGAGAGGCTGAGCACTTAAAAACAAAGCCAGCCCTTGTGCAAGGTTTTAAATATTTCTAGCAGAAATTTCTAGGTACGAATGCAAGAAGCTTAACTTCATCTTTGCTGCTGCCTCTTTTCTTATCCTTTTGGTTTTGGTGATCACCAAAGCTCTGCAACCTGTTGCACCCAGGTCTGATTCTGCATTGCATCTGCTACTAATAGGTGCTAGCATAGACATACTGTTGCAAAACCTTTCTGTGCTCTGGTATTGCGATGTTCTCATTTGAGTATGATGTTCTAGCTTCTTTGCTGTTTGTCAGGGATCTAGTTCAATTGCTTGCTTCTCATTTTGTATTGTATCTTTCTGGACAAGTTTTCCAGGCTGTAGGTCTCACATACTAAATGAGCAACTATTGCCACTTTACGGGGATGAATTTTGCTCATGTAACCTGTTAATGTTGTTGGGCAAAGTACCAGACAACTCAGCCCGGAGGCTTTTTTTTTAGTATGTGTCACTGACAACAGACACACAGTTGTTCTTCCCTGGGACTTTTTATCTTAATGCACTGTCAGCCCAAGCATGGGTCTTTTCTGATGCACAGATCATGTAAAAGCCTCTTGCTCTGTGGTTTTTCTATACTGATGACTCTGTGGATGAGCTTTTTCTTATCTCCTTATTTCCGTTTGATGCTGCAGCCCTCTTTTAATGCTTTTAAGGGAACCCAAATTTGTCACATAATTCTTTCTGCAAGTTCAGGGAAAAAACCCTTATACCTGGCAAAGTAATGACAGAAGAAACAGGTTGTCCTTTAGAATGAAACAAATATGATGGTTCTCTTCATAATTGTCTCTACAGTTGATATAACATATGGAGAAAATACAAACCCATTCTATACCGAGTTTTAAAACTTGTCTGTCATCTGTTGAATAGAAAAACTGGGATAAACACCTGTATTTCTACATTATAGAGCTTCAGTAAGTTCATATAATGTATTATGTAAAACTTTTCTATGATTTGATCTCTGAAATTGTACATTAGTGCGTAGGTAAGCTGGAAGATAAAGCGAAATCATGTTCCATTGAAAGAACTTTAATTTGCATGTAAATTTATTGAAAGATGGATTCAAGAGGGGAAAAAAGGTAGACCTAAGTATGAGACAAAAAGCATTTATATCTGGCATTAATAGCGTTTCCCTAACGTTAGAGCAGAGAACAGGTGCGCTTCCCCTCTGTAAGGATGAACTGTTTCAATAGTAATAACGATTTCATATAAGTGAAAACAGTAATTGATCTGATTTACATTAGAATGTAAATTATTCATTTGTGAACCACATGGAATAAAATTAGACTAGCCAGCAGAAAGACTTATGTCTGTGTGTGTTCCTGCCCTAGGTGTGTGATATTCACTGTACAGCTAGCAAATTCTTAAATAACACATAATTCCAGCAAAAAGCATCTATGTAGATGATACACATGAAAACAACTATAGGAAATGTCATTATACTTTGTCATATATTTCACAATTCAAATGGAGGTATAGCCAAAGTTCTGCAATTCTTATGCAGAAACTTGATCGTAACCCCTTTTTAATTCTATTATCCCTCATATGTCTTTTGCTTAGTAAACCTTAGTTTTGCTCTTTTTCCAATGGAACAGCAGTGAAACTGATTTCATGTTTAGGTATTAGTCATTTGCCCTCTCAGAAGCAGCAATATTTGCCACACCATTTTTCTAACTTGTTTTTGGGAAGGGTTGTTTGTAGAGGCACTCTGGGTACGTGTATGATATAACACTCCATTTCTTATACTCATTTATCTATTTCACCAATGGCTCAGTCCCATGGGAGGATCCACTGTTCAAATCGGTGAGAACTGAATGTCACTAGCAGCCCTTCAGTGCGAGTCTGCATCCATTTGGGTCAGCCCTTCTGCTCACCAGGGAAGGTGTGCAGGCTCCAGGGCTGTAGTTGTTCCCTACGATGCTTTGGCAGAGATCTGGGGCAGTGAAAACCAGCAGGGTACCTCTTCTGGGTCGTAGCTCCTAAAGGATGTTATCAGAAGAGATGTTTTTCAAAATGATGTTTTCTACAGGGACCTTCATCCTGCATCCAACTTGCTGACATGTTAGAAAATAAACAATAACACAGAGCTTTTCTATTGAGCTTTTCTTTAGAAATCTCAAAGGGCCTTGCATAACATTTGCATGTACTAAAAGCCGAGAGATAATTTAATCCATCACTAAGTACAGCTAACTGAGGAGTGGGCTGCAGCAACTCTTTGACAGTGACAAGATTACCGAATGGCTTTGGGAAGAGAACGCAGAAGAATATCCAACTGAAATTGTAAGGGTACTTACGCTGGATGTAATTACGTGTAATACAGTTTTCCCAGAACACAAAAAGCAAATACAGATGCCTCCTGAAACCCGTCATCGCTGCACGAAGTGATGCTGCGAGGCTGCAGCTGCAGCGGGGTGTGCTTCACGGAGGATTCAGTTCAATGGCCAAACAAAAGCTTAACACGCTGTCTGCGAGGAAAGCCAGCAAACCAGGGATTAGAGAGACTAAGTGGGCCTTGTGCACAAGTCCGTGAATGTCAAAGTGCTCTAAATTAATCGCATTAAATCTTTATAAATGGGCATTTTTTCCAGAAAAGTTAATGAAATTAAATAGATTTAGGTGATGTCTCATGGGATTCAAGAATGTCAGACTCTACTAATGAGAAAATATCTTGGTTTACATTTCTGATTTTTACAGAAGCATGTGAGTAAACATGATCGAGTTTTAACTGGAAAATCCCACTGGCTAAGCTTTCAACTTAAGTCACTCTTAATGCAGCCTGGGAAGGGAATCCATGAGCTAAAAGGAAGGATATGTGGGTGTTGCTTTTTAGGTGATATTAAGTAAAACTCTAAAACCAGAGGAAAAAGTAATCCAGCAGATAACATGTGGGGGTGTTGTGGTTATGCAGTCATGCTGAAAATAATCATCAAATTCAGTACAGTCATTTCAGCTAGAGTTATAAATACTAGGATCAAATTTCCTTCCTCTTTATTTGAGAAATTACTTGTAGAGAGCAGAAGTGAACTATTATTATTTTTCTAAATGCTGTTGTGCTTCCTTTCATTGAGGAGGTCTTGGACGGAAGAGTGGCTGCACACAGAGTACTGGTGGGCGCCAGGCAGCCTGGCGGGCTTATTGAGGCCACCAACATTTCCATTGGGTAGAAAAAGTTTCTTGACAGAAAAGAAAGATGTAGGGAAATGTCTACATTAAACATCCCCAAAGACTTTGTCCTTCAGCATTTTGAGCAAGTTCCCAGCCACCTCCTTCACCCATGATTTCTTCAGAAGCTCGGAGTGGAGCTTCAGCGTGCTCTGCCGAGTGCCTTTGAGTTTGCCTGCTCAGTGTCCCTTGCCAGAGTTTCATCCACTGAGTGTGATCAACAGTTTGGCCAAGAGGATTTTCTGATCAATACCTTGTTGCTTCTTCTGTGGGTTGGCTGGGTTTGGTTGTGGTGGTTTTTTTGTTTGCTTTTTTTTTTGTTTGCTTGTTTTGGTTTTGGTTTTTTGTTTTGTTTTTTTTTTTTTCCTCAGATCAATTTACTACAGGTAAACTGGGCTCTGTTTCCTCTTAACCCCACCTTCGGTTGTTCCAAGCAGCATAGAATGAGACTCAAATTCAGATATGAAACTATTTCCACTCCATTACTTCTTTGCTAAATTGCCTGTGGTTTAAATGCAGAAATTGCAATGGGCCAAATGCTGTTCCACAGTAACTTTTCTCATCTTGTAAAGCAACTGAGCAGAGTTTGATACAGTTTCCCTGTTGTTAATCACCATAATGGTAAACAAAACCTAATGTTATGAATGCATTAAAAATAAATGAAAAACAGCATTGCAAAGTGAAGTGGCGGGTAGTTGCATTTGCTCATTATATACTAAATAACCCAAGCAGTTAAGGCCTTTGCTGGTTAATTGCTTTGCTTTCTCTTTTAGAACAGAAGTCATATTTGAATATAAATTGGGGTGCCATGTTTATCATGTACCATTTTTTTATGACTAATTAACTTTCTTTTGCATTTAAACTACTCAAGCCAATTGAACTTCAGACTCACAAGAACCATACTCTCCATTTGGGAACACATTTAAAATTCCAGGAAGGGATTGCAGACAGTCTGAAATTCATTATTGGCTGTTACACCAATACTTCAGATCACTGGAAGAACAAAGTGGTACTGCAAAGATTATTTGTTGTGCAATCACTTTCAGAGCTCTTTGCTATTTGCAGAGCAACCTAATGAAATATGGACATGTTTATGCAAGATTGTTCATAGGAGATCATTTCAAGCACTCTAGTTAAATCTTTCTATTTGGTACATTAATTGGTCTTTTACAACAACAGTGGGAGTTGTAAACGAATTCAAGATTCATTTTCAGATCGGAGGGATTTATTTTTTTCTTCCCCCCTCCCCCTGTAAATATCCACGAAGGTAAGTTGAATTACTGCAGATGGTTTAGCCTGGGGGAAAGTATGTATTTTTAACAAATTGTAATTGCAAAACACATTTCCATGACAGAGAGCTCTTGCACCATTGAACTATTGAACATGCTTTCTTATTTTATTTAATATTTTGATAACTATCTTTTGCAGCTATAAATGCGTAATGTTGAAAATCCTTTCAAATATGATAATAGCAAATGCTCTTCCACACATGACGCCTGAGTTTTGTCACTCATGAGTTTTACTAACCGAATGGGAGGCTTATGCAGAAGGAGGGTGTCTATCTCCAGCAGTGCTGGTGTTTGCGGAGAGGCAGTGTCATCTGGGGGTCTGCGACTGATCTGGCACGGGTTCCTTTTATTCTTGAGCAAATCAATCTCTCTGTTCCAGGTGACTACCTGATAAATAATATGGAAAGCTAAGGTGCCTTGGCTGTGTTGTGTATTTGCACTTACTTAAACCCCAGAATACAGCCCAGCATAGCAAGTTCTGAATTGGCCTGCCAATTTTATTTTTTCCTGGCTTTCCTTGGGAAATGGGGGACATGAGGGGAAAAGCAAACTTCTTCTGTTCAATCTAGTTCAGTGCTAGCTAAATTCCAAGGTAATTCATGGCAGATATTTCCAGAGAATCTGCATCCTTACGCAGGACTCGCCAACCTGTCTCAGTGTGCAGATGTTACGGTGACTGCATGCCAACTTACTGAAATGTTTTCTCTCTCAGACTGGGTTACTAAGACAACAGCTCCACTCGATTCTTTAAAGCAAATCCATTATCTGAATGAACATAACAAGTCCTTCTGCCACTCCTTGCATTTCTCCAGTCATTTTCCGCTCTCACATTGCCTCAGGGTAGTTGCAGGGTGCTGACTGGTTAATTATACGGTCTCTATTCTCTGAAACTCCTAAGACTCTGATGGCAGATGCTGCTGTACTAGTTCTCCTTTAGAACTGGTGTAGGGCAACTGCATGGTGATCAGCTTTGGCCCAAAAGGCAAGTGCTAGGTTTCTGGTACATGTTCATCAAAAGGATGCGGCAGCATGTTGTGGTTTCAAACCACTGTGATTCAAATCACACCAGTCCTTGTAACGTGCACTGGCCTGGGAATCAAACAGTGGCATGAGAAGAAATGGATTTGGCTTGAAAAGAATTTCTTTGTGTCCTAAAGGAAAAGAAACCCAAACGTTAATGGTCCTTAAGTAATCTAGGAATGTAGTTCAGATGCAGCATTACAGAAACGGAGCATTACTGCAATGTCGTCAGTGGTCTGTGTGAGGTATTAGTGGCATGGCATAGATAGATGTTAAATTCACACTTCCAACATTTGTAAGACTGAGCAGTGAAATAATTTTGTTGTCTTTATTCCTTAATTTGAGGCACTTTTTTTTTTAAAGAGCTGAACATTAGCTTCCTAGAGATTTGGCTATTGCTATAAATTTTGCGTTGACAGTGCACCAGTATAATGAAGATGGTTGGCAGTAGAAAATCTGAAGACGGGGAGAGAGGTTAGATGAAGAAAACATCCTAATCACATAAATCATTACTCCAGGGCAAAATGTAATGAGCGTTTTTTAAAACATGAGCTGTCTGCACTGTGACATCCATTTAACACCGTACCATCATGCCACACCAATAATTTGTTAACTTTAATGAAATCCTCCTCCCCTTCCACGTCACCCATGCTTTTGATTAGTCTGAAGATATCACAACAATACTCAGTATTGATTTCCCTATAAAGACAGACTCTTGGTGCCCACGGATAAATGTGGGAGCAAGTGACACTTGTGACCGTGTGGATTTCAAATTAATGGGCTACTCTGGTATGACTAAAAGAAATGATAGGTACCTTGTGGTATTAATCATTTTGTGACAGTCCATCCTAATTGCACCTTTTTTAAACCACTATAGAAAATCCAGCTTTCAGGGTTAAAACATCCTGTTGCATATCATCCATCCTCAGTGACATCCATGTCTTCAGTACAAAATGTGGAATAAAAATGGTGCAGAAGAAGAGGTGCAAGACTGAGGAATTTTTAGGTTTCATATCACCTTTGACTTCTGAGCAGACATAAACAAGCTCCTATACAGAAAGTGGCGATAGAAATTTCTTTGCAGTCATAAGTGAAAATCTGGAGCAAAACTAAAGAGACATTTTTCAAAACTAAAGAAACATTTTTATTCAGTAATGACCTCGTTTGAAAGAATGATTGCAAGAGAAGGATCTGTCTGAGAGGCCATATTTATCCACTTGATGCATATGTGTGTTTACTTACATTTACATAGGGAAAATAGTCTGACACGTTCCTCTTTTACTTCCCCATAGGAGAAGTGCAAATATCCATTTAGCTAAATAAAATATGGCTGTCTTTGTGATTGCTAACATCTTTTCCTCCTGATCTTTCATTTATAGTGCACTTTTCAATACCAGGATGTTGATCACTAGAATCTTGTTAATTCCCCCGTGGGGAATGGGGCTTTTACTGACTTGCAGCCTTATCAGCAAGGAGACAAATGAAGCTCTTTGTCTTATTGTTTTCTCTTTTATTCAACGAATTACAGGTTTGATGCAAATCCCATTAAACTCCCAGTGTGTGCAGGATCATTTTTCTATTGCAAAGCTGCTCTACTTTTTCCTTCTGTTAGCTGTGAGGAAGAGGTGAGAGCCTCCACCAGCTGTTGTCTGGGCTTGGTGTCATGCTCCTAATGCTCCTTTATCCGCTAGCCAATGTCATTTGCAGAACTCATAATGCCAACATAGCGAAGTCATACTAAAAAGTGGCTTAACATTTTGCCTGCATTTCAGTCCCTGTAAACTGGAGAAAAAAACCCCAACAAACACCTAAACCCCACAGCCCAAAGTACCCAGCAATTTGCTTATGTGGCAGAGGTATTATGGGGCTTCACAGAATGGTGCAAAGGATAAGATAATTACTGTGCAGACATACAGACGCATGTATACAGGCATGCATTTCTCAGTACGAATGGCACTTTTAACTCTCTTGTACTCTTTATCTGGCAATGATCCTTGCAAGCTGTTTCTTGTAGTCAAACATGCTCTGAAGCATAAAAGAGGCATGTTTCCCTCATGAGATCTTGCCACCGGGACCTCACAGCGTGCTGGAGGAAGGAGGTGCATGTTCTTTTTTTCCCCTGTGCAAACTCTGAATCACCAAGAAGCTTGTTTGCACTGGGGCTTTGTGGTGGCAGGTCCCATATGTTGCCTCTCTTTCTGGCTCTTGCTTTCAAACGAGGTGCTGCGCTGAAACCAGAAGAGGCTTTTTCAGATGACAAAAGGGCAACACCATTTCTGCTGGGATTTGTCCCAGTTTTAGCATGGTGAGGTCGGGACAATAACTGATTCCGCAGCTTAATGATAAAAAGGATAATGCTGTTAGGGTGACTGTTTAAAGGAAAGGTAGTGGGCTTTATCTATCAAGAAGTTTAACCACAGACAGTTCAACTCCTGCAAATCCTCTTACCTCTGGAATACTAGAGATGGTGATGGGTCTTCTCACAGTCCTTCCTAATCCCATCTGTCCTGGTTTCAGCTGGGATAGAGTTAATTTTCTTCTTAGTAGCTGGTGCAGTGCTTCGTTTTGGATTTGGCATGAGAAAAATGTTGATAGATGGGACACTGATGTTGATAGATGGGACAGTTTCTAGTTGCTGCTGCGTGGTGTTTATACTAAATCAAAGACTTTTTGGTTGCAGACTTGTGCCCCCCTGGACTGGGTGGCTGTAGGGGGAACGCGGAGCTGGGGGGCGGCACTTCTGCCTGCTGCTACAGCCTGTCGGTGGGAAACCGATAAAGTCAGGTCTCCTTACGTGGTGGCTGCCGATCTGCTGCTGCCACAGGCTGAGTCAGTCTCATTAGCACACCACTTCATTAAGTTTTTCCTTTAATTGCTTCATTGGGTTAAGCATCAGTAAGCATCTAAGGATATTTTTCTATTCAGCAACAGAGAAAGGAGGAGATGTACAATACGTGATGTTTTTCATGGGTTGTCAGTGAGAGATGGGAACACTTCTGCTTTCACATACCAGATTCTGGTTTCTTTCCTCCTATTTATGATTAAAAGAGCAAACATCAATCAATGGCATAACAATGAATGACAGCTACAGGGAATGGACGTGAAGAACAAACGTAACTTTTTTGACTTTTTTTTGTTGTTGTTTTAATTCTTAATTTTACCGAAGACCATGAAGATTAATCAGATCCATTGAAACTGCAGTGGCTACATCTTCCAAAATACTGCTTTTTTTCTAATATTAAAAAAAAAAGAATTAGTCTTTGACTGATTCTAAAATTCTTGTCGTTGAAAGACTTAGGAGCTGTAAGCAGTAGTGTAATATTTGCTCTTATCTGTCTGTCACATACATACTCACTTACTCTCAGTTAATTTGTCGCATATTTTGTAATTACCATTAACCATATGAAATCTCTAAATGAAATGCATTGCCGACATGGTCATTTGCAGTTATTCAGTTTCAATTAACCAGATCTTTTTAATAAACCTGAAACTCTCTTTTAATCTTATCTGTAATTTCAGGAACTGCCTTCTAACTTCATCATACTGGATTCTGGGTTCTAGTTCATTAGTTTTGAGCAATTTTTTTTGCCAAATATCATTAGAAATATTGTAAAGTTCCCATAGGTTGTTTTAATTTATATTTTTTATGTGTTAAATTACATTTTTTAACTATTACTTTATCTTCACCCCTCTTTCCTATATTTATCAGTAAAAATATTTCCCAAGTCAATTCATTCTTTACACTAGGTTACAAGGCACTATTTAGTTTCCACATGTGCGCACACACACAAGTTATAGCGTGACATTCTTGCCTGGAAAATGGGTTTGTTGGTCAAAGAGCTTTTTACGCATAGTATGGCTGTTCACATGATCTGCCTTTGGGAAATGAAAGGCAGCAGGTTTCCTTGACTTTATCAATTTCTCTTATCTGTACATGAGACTGTTGCAGTGGCTTTTCACCATCCTGAGCAGGTAAAAATTGCTGTCCTTGTAGCTGAGGTTGCAGACAGTATTGCCCCTGTCCTGCCTCTCTGTTCATATGACAGAGGAGGCAGAGAAGGGGATGGATGCCTGGACCCTGCCAGCCCCAGTGAGAGACAGATACTCTCAAAGTAGCATTTCTTTTTTTCTGTCCTGGACCATGTCTCATTTCTGTTCGTTGCCCAGTTATTAAGCTGGTTGCACTCATGGTTTGTTCTGGTATGGGCTGTGAAGTGAGGCAAGTCTGGGTAGGGGCTACCTCCCAGCGCCTGCACTGGGGGAGAGGAGCTGGGTGTTTGACTCACAGCATCCTCAGGAATGGCTCTCTGTGCTCCTGGCTCTTTCAAAATAACTTATTCCTGATAAACTTTCTCAAAGACTAATTATATTTTGTTTAATGCAATTTTTTTAACATAGATGCACTTTGCATGCAACTGTATGGTTTGTGCCTCCTTGAAGATCAGGCTGCATTTTATGCTTGCTCAGTTATTAAAGGCTAAAAAAGCGCACACCGTTTAGTACTGTGCCTTTCAGTTCTGAAGTACAATTGTTTATATTTTGTAACATTTGGGAAGTCTTTCACGAGCAGATAAGGTAACATCAAAGTCTTAATAGTTTATTTTACAAGGATATTTTTGAGTCTTTCTAATCTTCTTGCATGATTGCTTATCTTCTCCACTCAACTTGTTGAATGAAAGGATAATCTTCCTTTTGGATTAGTTTTGGAATTTTAGACCAAAAAGTCCACAGTGGTTTATATATGAGAGTATTTTATTGTTGCTCATGGTGCCTCTGTTTGAAGTTCAGTGTTACAAAGTACACACTAGATCAGTTTTTCATTTTGCTTAGCTGATAGCATTAACTGAAAGTCCTTAAAAAGAGTCAGTAAGTTAAATCAACATAAATATATATAATAATTTTTCTGTCTTTCTTCTAGAAATCAAGGTACAAGCAAAAAATGTTCAGAACCTACAGTGAATCAGTTGCAAAATTTTCTGAGATGATTGAGGTTGTCTGGGCTGAGACATCCATTAAGAAATGTGCAGAACTGTGTGAAAACCTAAATCAAACCTCCAGTCATACATGCTCAGACTATGGTAAATAAAAGATGGTTCAAACCAGGCTGTTATTCAGGGTCATGGTTTTTATTACCCTGAAATTAAAATGCCTAGAAATGTATTTGACAAAAGAAACTAGTGATATTATACAAGGGGCTGCGGCTTTAAAAACCTTCACATTTTCACATGTGCAAGCCAGTCTTGAGAGGTGGCAACAATATCTGAACATATCTAAAATGCCTTTACAGATTCCACTAGATATATATTTTATTCTATCAGTGTTTTCAAGGAACTGTTAACAATGCAGTATAATCAAGTTCCTTAATTTAAGATGGATACATACAGAAAAAACCAGCTCATGGGGAAAAGACCTTTAAAACTAGTAATTGTAGGTATGTTTTGCTCATGAAAATAACCAATTGGCAAGCACATTTATAAAGACAATATGTGCAATTAGATTTGCAATTATGCATTTTGTTTATTGGCAAACATTCCTTCTCCAGTTTGAAACAAAGAAGAAAATGCAATGAGTAGCTTTCAGATGACACTAAATGTTACATGTAAATGTGTTTTAGCAAATCTACCCCAAGCAAGTCTAATAGAAACTGCTGATTTTCATAAAGGGAAATAACATTTGGTTAAAGTTTAATGTTAAGGAAATGAACTGTCACAAAGTATAAGGCTTGAACAGACTGAGAAGGGATGACAGCAATGCCAGTTTCAGACCCAAATGCTGCTCAAGTGCCATGGTAACACTCATGCATTATTTATTTCCATGACTAAATATAAGCATTACTTTTGCTATCCCAAACTGAACCACAGCTGGGAATTAAAGTTTTCTCTCGGTAAAACTCATCAGTCTTACTTGATCTATCAATCTTGCCAGGCAGGCTTTTCAATTAGCCAGGCAGCCATTTGATCCACTTGCACCAGCACAGCTGTGGTGGGGGGTGCAAAGAGCCCCCAGGGGCTTGCACCACCCACCACCCCATCCAGCTGCTACGGGAGAGAAAGGGCCCGTATTTTCATCATGACGAGTGCACTATTGGCCCTATGCGTGGGTGCAGCACGTTCAGAAGAGAAGAAACAAGCTGCCAGGAAAATGTTTTAGTTGGTGACACCTGTCCAGGTCTAAGGGATGGTGCTGCAGAGAAACTGGCAGAAAATGTGCTGATGGCCAAGCGCGTAGCCCTGACAGCCTGCAGGGCAGCAATGCTGCCCCCTCCTTCTGTATTAAAGTTTTGGATCTTAGGTCAACTTCTGCAGTAAAAGATTAATTGCAGGCTGTTACTTGACATCCCAAGTTGGCAGCATGTGTTCGGGCTGGAGACGGGAGGAAAGCTCCCAGGACAGAAGATAAAGACCGACATGTCCGCTAGTGTGAACTGGCATGGTTCAGCTGCAGGGAATGAAATTCTGCCAGTTTAGATTTACTAAGACTCCAACCAAAAGCTCATAATAAAGTTACAATGAGCAGACACCAGTTTCTCCAGAAAAAAAACCTCAAAACGAGTGTTGTTGAGAGAGAGTGAAACAAAGGCCTCAGACTTGCTCATCTGTCATTCAAGGAATGAGGACTTGTGACGGCCATCGCCTGGGCACATGGCAAACGTTACTACATGAGTAAGGCCATTAATTTATCGTGTCACTACGGAACAGCTTTAGATTGGGTTCACAGTTGAGGCTCTTGATGAGTCAGGGCTGTAGCAGTTTAGTGCTCGTGGTCCAAAATTACCAAGAAATTTGCAGGAGAGAAACAAATCCTTCCCTCTCTCTAACCCGAGGGACGGACGGGCTCCCTGGAGGAACACGGACAGGGTGCGGGAGTGTGGGACCCCTGTTAAGGACGATGCAGCTTCCCAGCCAGGCGTGAGATTTTGCTGCTGCCAGAAGCCCTGGAGATGTCTCTGGAGCAGGTTTGCTCCTTGCCCTGTTGATTGCACCTTATGGCCCTGCCTAAAACCTCCCAAGTCTATAGGGGAATGGGAAAATACTGAATCCTCCACCTGTACGTTGCAAAAGCTTCCTTCAAAATGTAATAAACAAGCTCTTGGAGGACCCTGTCAGAGGTAGGCATCCAAACCCCACTGAAAATTCATTAAGAGTTGGGCTTCCTTAAGCTCTTCTGAAAAGCCCAATGCACACAAGTGATTTCTGAAGCATGAAATCGATGCTCAGTTCTGCGATAGTGCCAAGAGCAGAGTACACTGCCAACTTCTCACTCCTGCTTCAAGCTCTGGCACTCAAAAGGGACAGGTAATAGTTACAGCAAGGCTAGTTACAATTTAAAAATTACTTTCCTTGCCATTCTTTTGGCCACAGTTTGTTATAGAAGAGAAGACTCTTTGAACTTGAGCATTCAAGGAGTCATCCTTAATGACCACAATTTGAATTTCAATACGCAAAGACAGATGGCAAGTTTAGTTTGTCCATAAATTGTACATGGAATCCTTCTATCTAATTTCCTGTTGTTTCCCAAAATGTATGGAAAAGGATCACAGGTAATTACCAGGATGACTGGTCATTAGCTGAGGCACAAAGTGGCCGAGAACTGCATGCACGCGAACTACCCGTGCTATGTGGCAATCCTTGGTTAGTCTTTCAAAGAAAA
Source organism: Falco peregrinus (assembly GCF_023634155.1). Taxonomy (NCBI): domain Eukaryota; kingdom Metazoa; phylum Chordata; class Aves; order Falconiformes; family Falconidae; genus Falco; species Falco peregrinus. Next base: position 29,422,808 of record NC_073729.1, on the reverse strand, counting down.
AACCAGTATTGCCTACTTTTGGGAAAATTAATTGTGGTTTGGATTTGTGCAAAGAGTACGAAAGGCTTCAGCCTTCTGATGTGTATTTTGCAAAGAACTGGGCTGGATGCAGCCTGGGCTACTGTGCGCCACCCTCTTGCCATGGAAGAGCTCTGTCCTGGCGGGTGGGAGCTGGAAGGGCTGGGAAGCGGCACGTCGGTGTGCTTCAGAGGGTGATCCCAGTTACCTTAAGAGTCACCCATAAGAGTCCTGTATACAAAGATATACACATTTTTAATACAATGATGGAAGTTTCAGCAAATGGTTTGTTATGGGTTACGGAGTACATGGGTTGTGCAGGAATTCCTCAGCACGCTACATTTTATAACTTACAACCTTTTAGCTTAGTGCTTTTTACCGCCCAGGTTCATGTATTGTTAGTACTGATGTAACATTTTTAACATGTTGTAAACTACTTATTGAAAGAATGTTAACATACAGTGAGATAGATGTGTCTGGCCACAAGTAACGACAAAGTTATATTTGAATTAATCTAACATTTGAATATCAGGAAGGAAACAAAAGCACTGCTGATAAGGCTTGTTAATGTTGGGCAATGCATGTTTTTCGAGTTGTCTTTGTTGGTTTTGTTTACGAATGAGTGCTCTCTGTACATTTATGCCTGTGCTTTCCTCCCCCTCTCTGCTCCTGCTAATCAATGTGTATATCCACCATTTAGGACAACTGAAGAATCCCCAGAGCCAGCTGAGCCTTGGCAAGCAAAGTCACCTGTGTTAATGAATACTCATTTGAAATAATTTACATGAGAGATGCAATTTACAATATTTTCTGTGTAAATTGCATGAAAATCAAGGATAATTGGGCGTTAAGTCATTCTTCTTAGTTCCTCAGGGAAGTCGCTGCATGGGAAAGGTCTGTAAATTCCACCCAATATAGCCAGATGTTCAATTTACAGCAGCTTTGTTAGAAAACTTGTTAAACTTTAGGTTACAGTAAACAAATATTTTTATTGACACATTCTACAGTTGAAACCCCTGACTTTTTGCATTGCTTTTGAGTGTCCTGACATAAAATGGAAATTAACCCTTTGGTAAACTTTTCCTGTTTTAGTCTGCACCTGTGCTGGAATTTGCTCCTCAATACTGAAAAATATTGAACAACAGCAATATTTACAGCCCTCGGGAGGTGTAAGCACGTGGAATGAATTTCTGACCATGAATGAGTTCTATTTCTGACCAAGACCCTGGGAAGTCTGAGAAATCATTTAGCCTTTGAGAATCCTTTCCCATTTGTATAGCAGGCTGGCTGGTGCAGTTTAGCAAGACTAGGAAACACTGTGGCTGAACCCAGAGAAGTCCTCTTAAAGCTTCAGTAAGGCTTTAACTGTATCGTCAGTGCAAATGCAATTAATAAATGGTGACACACAAAGTCAGGTCACAAGTGACTCAGTTTAAGGTCCCTGCAGTTTCTGGGCACTTAGCAGAAGTTTACAACATCTATATTCTACACAGCGCCTTTTGGTACATGGTGTTACAGAGACACGCGAACAGTTCTGATCACTTCTTGAGCAGGGGACCTGTCACTTGCATTTTACCACTCTGAAAGTGTTCATAATATTTTTAGTTCAATACTGAAATACAAATTCCAGATTTGTTTGCATGCCATAAAAAGAATGACTCGCTGTCCTGGTGTCTGCCTTACTTGAATCAGTCTTTGTTTTATAATGGCTGTTTTGAATTTCCACCTTCTTGGGCTGCCTTTTCAAAAAAGTGACATGCGGGTTTTCACACATGAACCGAATGTTTCCAATTGCATGTGCAGGAGGCTGATTGATGCAGTTTTTTGTCTCAGCTCTAGTTAAGGAGTGTCAGAAAGTACATCTTTTTACTTAGCTATCTCTTGTGATACTTTGGTGTGCAGGTACTGTGATTCAGTCGTCTTTCTTTCCTAGTAATTTGTCTTGCTTCTAAGGGCTGATAACTTGCTTTAGCCTTCTAGTGCCTTAAAAAGCACAACTCGTCTCCCACCGTCTCCATCCAAAGGGATTCCTGTGTTGAGAGAATGACATGGAGAAGAAAATCCACTCTTTACACCTTCCCTGTTCAATAGCTCCAGGGTGCAGGACGTTGTGAGAGGTTTGGCTTTTCCCTACCTGCAGTTCATGCTGTGATGGAGAATGGTATTTGTTTTCATATTAATTCATTTTATGCAGGTGCCCAGTTCTAGTAAATGTTCGTGCAAATTTGCCCTTGCAACTGCATGATGAAATGTAAATCCAGCCCCCAAATCTACTGATTATATAAGGCAGCACTTGCATTGCACTTACTGCATTGTAAACTGGCACTATTTGGTATCTTTTCCCAATGCCATCTGCAAATACTATAATTAGAATATATACTTTCTTCTACCTCATTTAACAGCAACAAAAAATTTTCAGGTGTAAATTTTCAGTAGACATGCAGCAATAAATACTTAAATATACATTGAGTCAAGATAAGAATTTGCCTTGCAGATACATTGTTAACACAGACATCAAATTAGCTTGACATTGGCTCAGTAATGGGTATTTAGGGCAAAACAATGGAAAATAAATTTCACTAGAATCAATCAGTATTGGAATATCTATAAATATATACATTGAAGTCTAATTTGGAAACAACTTGTTTAAAATTGTGATGTAATGTAAAGAAGTTTCTATTTGCATTTTCAAGTGAAACTTCTTTACATTTGGGTGTCAACTGAAACAGCTGATGTTTTTCTTGCAGTGTGATAATAATAAATTATTTATTTAAATACACTGTAATAGCAGCCAGCATCATGTTACAGCACTGATGAGGCATACTGCAGTCTGAGTGCTAACAGTAACCCCAAACCCTCTTCCTAGACAACATTTCCAGAGACAGGTTTAGGTTCCTACAGAACGTTCTTCTCAAAAATTTCAGATACTGTTAATTATTGACCCTGGCTTCAATATTTCCCTGGGCACCGTTAATACTTTCCTCGTCAAGTTCCTTTGTGAGCATACAACAGGCCAAACATCCATTCATGGTACTGTTTCTACATTTTTTTCTGCTAAATCTTACAGCTTGATGTGGGCAATTTAAGTCTTGAGATAACCTTTAGCAGGCTCGTCTTCACTGCTTGGACAATGCTGCCTTACCCCAGAAGATGGTGATTGTGCCAGCAGTGGTGGTAGTTCCTGTTTTGAAGCATCTTTTGGAGGAATTATTCAATGTGCTGTGGGGTTTAGCTGGGCCAGCCCCAGTGGCAACCACATATGCCGTGCAGCGAAATCCACCTGCGTGAACAACACAGTTCAGTCCAAACGCACAGATGAATGTGAACGGGTCTTTCATGTGCACATGGTGTAACCCCGATGCAGCCGTGGCCGAGGTCTGAGTCTTTGGCGCTGCTGTGCTGCCTACTCACGGCTCGATAAAAACTACGGTGGCATATTTTGGGACCTACTCTGGCATTAATGTTCGTGTGCTGGCTCAGATGGGAAATATCAAACGGACAGTCAGGGAGACTGCAATTGCACAGGCTATATTGCTCCGGCTCTGCCATAGCCAGATCAGAGCGAGCTGCCGGTCCCAGAGCTGTGCTTTGATACACTGCAGGCTCTGATAAATTACCTATAGGAAAAGGGAGGATGGATGGTGACCTTGTGACCCACCACTCAGTCCTGCTTAATCCCTCCAGCCGTGTTCTGCAGATGCAGGAAGGTCCCTTGATGTATGTCTTCAGGAGAGCGAGGATGAAAAAGTTGCTTAAATGCTTGTAACTGTCACAGAAATACAAAGCAAGCAGAATGGATGTTGGGTTTTTCAATAGTGAATGTTACCCTGGATTCCCTTTGCTTGCAGATTCAGTCAGCATATATTTATTTCTATCTTAACATTCACTGTGTTGACAGTAATTTTGTTAGGGACAAAATATTACAATCAGAACCAGAGTTTCCAGTAAAAGGATGCATTCCATTTGCAGCTTCCCCAGCCCCCATCTTCTCTGCCTTTCACCATCTTGGTCTACACGAAGCGAAATTATTTGAATGAATCATGCAGAAGCAAGGTAATTTCAGTGCCTGATACTGCAATATTACTGTGCAAAATGACATGTTAGCCTGGTTAATAGATTATTTATTTTCATTAAATATTGATTATCAGTGGCTTATGCTGGCAGGCAGTTTCCTGTTTACTGTGCAAGTAGCTATATGCCTCCATTCTGTTATGGTAGGGTTTTTTTTTCAAGTTAACTGTTCAGTCTCATGAATTTTCATGTTTTGGCACTAACTGACATCTGCATAGCAATCCTGCCAATAAGTTATATGTGCGTTTCAATAATGCATTTTTATACCTAATGTATTCAAAAACCCCTGGAGCGAATGAGGATGTTTTGTCCGAGAGCCCTGCCCTCACTTCACCAGGTAAGCTACCTCAGAAGGCTAGCCCTGATTTTACGAAGGTTTACCGAAATCCTGTGACCCAACACACCGCTCCTCTGCCTGAAGCCTGGCGGCGCTGGCCATTGCTGTCTTGCTGGCACATTAGGAACAAACACACAGAAGAAAATTAACAGCAGAGAAAAGTATCTGAGAAGTCTTCATTCCTGCAGAATTCATTCACTCCGGATTGATTGGCACAATGATAAGGGTGCGGAATGGTGAATGGTGAAAGAAGAGAATTTCTGAGCAGTTTTGTGCTGTGCATCCAGTGTATGGTTTTGCATCAGCACCAGCTGTAGTTGTTGCCACAGTTGTAAGGCAACTATATACCAAGACTTTTAAGACTATTCAAATCCCTGCACTGTGAAAGAAGTAAGTTCAGAATCAACCTCTTTTTTTCTTCTTCCAAAATTAAATATGGCTGGCCTAACATTCCAAGGCAGCACTACAAGTCTGGCTTTGCAAAAGGGAAAGTAAGGGATTTCAAGGCTTGCAGTAACATGGGTAAAACCCCACACCACTACTTAAAAGAATGACACTCTCTTATTTTTGCTCATTATCTGTTGCATTTCCTTGCAGCTAGAACTAGTCAAGATTCAGAATTTCCATTGCAAAAATCGGAATGAAATGTCAAAAATTTATCTCACACCAAAACAAAATTAGACGTAGGAATACCAAAAAGCTTTCCGTGGAGATACTGTGTTTGAAATACTGCATTCCAGTGACCTCAAAGTACTTGATAAGGTCAGAACACTTTATTGTGATGTTATCGTTTCTAAACTCCTCTGAAAAGTCAAAACAAGAGTGGAAAAATGTTGGCATCTTGACCTTAGGGAGACAAAATGTTATGGGAGCTTTTCATAAAAAAATATTGATGAATCGTTTACATTTTGAGAAAGTAATTGCAGGGTGATCAAATGAGAAACTTTTTTTGTCAGGAAATGCTTGACTAGTACCAGCTCCATCTGTTCAAGGAAATAACTTCCACAGAAAATCCTGCTTCCTTAAAATGGCCTCTGCAGTTCTCTTGTTCTTTAACTTGGTAAATCTCGGAGATGTTTGTCAAATTCCGCCTGTAGACTGCGATGAAATAATATCATGGACATGGGGGATGACATGCTGCAAATATAATAAGGTGAATGCAACTTCTTTTTAAAATGTCAGGATGGCATTTTGAAAAAAAACGTGATACCTTCCTTTTCAGTTAAAATGCGTAGCAATGACTCCTGTTTGCAGAGCCCTAAAAGCAAACGAGCTCATTGTAGGACAATACACTGATAGTTATTATGAGATTAGAATATAACAATAATCCACTTAAATTATTGACAGCAGGCTAGTACTTCAAAGTGACCCTTGACTCTTATCTTCGGAAGGAATAATAGCAATAGCATTGTCATTAAAAGGGAAATAATTTGAATTTCAATGAGAGCTTATTAAAAAGGTTTTATACAGTTTGGAATAGAAACAAACATGCGCAGCATTTCCTTCTAGGGAGTGCAAATGGTCAGCAGACCCCCAGGGAAATGAAAGGACTCCTGTCAAAACAATGAGAGCACACATTTGCATCGGTATTGAAAACCTGGTAAACAAGTTTTTTGCTAGGGATAGTGTTGGGTTGAAAACCTGAACAATGAGATTTTCTGGCACATTCTTGGAACGTATTGCACACATGGGAATTAAAATGTATTTTCTCTTTGAACCATAGCATGTGTAAGGGATTTATGTTGTTCAAAGTGAAAACGTAAGTGGACGTTAATATCCTAATTCATCAAAGAATAAGCACAGGCTTAAATCCACCTTTACTTAGCAAAGCTCTTAGGAATGTGTTTACCTGCAAGAATACGCTGGTGGCTAATGAAATCAGCAGTATGTGTTTACAGGGACTAGAAGGGATTAGAAGAAATGTCTAAACTTGTTGAAAAGACATCTAAAGTGGCTCTGTAATTTCTTTCCTGCTGCAAATGTCTTTGAAACCAAAATAAGCGCGCTCTGTTTTTTTTCCGGGTTTAGAACATACTTGATGCTTTCAGCATTAGTATTTTTATGGTGCTTGAGATTGTGAAATACGTTTCTGTGCTGAATGCACGCTTCTATACAAGATGAAGCAGGCTGGGTGTCTTAACTTCTCTAGCTTTCGACCGGCGATGAAATCTAACGAATGGTACTGTGGAAGTGGTATTAACCGGGTTCTTGGGTCTGGACAATATATTTCACAAAAATACATTACTTGGCAATTTTGCAGTGAGGAACCGATACTTTGTAATGTGCGACTTCTGTGTTGATTTAGGGTCATATTATCCTAGCGGGTGGGCTTGTCTGGGACTGTTCTTCTCATTTCTGGCGTATTTGGGTTGCATGGGTGTGGAAGTTTTTGTTGTTTCTAGCTGCGGCTGTTCTATTTTATGCATTCCGTGAAAAGGAGAGGGAAGTGTAAAATAATAAAGTAGTCTCTGAGGTAAGGACTGCAGACTTGTCTCCTTCATCCTTGAATTAGCCCTTCAGCTAGAGAGTCTTACACTCTATCTCTGTAATCCACTCCATCAATTAATATTTCGCAAAGCCTTGCAAAGCATAATCACCTCTTCAAGCAAGAATCGAAAGCACTACGCTGTTACCACAGCAAAGCAGCCACCATCATTACTGGCTGCTCCTAGAAGAAAGGAGCTGCATGTTTAAATGAGAAAGGGGTCAGCTTTATCGTAGGTGAGTTTTGTAGTCATTAAACAACTAAATAAAATGGGGCATCACTTCCATGTCGCCCTGCGCCGGGCACAGTGGCGAGCCGTGCTCCCTTTGCTCCTTGGTGAGCCTCTGCTCTGCCTTCCTCCTCGCTGCCCCCTGACCCGTCGTGATGTCGTGATTTCCATGGCACGGGAATTCTTGAAGTCATCTATGTGGCTGACCTCCTCAGGCTGCCTATATTTTTAATGCTATTAAAAGATGTTGTGAAGACACGACCGGTCCCTCTTTCAGGACGCAGTATTTATAGCGCACCACTAACAGGTAACCCATGGGGAGCCCCCGGAGCCCCCTCTCCCGGGCTCGCTGGTGCACTTGGCCCTATCTGCTGGCACTTGGAGGAGGGCTCGGGAGATGCAGAAGGCAACCCCGGGGCCGGGGCCGGCCCGACTCTGCCCTCCCCGCCCCCGCACATTGCCTAGCAAACGCAGCACAGCCGGGGTGCCCGCACCGCACCGCTCCGCACCGCTCCGCACCGGCTGGGGTTGCGGCCGCGGGGCTGGGGCCGTGCCACCCGCAGGCCGGCGGGCGCCTGAAGGGCGTTCGGGAAAAGCCCCCTCCCCCGGGGGAAAGCCGGGTGGGGAGCGCACGGCCCGGGCACGGCGGCGCGGCCCCCAGGCGCCCCTCCCGCGGGCACGGCACGGGGGGCGCCCGGCCGCTCCGCGCTGCCGCAGGGGAGCGGAGCCCCCCCGGGGCGGGGGCCGGGGGGCTCGGAGGGAGGCGCGGGGCGGGCGCTGCCGGCGGCCCTTCCCCCGGGCCGGCCCGCCGCGGGGCCGGGGCGCTCCGCGGGGCGGTGCGGTGCGGAGCGGGGCGCGGCTGCGGCGGCTGCTGCGCGCCATGCGGGCTGCCTGAGCGGCGCCGGCCGCCGCCAACTTCGGGGGAAGGATGGCCTCCAATTTCAACGACATCGTGAAGCAGGGCTACGTGCGCATCCGGAGCCGGCGGCTGGGGGTGAGTGCTGGCCCCCTCCCGGGCTCGCCCGAGGGGCACCTGCCTTTGGGCTTTTTATATATATATATATATGTGTGTGTTGTTGTTGTGTGTTTTATTGTTGTTGTTTGTTTGCTTGGGTTGGTTTTTTGTTATTTCAGTTTTTTTTTTTTTCTTCCACTCCTTTGTTTTCTTTTTGCCAACTGAGCTCAGTGGGTGTCTGCACAGGGGAGACACGAAACAAAAAAAATTGGGGGGAGGGGGAGAAGGATAAATGTAGCTAAATGCGCATATATATATATATATATGCATTATATGTGTGTGTGTGTAGAAAAATATTTTTTTCTTTCTCTCTCCCGCTGGGAGAGGGGGATGCTGCCTGCCCGGAGGGCTGGGCTGCCCCCCCCGCCCGGCACTGCCCTTCCCGAGCCGGGCAGCCGCCGCCAACTTCGGGCCGGCGCGGCGGGGCTGCGCGGCGAGAGCGGGGCAGCGGCCGGGGGCCGGGCTGGCCGGAGGGGGCCGGGGGTGCCCGCGGGGCCGGGGGAGCGGGCAGCGCTGGGGGCTGGGAGTGCGCTGTGGCTGCTGAAGTGCGGCGGTGCCCGGCAGCGGGCTGCTGCACGTCGGGGCTTGGAGGGTTACGTAGAACGGGTGAGGACCCTGCGGTGTCTGTAGGGCTTTTGAGTTCACCCGAGTGGCGCAAAAGGAAAAGCCCCAAAGCCCCCTTTAGCTCCTTATTTAATTTTAAACTTGTTTTATGGCTGTTCTGCTGCTGCCACGGCGCGTTCCCCGTTGCAGGGGCAGGTACCAGCCGGCTGGGCTGTGCGCTCCCCACGCGTGGGCTGGTCCCGCCGTGCGTGGGCGGTCGCTGTCCCCTGCCCGGAGCCGCGGTGGGACCTGCGCGCCCCACGCCTGCTGCGCACCCCTGGGAGCCAGCCAGGCCAGGGAGGGAGGCTTTGTGTGCATGAAATGTTTTAATAGATATATCTGCCTCTCAGGACGGGAAAGGGACCACTTTCTTGGGTTTACTGAGAACTGATGGGTTGGCAATTCTGAATTGTCCGTAGCGTGAGTTTTATTACGGGGGGGTGCACGCAGTCATCTGAAAGCTTTTGCTGGCTCAGTACAATTATAGTTTCCTTCTCTTGTATCCGTCTTCAGTGGCTTCTCTGCAGTTTTGGTAACTTGCATCTCTCTGACTTACTTGGAAACTGGAAAGCATTTTAAAGTATTCCAGCAGGCTATTTTTCTCGTACCTGGACTTGCAGGCATAGTTCATTCTTTAAGAACTGCATGATTCTGTGACAGATGGAAATAACATTATGACAGAACTTGTAGTAAATTCGGCAGAATTAGTGTTTTGCAACTATCCTTTCATTGCCGAATGTATATTAGTATTCAGTTTGTTCCAGCATAAATGAAGGGTAAGATTAAACTTCAACACATCTTTCCATACTGTAACAGTGAAACCCAATGGGCACGTAGATAAGGCGCAGTGAACTCTGAGAGAGGTGTGAATTCTGTTCGCGCCTGTGCCTTGCCTTAATTAAGGCTTTCCAAAACACTTTGAGGGGGTGGGGTGGAGCAAAAGAGTTCTATGCTTTCTCAGTAGACATGCATTTTACAGCTGGATGCAAAAATACGGGGAGAAATGGAGTATGACAGTGAGGCCGTCGAAATGGAATAAATGTTAAATGTTTTCTTTGAAAAGATGGTTTCTTTATTTGGTTGTGCTCCTTCTGATCCCAAAGATTTATATCGTTATCAATGGAAAGCGTGAAAGGGGTGATGGAAAGTGCTTTTGTGGAGAAGTCCAAGTAAAGTCCTAGAGAGTTCCCATGGTCTTAGATTTGTTAAAGTGTCTTCATTTGTTCGGATTTCATTGCCCTGAGGCGCCCTTGACTCTGGGCGTGCTGTCCCCACGGCTTTCCAGTGCTGTGGAGGACATCAGGAGGGATGGGAGTAACTGCTGTGGTCTGCCTGTTGCTGCTTTAGATCTGGTGACAGAGGCCTGTGCTGAGAGGGAGAGTTGACCTAATCAAATCTTGCTGCTCTGTTTGTTTGGAAAGAAGTAGTTTCATCAGGAGTAATGCTTTTCTCTCCTTGTAGTTTTCAGTTAGAGTATTGGCCCACTGCTTAAGAACAGATGGTTGAAACCTGGCTGCAGATTTCTTCCTGTAACTTGTGTTTTCTGTAAGCTGCTTAAAAGCCCAGTGCCCTGATTGACAACACCTGAGCAGAAATGGACAATGATGATTAACCAGAGTTCTTTAAATCCAGGACAAGCTTGTGTTGCTTGCAGCAGCAGTGTAGCTGTTAGCACCCATTCCTTGGTGTGCAGCCCTAGCTAACGTGTCCTTTGTGCATTCCCCTCCTTGCTGCAGGTGTGTGGGTGCAGGGCTGGTGCTGAAGCTGGCTGAGCACCTGGGGCTGCCGCCTGGCTTTAGCAAGAGCTTGAATTCAGTCTTACTCAGTGGCTAATGTGAGCTTGGCTTCTTCAGGGGGGAAGGAACTATGCAAAGGGCTTGTTTTTTAGTAGCTATGTTGGTGAGGGCCGTTGGACACCCAGGAGCTGGAGGTGGGAAGGTGAAAAAACCCCCAAACTTTAGACCTTAAAATACTAACTTTCAAAGAACTTCCCCATACCGTGAAAACATGAGGAAGGCCAAGCCTACTCCAGCCCCTTGCAGGACTCCTGTTTAGTTCAGAGGGATTTCAATAGTGTGTGTGGTGAGATGTAAGTGGGAGTTATCAAAATACATTCCAATATTATGGTGGCACAGCTGTAATCAGTGCATTGTCTTTTCAGGCTGAATTCAGCTCCTGGGTTTTTCTCTCTAATGCTATGGTAATTCCATCACCAAGGGAACTAGGAGCAGACCTTGTATCTACAGATTATCTCAAGACATGACTTTTCTGAATATCTGGGGTGCAGGTGCTACATTTGAAAAGCAAGGGGTGTGGAGAAGCAGCTTGCTGAGACCCAAACCTCTTTTAAAAGGAAAATGACAATTCTGATAGGCCCCACTTTGTAATTTCAAGACTGAATTTAGGCTAATTAGTTTTGTACCTGGACTGTTTTTGTGCACTTCAAATATGTAAATTTAATTTAATATTATTTAATAGAATAGTTTCCATAGCAACATTTGTATCACATGTATCTTCTGCAGCGCCAAATATATTCAGGAGAAAGCGTGCTCTTCCTTATTTGCCCATCCTTATAGGGAAAAAAATAATTCCCTCAGCCAACGGTCTCTCTCTGTTATGTCATTAGCAGTAACACAGAGGAGGTTGTGTGCTAGAAAACTGCTGACGGTGTAAAAGCACAACCTTCCAGAGTTCCCTAAAACAAAACCCCCCCGCTTTACTGGGTGAGCAGTGCTTCCATCAGTGACCACTGCTGACCACTGGACCTGTGTTTTGGGAAAGAAGATGTGCTGTTGCACCGAGTGCTTTTGCCTGCAGTCACCTTTCATCTGGTGAAGTGCTTTGTATCTACAAGTGAAACAAGGGAGTAATTTTACAGCCTCTGTACCTGAAAAGGCTTTTTTTGTGCTTATGATTTTCAACTAATGTCTTTTTCTGTGATACAGATGTGACCTTTCTGTGGGGGAAGATATTATGGAGATGTTTCCTTTCCTTAATGAAAAGGCTAGTTCTTGTGTTTTCATTTTAAGGATGGTCGGATGTGCACCGCTTGTGAACACGCTTGAGCTTTCATTTTAGGTTGGACTGGCTCAACGGAGTGTTCAAATAACAATTAGAAAACAGGAACAAATCTTTGAAATAGAGGGCCTTTGTTACACCGGTGAGCCTGAAGAGCTTTAAAAGGAAATGGGCAACTGATGCTCTTCTGCGAGGTGCAGCCAGCCCACCTCTCCTGGTGGGGTCGGAGGCCCCCAGAGGTGTGTGTTGGTTGCAGTCTAACCCTTTTATTGAACTCCCTGCTGTTAAGGCTTAGCTTACCCTTCCTGCGTCCACATCTAAACTCAGGTTTGCTGGACACTGTATTTCAATTTGGGCGAGGCTTATGCAGCACAGAAGCTGCTCTAAGGATGTCTTCTGCTGTCGTTGTCAAGGTGTCGGCTGGAGTAAGTGCTGGAGGCTCAGAGTGGAGGCAGGTGATGTTCCTGAACCCTGTTCCTCAGGGTAGAGGCAGCATTGGGAGCGCTGATGGTGTGGCACCAGGAGACAGCTGGCTGCCGTCCTGCATGCGGGGCTTGCAAGACTATGCTGTTCCCCTTGGAAGACCCCGTGGAGTTTGCAGGCATCTGGCCTGTCCCTGCCTCTTGATGTATGGGAGGCTGCTGGAGCAAGATGCCATGGGGTTAGCTGTCAGCCCCCAGTTTCTGGTACGCCAGTAACACACTTGGCGTGTCTTATTGCATTAAGTGATGAAGTACTGTTAGTGTCAGAGGGAAACAATCTCTTCGATGAACAGCAACTGCCTTGAGCTGTTTGCAGCTAAAAGTGAAATAGTGCTGATCACACAGAAGTGCCTCAAAGAACCAGCTGAGATGTGCTGGTGGTGAGCAGAGATGTCTCTATTAAGGAGCTGTACATATTCACAGCTATGCAGAGCCTTGTAGAGTCTGGTTTGGCTCTGCACGATACTTGATTGACTGGAAAACGTTGGCTTCCAAAAAACATTCTCTCTGGCTTCCTTGGAAACTAGGATCTTCTTCCCAGTAGAGGGTTTGGCTGTGGTGGCTTACGGGTTGCTGCTTTCCAGGAGGAGTAGAATACCTTTCTGAGCTTACCTTAAGATGATACAAATATGACTGTACTCTTCCACGCAACCTTTGTCTACTATGAACACATCTGGCTTATGTGCAAGTGTTTCCATTGTATCCCCATTTCTTAGAGAGCATCACTTCAAAACTCATCGTTTTGAGCTTCATTGTGTGTACTGTGATGCTTGACCTGCTGCGATAGAAGGTGGATCAAAGCTCTGCCTATGCAATGTGAGGAGACTGTGTTACTGAACAATCTTCCAAGAAAAATCTAACAGCAAGAATGGACAGCATTTTTAAAAATTTAAGGCTTAAAAATAGATGTAGAGCCATCTACCATAGTTTGCGTTCTCATGTGCTCTTCCCTTTTGTCACAAACTTCCCCACGCCGAAGCAATTTTTATCTGTCTTGCTAATAAAACCCCTAAAATGTCTTTTTTCTGGAATACTTTTGATACAGCGCATCTCTGCTATAATCCAGTATAAATCCAGGTTGAAACAAGGAATGAATTATGGTTAAAAAAATGGAATGTATAGTTGTTTGCATACTTATTTCTTTCATTATAAAGCAAAAATAATGTAACAGTTGTGATGCTTTCTGCTTCAGCAAACTTCTCTTCAATATTGAAACTATTCCTGTTTCCTGGCTATTCATAACATGTTATTTCAGGTTGGCTGTCTATTAATTTCATGGTGAAGATGCAAGAATTGGAGCTCTAAAACAATTTTGACGCTCGCAGGCGTAGAAGTAGCCTTCCCAAGCTTAAATGCATGTTTTCACAAAGATTCAAGAAAACACAGAAGGTCGTGTGTTATCTAAAAGCAGAATAGGAAATGCTGAAATGATTTGCATATGAAAATTAAGGTGACCTGTATTCTAGAAGAGGATGAAGTTTTTTCTTTTATAGAAGGCAGGTTTATTAAAATTAGAAAAGTGTAGGGCAGCATATGCTGCTGAATTAATATACATAGATTATTGCTTTGGCATGACAGAGGTACTTAAAATGAATAGTCCTGGCAAATTGCTGTTAGTTAGAAAAGACTTAGAAAGTATTTATCTTTCTAGAACATATACTATTGCTAACTAGATAACTGGGATGTTTACAACCCAGGAAAACAATCTGAACACTAAAAATAATGTTTGGAGCTCTCAAAATTGGGTATTATTAACAGGCAGTCTGGTTTGTTTTATTATTGCCGTGATTTTATGAAGGCATTGCCTGCATGTGGAGATTTGCATCTGCTCCACAAGTTTGTATTACTATTGAATTATTACAGGCTATTAAAAACACTTATTTGGGAGGATCCGTTGACTTTAATGGATCTGTGGTAACAGCTAAGTGTCCTGTTCCTAAAAATGCAGGTCTCTGCAGAGATTTATGTATCTGTTTGTCACAGAATAAAGCTCACGGACAGGAAGAGAGAGGTAAAGTAGATTTTATTTTTTTTTTTTTACCTAGCAGTCTGTTTCTTGTACCTCTGTCTGGCAAAGGAGACGGTGCTAACAGATTTTTGCAGAATCCTGTCTCATGAGGTATCTATCTTCCACTTTGCACTTACGAGGCGAGGCACAGAACTGTGCTTGCAGTTGGATCTGTTTAACAACACTTCTAATTAAATCCGCAGTCGGTGCAGCCAGCTCTTGGGGTTGTCTGTAACCCCATCTGTTGGAGCCACCTCCTTGTTATGCAAGGAATGATCAGCCTCATCTGTCTGTTAGAGTGGGTCCTCCACAGAAATTTGGGCTGGATCCAAGAAAAAGATCTAAGCACCCAACGTGAGGGTTTGTGGGGTTTTAGCAGCTGAAGCCCCAAAGTGCAGTTCTGATACCACTTGGGTTTGTCCATGGGAGTTTCCTAAGGACACGGAGATCGGCCGTTGTCCTCTAGGGTTTCAGTCACGGCAAGCACCGGGTTGTCCAGCATCTGGCATGTTCCAGCAGCCCTGCCTGGAGGGTTTCTGTCGTTATCCTCTGATGAGGCCAGACCTTCTGGGATCAGATGTGTAGAACGGAGTTTGAAATTAGGGCTTTCAACACCTGTGTTAAAGATGGAGAAAATTCTGCCCATACGTCTAGCAACAAGGTTGTCTGAAGAGCTGCAGATGAACTAAGCTCAGCCCAGACCTCTTCTTTCCGACTGCTCCTTCTGCAGGGCCCTTTCCTGGCGGTGCTGGGGTGGTGTGGGTCAGGGCATTCAGCCTTTCCTCCTCGGTGTCCTTGCCCGTGCTGATGGGGCAGCATGATTTGGTTTCTTTTGTACCTCTCCAAATCAACTTGGGCATGATTAGGTGATGGCTCGTGACAAGAGTGGCCCTATGCCAGTGCTGAATGTTACTGGGAATGTGGCTGCTCAGTAGGGAAAAATCAGAAAGTTGTACTTCTGAAAGCAGCTGTGTTGATGCCCTCGATCTCACTGGTGCAAGGATCACATTAACATATAGTAGCAAAAGTTTGTGTGGGTGCTGTAGTTCTGAACGCTGTTTAACGCTGGTCTGAACCAGTCTAACTAAATTCAGTAAGGTCCTGATCATGGTGAAATCGGGGAAGTAAAAATTAGTAGGTAAGAGTAACTGGGGCTATTCTAAAAGAAGCGACTGCTTGAACTGCAACAGTAGACTTGTTCCCTCTTTAGTTAAACTTGTTGAGGACAGAAACCAGATCTGTGCGTGTCAATTTTCTTTGCTCGATGGGTCTGACTAGCCCAAAACCTCCTAATCACATCAGTGTGAAGGAATGTGTTATAAGTGGTGTCCTCCCGTGCGGAACCAGGGCTCTTCGGGTCAACCCCAAGCAGGAATTTGCAGTAGTTTCATCCTCAGTTTGTGACAGGAGGGAGCTGACTGCTTCACAATTTTGTAACTAGTTGCTTGTTTCTACGAAATGCTTGCTTAAGTGGAATGGCGTGAGAAGTACTCGGATATTTCCGGCTTCATTTAAAAACTCAATGAAAAAATGTTCTTGGGTTTCTGGACTGCCTGCTTCTTACTTTGATTAATGCTTTCCTGGCAATATTGATCATTCACCTATAATTAGAATGATGTCAATCTCTTGTGTATTTGAGTATTGCATGAGAACTTATGTGTTGGACAGTGGCCATATGCTAGATTTAAGTGGGAAAATACAACAATTTTGTGCTATAGACTGCTCCTCAGGAAGTATAGAATTAACGCTTACTGCATATGCTTTGATTTAGGACTAGATGGGAAACCTTCTGATTCATGCTTAGAAGTTTGGAGGAACGTTTGTATAAAGTTTTGGACTTGTCCACTTAAGCCATTTTTTTTTTTCATTAAACTTCAGCAGAAATTTTTGATTGTCAAAAGCTAAAAAGACATAAAGCTTTCAGGGGTTTCTGTTCTTGATTTTAATTAAACTGACTTCTGTAACTTCATTGAGAAGATGAGAAGATTGGTGTTGAACATTTAAAATGACATGTACTTTTACAAGTTTTGCATAGCACTGTTTCTGTGAAACCCTGTGGGAGGAGAGGTAAAATGGGGGAGAGACAATCTGCAGGACTAGAACCATATGGTTAAAGAGATTGGTGCTGGAATAAGCATGCCAGAAAGTTAATACGGGGATTTAAGAGTATGAGCTGTGAAAACTGGAAACAAGAATGATGTAAGGCTGAGTGGGGAGAAGGAGAAGGAGAAGTTGTCTGCTTATATCTACATTTGAAGCAGCTTATTAATAAAACTGTTGTGTTCACCTATACAGCTCCTTTCAGTCTGGAAGCATCGAGACAGAGAAAAACTGAGCAAATTTCTTATGTACCAACTTAAACCTGCAAGATAATAAGCTCATTGGATATTCATATTTTTAGAAAACTGTTAAATAAGGTGTTGAAACATATTCACAGATATTAAGATTTCTTACCGTTGGAACTTGTCAGTGGTAGCAGGGATAGGATCCAGAGTATTGCTTAGGAAGTTTGAGCTTTTACCCTTCAGCTGATAAGGGGTGGGATACCAGGAAACGTTCAAGACCTAGTGCAGCTGGCATTGTATCTATCAGCCCATGGGCAAGTCCTCTTTGGATTTCCTCTGGCACAAAGTTAATGGGATTTGAGTCCAAATCAGTAGGTATCTTGCTGGGGTTACCTCTGGAATGGAAGGAAGGAAGATGAGCTGGAGAAAAGCGAGCAGTGCTTGTCATTCAGGGCTGCTCGCCCTGTGTGATCTGTGTGTTAGAGGACCAGGGTGCTTAGCACTGCATTCTAGATGGGTTAGAAGGAGGTTTTGCAACTCACATGGTGGAATTACATTTTGTTTCTTCTCTTGAGGTATCTTAATTTTTGCCTTGTGAAAACAGGACAGGCAAGCAAGGGTCTGCTATTTTCCCCATGCCCCCTGGCTTTCCATCACACTGTTCTTCCTATGCAAGTTTCATTTTGGGACAGCATCTGAGTTTGGTTTGGGTATCACTCACAGCCCAAGCTATGATTCTAAATGGAACTGGGAAGTCTGGAGATTCGTGTATCTTAAAAATAGGCAAATCTGATCTTTAGGATTGTGTGCACAGAAACAAAAGAGAGCCTAATTTGGTTCCAACCCCCTACCACCAAAATCCTAAAAACCAAGCCTGTGAACTGTTGCAGTTTTTCTCCAAGAGGTAGAACATGGGAGATGATGAAATTCCTGTTTTGATGGTGGCTCTTTTTAGGAGCAGCAACAGCTTTTCTTGTGCTTTCCAGCATATGTTTTCTGGCAAATTACCTTCCACCTTCTTCTTTGGAAGATAGGCTTAGTTTGTGAAGCAAAACAATGAGGTTCCAAATTTGCCTTTTTTCATGAACTGAGTTAACTAGTAAACAAGTGGTTCTTACCCATTTGCTATCTTGTTCTAAAGATGGAGATTTCGTTTTACCAAGTCCAACGCAAACCTGCCCAGAACACCCTTTTCTTTCTGGTTTTCTCTCAAACACTTCCCTCAGCTGCCAGTTGTGGGTCCCAGTCCTGCAGTTTACTCATCCTTTGCTGGGCAAAGGTCTGTTTGGTTTCTGGAGGAGACCGCACTGGCTGCTCTGCATACGGGTGGGTATGCCAAGAATGGTTGTAAAGGCAGCGAAAGAAAAAGAAAAGCCCATTATAAACAGGTGGAATTTAATCTTTCGTGATTTTGATGCCTTTTCATCATCAATTCGTTACAGAGTGTGAAGGTAATTCTCCTGCTGGTGTATATGGGCATTGCCTTGAAGTTAGACGGGTGATAAATTAACATTTTGCAGTGTTTGTGGAAACACTTGAAAGAAAGTAACAGATGCAAGGTCTGCACCTGAGACTGACATCTTAATTTGTGTGTGTGGTTTTAGCTATTCCTTGGAAGCTGATGGACTGTTTCTATTATCTTCTCGTCTGACTTCATCAAGTGCTGTCAGAAATACCAGTGAAAGTTCAAGCTATTGGAATGAATAGTGGGTTTTTTTGCCCTTTACTGAAAATAATGTAACTTGGTTCAATTCATAAAATACCAATACAATAAAATCAGTAGTATTTCTCCCCAGTAATGTTAACGTAGGAGATTAAATTGTCCCTTTACTTACCAAGTAATGTTTATCTGGGGAACTATCAATGTCCTATGGTCGGCAAAGGAAAAATTCCTCTTCATGCTCTCACGAATGTCTCCACACCAGTGAGGATGGGTGTTAGCTGATGGTACTCGATTAACTGCACACTATTGAGTGGCAGTGGCACAGTGCTTATGGTAAAATACAAGTGGCTATTCTCTGTTAAATGAGGTAGTGCAAATTAAGACACTATTCTGCTAAGCTTTTGTAGCATTTTTACGCAGCAGTCATACTTTCTTGGGGATGGAGTCTACCTAAATGTGAATGAACTCTTGAACTCTTTCTTTAATTAGTACTACACAGCTGGGACATGAGAAACTAGTAGAAGTTGGGTTTGTCCATTTAAACTAATGTGTAGATTAGCCTGAACAAATGCAAGAGGACTGCGAGAGCCAGCGGAAAGCTGAAGTCGACTAGGGAAATACTGGCTCTGGGAACCTCATTTTAATCTCTGGTTCTTTAAGTCAGTATTGGTCCACCTCCCCAACCTGAAACAAAAGAACTCCCCCCTCCTCCACAATGAACAAAGAAAATCCTCCGCCCAGTCTCAGTTGTGCCTTTACTAGAAAACTGAATTTTGTTTTTAAAATATGGGACAAACTGATGACATGTGTCATCTGGCCGGTAGCTTTGAAAGTTCTGGCAGAGCGATGGAGCTCTTACATGCAGGATCAGGTGTTTGTACCCAGGATGGGGTCCAGCCACTGACCCCAGCCCCCCTGGGCTCTGCTCTGGCTTGGATCTTTTTTGCACGTACCTTCAGTAACCCAGGGTACGCTGCAGGTTATCGCTCTGAGTGCACCAAGGTGCTTGAAAAAGGAAATGCATTTTGTCTGCTGTGGACTTTGCCCTGCAGCAGCTTCGAACAGTGTCAGCCCATCCAGCAGCCTAGGCAAACGGCTTCCATTACTGGCTGCACTCCTGTAAGGCAATGCCGAAGTGCTTGTTACTATGATTTAATGGGCTGTAATTCTGTCACTCTTAACAAAGCCCTATATTTTGGTGAAGTCCAGCTTGCAGTGACTCACTTGATAGCGTTATTTGCTCTTTCATGCGGATTGGCTTTGATTTTAAAACTGATCCAAGCGCCAGAGAGGCTGGGGGAATGACCTATGACTGCATAGCTTTGATGTCAGGATGGAAAGAAAAATGTGGAAGGAATAAGATAAGTTTATCTTGTGTTGGGACAGTATGATGAACTAACCTTGAGACTTCAAGTACGTGTCTGGAGGGTGTCTGTAGGGATGGAGGTAATCTCTCTGTTACAGGGAACCTGCGCTGCTTTCTGAAGCTTGCAGGAAAATTAATTGGTGAATGGGAAAGAATGACAGCAGGCCAGAAATGGGCAGTTATACCCATCTGTTCCTTGTGGGCTTGCAGGGCATTTGTCATCCTTGGCTCTCCAAGCAGCACATAACAAGCATCATTAACTGAATTTAACAGGTGGGCAAGTGGCAACAGGTACAGCAGAATTGTTCTAGTCGTACGCTGAAGGTTGAGAAACTAAAGCCCTTCTCCCGTGCCTGGCTTTGGATGCTGGCAGCTTACTGCTGGAGAATTTACTTCAGTGCGATCAAAGCCTAACTCACAGGCACTCTTTGCCCTTTTTGGTCTCGTTGCGTGTAGTCTTGAAATTACAAGTCCAGCTCTGGAATACAGCTCTTACAAATGGTCGTGTGCTCTGGGGGGGCTGGAGCAAAGCCTGCTGCTGGGAGCTGGTGGGCAAGTACAGCTCTTCTCCAGACATGGAGCAGGTCCCGTCTGCACCTTCTGACAGATGGGTTCAGGGGTGCATCTCCCCGCCGCGGCTCGAGCAGGTGAGCGGGGGTTCTTGCAGAGCTGTGAGCGGCTGTTACCAGGGGCTAGCGCATGTGTGCTCTGCCACCTCTTTGCATCTGATGTACTAATTAGTGAGCTCTGTGAACTGTTAATGAGCTGTATCAATGCCGTTTTCCCCCTGTAGCCCATGTAATTAGAGTAACCAAATCAGATACTTAATAACAAAAAAGAATAATTCCAAACCATAATTCATCACAGTCATTTTAAGTTATTCAGCAGTTACCTAATTCTAGCACAGGACTAAATTGTACTAATTTACTGGACCGCACTAATGACCTGACCCAGCAGGACAGCACGTCCAGCTGCTCTCTGCAGAGCTCAGCCAGCACAAGCGGGCTGCACACAGTCAGTTTTCAGTCTGCATTGAAGCCTTTAGTATTTTTTCTTTAGTAGTTAAGAGTCCTAGGCTGATTTTTCTCCTATCTAGTTTCATGCCTAGAATTAACTGTGCCCATATATAAAGCTTAGCAGATGTTCAAGGAACTAAATCGGATACTTAGCTCTGGTCTGACTTTTTTTAAACTGTCACTAGCGAGAGAGAGTTTCTGCTCTAAGTGCTTCTTGGCACATGGAGGCACTCTCCTCTAATGGCCTTATGCAGCCCAGAATTACAACCTTTTCTGTGTATGAGTTAAAAAAAAACAACCAACAAACCAGCAACCCTGTACTCTGAAGGCTGTAAGTCCATAAAGAAGGGCCTGAAAGTAGAAGGGTATTTCAGGTCATGCTCTCTTTCTAATGGTACTGCATCCAACTCATAATTTTTGCAGGGAGAGTAAAGTGGAAGTTGGAGTCTTGCCTTTAATGTCTTTGGTGCTGAAATTCTAGACAGTCATTAGAGAAACTAAAAAATGGAGTCAAGTTCCATCTTGCCCTCCATCACATCAAACAGCATGATTGCTTTTCCCTTACATTTCCTGTGTAGTTTATTACACAGTGTAATTTATTTACACATTAGTTTATCAACAAGCCTCCTGTGAGTTGCATGTAAGGAGCACCTGCCAATGCAAATTCAAGGCACCATGAACTAGGTAGAGAGGGAAAGAAATGACTCCTTTGCAAAACACGATACTCATGTGGGATAAGGAAGTCTTAAATCCCAGCCCTGTCTTCTTAATGACATTTTGCACTGTCAGCTATCACTGTTCTGTTCCAGGTGCCATCCTCCTGGGTGTCCTGCATTCCTGGAGCCCTTTCCCTGCCCCTTGGGGTCCAGAATGCTGCGTTAGGTGGCCACCCAAGTCTGGTGTCTTCTCTACCCTCTCCGGACTGAACCACCGTGTCTTTCCAAAGCTCACAAGAGGTTGTACATCAGAGAGATTTCACTTCTGATGTGCTTCATCATCTGGCCAGGATCTGTAATTAAGATGCCTCTGAACTCCAGACTTCCAGTTGCTGAGTGCATCAGCAATTTGAAGGGGTACATTGCTTCTAAACTACTGTATTGACAGTTGCAGTGATTCACTGTAAAGGGCTCTCATAAGCTCCCAGGTGTCCCTTTAAAAAAAAAATAAAAAAATAAAATAATCTCCTACCAGGCTGGAATGTATCAGCAAATCCCTTCTTGCCATTTCATCTGAAATCTGCCAGGGGTGACCTGTGCCGGCACCGGCAGCATTTTTGCTGAGCATTTTTTCCCCTTTGTCTGAACCAATGACTAATATATACCAGTTACAAGCAAAACCTGTGAAATGCTGCTTGTGCTTCCCCGTCAATGTCCATTGTCACGGAGCACAGTGCAGACACAAAATAAAACAAAGGCTGCATTACTGAACTGTTAGGTAATCTTGGCTGAGCCATTGTACTGTCTGTGCTTAGATTACGCTCCTCGCCACCCTGCCATGGCTGGGACAGTGTGCCCTAGGTCACAGCACACAGACTTGCAGTTGCTGACATGTTTTGGCACTAACTAAATCTTGTCTGTGGAATGAATCCCATGTAATCATGAAGGGGACCCCCCCCCCCCAAAAAAAAAAAATAAAATAGAGCAAGGTTGCCTTCTGACCAGTGTGCCAAATGGGAATGTATCTATAGGCTCAAATCCAGCTGTTCAGTGTTTTAAACTAAGGCTGGGGGAATGGCTTTGAGTTCTGAGCCTGAACCATTAACAGAAATCCCACATCTGGTTGATGCAATTCCAGTTGGGAGGGAAGGGCTAGAAAGAAAGGTTTTCTGGAGAGTTTCAAAGACTAGTTAAAATGCCTTATATTTTAGAACAGTAGGCACCTGTTGTGACTTGTATGAATAAGTGTAAGAGTAAAGGAAGGCGTATAGATTCATAAAGATCTGTGAAGTGTTCTTTTGTGCGCTGGCCTTATAGCAAGTTCTGGCCAGTGCCAAAAGCTGGATTTTGTAACTTGATGAAAAAACTTTGCAATACTGAGCAATATTGTGCATTCTGAACAGGCACAGGGACAAGGTTACAGCTTCATTCCCTATTAGCAGCCGTGGATGACTTCTTAGTCGTAAAATATTGTTTCTGAAGATGTATACTGAATGAGTGGAAGGAGTGAGGTTTATCTCTCCACAGAGGTGTTTCTTGGGGGAAGGAGAAATCTAGATTATGGTTTGTTATTTTTTAGTCCCCCAGAGAAGAAGATAGCTTGATATAAACCAACTTTGATTTATATAGTCATTATAACCTGATCACAATGAATAACGCATTATTGCTTACTCATAACACACTCACATTAAATGGGTATTCTGGGAAAGTGAATTCATCTTGTTGTCAAGTGCAGCAGTATCTTTACAGACATGTGGACAACTTTGCTTAATTTACAGTGCCAGTGAACCAGGCCATGTTTCTGTGCACTCTAAGTCATGCTCAACACATTTCAGTACAAGTTAGGTACGTTTACGGCTATGTGGTTCTAGAAATCCATCTACTTGTAATTTTTTATACTTACACTGTGTTTTTTCAGAATGAAATAGAGCTGAACACAGCTGCCAGTATGGGGATGAAGTGGGCCAGGGACAAGGCTGGGCTGGAAAAGCAAAGGCAAGTCATAACCTTATGGAACACTTCGATTTTGTCAAGTCACAGAGAGGTTGTGGGGTCTTCACTAGAGCCGCACAGTCCCATTCAACACGATCCATAAGGCATCATCATACTTGCTGATACCTAGACCTCTTCACTGGAAAGCAATCCTCCAGTTTTCCATGAAGAAACAGCTACCTAATGGAGATGTACTGCTTCAGATATGCCTGAGGAGTGATTGGAATTCAATGAATGAGCTGCAGTCTCCCTTTGTTGGCAGTATTTCATTTTTCTAGATGCGAAGCAAAATTCTAGATCCAGTCTCCTCACAAATTTCCTTCAGGCTACAAATTCTATTTCAGGGCTTTTTACCGCCTTTTGAATCAGAAGTGACATATTAAGGCATTTTTTTTTATATAGAAGAATTAAGATCCAAACACTTGGCACTAGCTGGCTAATTTCCTGTGGGAACAACTCCCTGTTGGAAGGGACCTTGTACCTGGAACTGCAGCCCACTGGA
Organism: Falco peregrinus; assembly: GCF_023634155.1. NCBI lineage: Eukaryota > Metazoa > Chordata > Aves > Falconiformes > Falconidae > Falco > Falco peregrinus. Next base: position 29,399,062 of record NC_073729.1, on the reverse strand, counting down.
GATTCCCTGGCAAAGGTCAGCAAAAATACTTAAATAGTTTTCAATATGCAACTGGGGTACTTCAGTGGGTGAGCTAGCTACCAGCCTTGGATAAAGTGGCAGCATTTTTTTCCTACCAAAAAATAAAAGCTCAGAACACACTGTGAGAAATAGCTTGTGCTGTCGTGCCATGCCTTTACCAGATTATCTGTTTCTAGAGGTTATCAGGGTCACAAAAGGCAAGTTCCTGGCAGTAGCCCAGACTTTCTGGTCATCATCCCAAGCTGCATGATGGTACTTTCAGCTTTTAAAAAGAACAGAGTTTGTGTTTATTTGACAGCAAGTTCAGTGTCCCTGTAAATGCAGTTCATTGGAATTCTTTGTTTTAGGGCAGAGAGCAGAAAATCACAACACAGGAATAAAATAGGGCAGCTTTCCCTGAAGGTTCTCTTGTTCGCAAAGGAGAAATTTGCCAGATGAGTCTTTGTGCTACTGTCTCTGACCTCGATATCCCTCTTAAATAACAAACAAATAAGGGGTGAGATTGTTTGGTCCTGAAATAAAATAGCCTTGCTTTGCTATAGTGTAGTGGAAGCCACGTATCTTAGTTTTAAAAAATAGCCAGTTTTAACCCCCCCTTCCCCAAGATATAAAAAATAGCCTTCCCCCCTCCGATTTCTAAATACATGGCTATTTCCAGATGCTTTATTTAGATCAGTTGCTGAACAAAAGTATTGAGAGGTGGGGGAAACTCGCTTTGGATTGCAATGCAGATTTTACAAAGTTCAAATGTTTGTTTCTCACGTGGAACAGTGCTCCACGTATAAAGAATGACATTTTAGGCACTCAGAAATCTAGCTCTTAGTTATCTTGATTTTCTGACCAGTTGAGGGGTGGGGAGGACGGTCTCCCTCCCCACACTCATTTCCAGGATGGTGCAGGGGTTTGGGTCATCACGTAGGACAGCAAAGCCTCTGGTTTCAGTTTCCCTCTCTGCACGAGAGTATTCTCAAATCGCAACTGAACCATGAAACACTGGAAAGTCAAAAGAAATTTTTCCACTTCACTCAGCCAGATGGGGACCAGTTCCAGCTGAGGTTAATATCTCCTTTGCTTCAGTGTATTTCCAGCATCGGGAGCATGGGAACGGCTGAGCAATGCTGCCTGGTTTTGAAGGCATAGCACTGAGAGGCAGGAATCCAGATACTCAGATTGCATCATTCCTTTGAAGTCACTCCTCCTTTGACTTCAGCTGTGCTAATGATTTATATCAGCTGATCTTTAGAGCCAAAAATAGAAGTGTTTTGATGTGACCTTGGACATGCATATTGGATCACCTATCTGGGTTTTGGATGATCCACTTCATACAAGCACATTATTTCCCATGAGTTTTACATTGCAAATTTTCAGGAGAGACCATAGGAAGTAGATGCTAATTTTTGATACTTGAATTAAATTTTCAGTTAGGCTTTCTCAGAAGATCTCACAGGGAGAGCTTTGTAAGTTTTAGGTGTTATGCAAATGACAGCTATTACTGTTCTCTCTCAGCACATCAGATCCTGATTTGCCGTTTGGATTATCTAATCACTGTCAGCCCAAGTGTTTGGAGTGGAAGTAATTACAGCAGTACTTTCAACTAATTCCTATTCATGGAGTAGTAGTGAAAATGTTGATTTGAGGCATAAGTGAGCTAAGTATTCATAGAAACATAGAATCATTTAGGTTGGAAAAGACCTTTAAGATCATTGAGTCCAACTGTTAACCCAGCACTGCCAAGTCCACCACTAAACACGTCCCTAAGTGCCACAACTACACATCTTTTAAATACCTCCAGGGATGGTGACCCCACCACCTCCCTGGGCAGCCTGTTCCAGCGCTTGACAGCCCTTTCAGTGAAGACATTTTTCCCAATATCCAACCTAAACCTCCCTGGTGCAACTTGAGGCTGTTTCCTCTTGTCCTGTCAGTTGTTACCTGGGAGCAGAGACCGACCCCCACCTGCCTACAGCCCCCGCCGGGCAGCTGTAGGGAGCGATCAGGTCCCCCCGAGCCCCCTCCTCTCCAGGCTGAGCCCCCCAGCTCCCCCAGCCGCCCCCCAGCCCCTTCCCCAGCCCCGTTCCCAGCCCTGGACACGCTCCAGCCCCTCCGTGTCCCTCTGGCAGTGAGGGGCCCGGCACTGAACACAGGATTCATGGTGCGGCCGCACCAGTGCCAGGTGCTGGGGGACAGTCCCTGCCCTGGCCCTGCTGGCCACACCGTTTCTGATTCATGATGGAATAGGCACCTAAGAGCATTTGGGGCAGGTTCTTGTTGCTTTTGTCAAAACAGCTGTAACAACGTAGGCGGTTCACATGCCATCTTCAACTTGAAGAAATAATGACACATTTCAGACACACACTAGATCATAATGGCATCAAAGACGTAATTGCTTGCTCTGTATTGTAGCTCGTAACAGGGTCTGTGATTAGCCCTCTGTCTTGGGCACAACAACAGCTCTTCTGTGCATCGACTGCATTTGAAGGGCTTACAGTGCTCCTAGGCAGATGCTGCCAAATTGGTTATTCATACAATCATAGAATGGTTTGGGTTGGAAGGGACCTTTAAAGGTCACCTAGTCCAACACCCTTTTTTTTATTGCTTTATTGCTAGAGGTTTAGGGGATCATGTAGTTTATGCTCAGTTCAGGTGGTGCTGGATGTTCACCTGTGAGATATGTGTGTCATGGGAGTGTAAAAATGAGAGTGTGATAATAGTACCCCTTTTTGATGGCTCCATTATCTCATTTTTGAGAGTGCTAAGCAGGTTTCAAGTGAGGGAATAGATCTTTTTGAGTTTGTTTATATAAACTCATCAGAGAGGAGTTAACCATCAGATCACTAACATCAATGGGATTCTGAACTGTATGTTCAGGCAAAAAAACCATGTTCATTGTCTCTAATGAAAACAAAATACTTCATTCTACTTTAAACTACTATTGTGGTAGAATCTCTCTGCCTAGAGGTTCCTTAGGAGGAGAGACTGGCACATCCAGAGGAGGAGGAAATTCAGGGGAAGGACCTTCATGAACTGACTTGCCACCAGTTTGCTCGAGTTAGCTTCGTGAATGCCATTTGTTCTTTATAGGTGTAGTTGGGTTGTGATGGTGTTGTCCTGAGTTACTGGCATAATGTGTTCCAACCCTGGGACTCTTCTGTTAGGGAATTGTTGTAATATGGGATCAGAACCAAAACTCAAAGACCAGTATTTATGTTGTAGGCTGATTTGGCTTTCACATCCTTGGAGGTACTTATATGTGACAGGCTTTTTTCACTCTCCAGCTGTGCCCTGATTCTGATCTAAATCCAGGAATTACTCTCGGATTAGTCATTGGTGAACTGCAGTAATAAATTCCAGTAGCACCAACTCAGAGCCATCTACCATGCTTGAAGCGGATTGTTAATAGTACTTATGCTCCTAGTGCCATTTGGGAGGGCAATAACCATACTGGATCTGCACCCAGTTGGAGGCAGAGCAAAACTTTATTTGCTTATTTGTATTAGAATGCTGTTGTCCTGTTTGGCCCCTGATTCTGTGTGCTGCCGAGCTCACTGTTGCAGCTACAGCTTTGAGATGCTTGCTGACCCGGAGAGGTGCTTCTGAGTGCAGATGGTCTGAGTAGGACATCGTCACGTTGTAGTTGTCCTCGTGTGTGCCGTACAATGGCAAATGCCTTACTAAAGGATTCCGTTCTCTTCTACGGGCTTCTAATTGCTGAAGTTAAAACTATATGGGTTTGAAAAGCATAAAGGCTGAGTACTCAAACTTCTGACAGTCTCTTCTGGGTGGGGTTTTGGAGAGTGTTTCTTGTCAAGTGTGCTGAGGTTACCTGGGCCCAGCACACAAAATTCTCAGAAGGCAGATGTCGAAGCGGGTGCATATCTAAATTGCTTTTCTGGTGGTGAGCTGTTGTTTTGGTCAGTGTCTCATAATTTTCAAACGATTCAATTCAAACCCTTGCATTAAACAGAACAGGTTGAGTGGCCAATAAGCTGGAAAATTGGAAGAAAATCTTGATAGGTTCAGCTGGTGCCTGGCATCAGAGCAGCCTGTCCGTCTGCTAAATGTTTCTGCAGCCAAGTGGGCCAGGAGTGTGAGTGCCCACATGTGAGGCAGAATAATAAAGCTGGGGGGGGGGGGGGGGGGGGGGGAGGGGAGTAATGTGGTTCTCTGAACAGCTTTATAGAAACTGTTAAAAGCTGGTGGAAGAAGCACAGCTACTCAACCAACAGCCATTTTTGGGTACAGAAAGAAAGTTATAGCTACTTTTCATGGACATAATCATATTGTGATGAATGTGTTGGTTTGAAACCCATCCAGGGTTCAAAGGATGGGGTTGCATGGTCTGCTGGTACCTGTTGGGTGCTTGTTAGCTGCAGGCAGTGACAGGTCTTGATGGGTCTCGTCACTGATCACTCCTGTGAATTTGTGCTGCGCTGGAGCTCTGCCAGAGCTGTGAACTACTTGATAATGGCGGCTCAGATATTTTTCTTTGAAATCACACTAATTTTAGTGGCAGTTTTGTTTTATTTCTAACTTACCAGGTGTTACTTTGGAATTACTGATCAAATGTAGGCTGTGAGCAGTTGTCAAGGCTTATAATTCTTTCCTTCTATACAGGCAGTATGTTATCTAAGATGATAGCTGTGGTTTTGAATGTAAGAGGATGGTAGAAAGTGCACCATGGTTAAAGGATAGGTGGGAAGATTGCAAGAAATGGTGGCAGAAGTTTGAGAATCGAAGTGGCTTCATGCTGTAGATGGAGAGGTGGTTTATCAACCACTTTGTACAGTCAGAGTCTGCCTCAAGTAACTTGAATTTAAATTCAGCTGGACCTTGAAAGCAAAATGCTGGTTGTCAGAATGGTTCTGGCTTCTGCAGTTAAATGATCTGTCCTTTTCATTACCCAGTGATTCAGTTCCTTCTCCCTTATGTATCCTCATTTACCGTTATGTGTAGAATATACACTTACAGTTTTACCTCTCGTACTTTTGTGATGGAAGGTCCATTCCTACCTGTCTGCTCAAGCTTTCTTCATGTCTGCCTTAAGCATGCAAGACTGAAACCAGTAGCAAATCCATATAGAAAAGTGTGTAATCTTATTTTTTAAAAGCTGTTTCCTAGAAAGCCCTGCATTTGCAGCCATAATTACAGCTTACTTGCTAGCACCTTTCACACAAGCATGCACTGTCTTCATGGAAATTTCTGATTGTATCATAATTCAAAAGAAATAGGATGTGAGTATATGTTAGCTTGATTTTATGTTTTGTCTAATCTACTGAGAGTCATTAATTGTAGTTCCAGAGCAACAGCTGATTTATGAGTTTAACTTCTGTGTGAATATTAGTGATATTTGAGTCATTGGAGATACCAAGTTTACTCTCTTGTGTTTCTAGATTTACCAGAGATGCTGGTTAGTATTCAAAAAAGCTTCAAGCAAAGGGCCAAAGAGGCTGGAGAAATTCTCAGATGAACGAGCTGCTTACTTTAGATGCTATCACAAGGTAAGACACAAGGTTGTTTCTGAAAACTTTTTTTTACCTACAATTAAGAGTAGAATCTGAAGTTGACATGTATTAATTGGCCTGAAAATTTGAACTTTTTTTACTGTCAAGGTCCTAAACCCACATGTGTGTTCCTTCCTTTAGTGGAGTAGAGGCATGGTGTTATATTTTCTGCTTTGTAGTGAATGTCTTGCTAAGCTAATGGGAAGTTACTTTATTTTTAAAGAAGATGTCCTTTCCTCTCCTTAGCCCTTTAAAATCATACCTGAAATAATTTGTGGTGACTACTGCTCATCGTAATTACAGTGACAACCATCCAAGGTAACACGTGAATCCAAAAAGTTGGATACTTAGAGGTTCCCATTTTACTAGGATTTTGCATCTGTGGGAAGAAATAGACAGCGACAGGAATGAAGGACAACGTGCAAATTTTTCTTGCAATGATAGTGTGAAAACCTTCGCTAAATTCACCGCTATTAAAAGAATAAAGTTTTTCCCACTAATCACTTCCCTGGAGTTACGTGCATATTTCATATTCAGCTGAGAATTTACATGTGTAATTCTCCTGGGCATGGAGATGAAAATAAGAAATCTTTTAATTTATAATCATTGTTGGCAAAAGCTTAATGTATTAGAAGATTAGGAATTATGTGCATAAATTCCTAGGAGTTGGCGAGCACAGCTCGGCGTGAGGCTGATCTGCATTTACTCACTCTGACATACATTTAGGAGGAAATCTTGCAGGAATACTGAATCTGAATTCAGACTTGTCTGTCTACATGCCATGTAATTTGTAATTGATTGGTCATAGAACCTGTGGCTATTTGTAGTAAGTCATGCCCAGAAATAGTTCATTCAAGTTTATATTAAGCAACTTTCAAAAGTAATGAGAAGTGCATTTTTTTAATTTGCATTTGACATGTTTGAGGGCGGCACAGTGCGTATAAGACAATTTCTAGTGCTGTGTGGAATGCTGATTTTATATTAGTATGATTCTGTCAATTATTGTTGCAAATCTGTATTTCTTGCACTGTATTAATGCAATACATTAGCAGCACATGCTGACTTGAAGTTCACATTAGGTAATGGATATGAAATCCAAGAGGAATCTAAATGAGGCTTGACTTTTTTATCTTCTTCCAAGAAGTTCTGTAGGTTAGCGCTCATTTGTCACGTATATAACCTAACAGCAGTTTCCAATATTTGGATCTGCAGACTAAAGCACCATAGAAAGCCTCACTAGCTTGGAGGGATTTTCAGTTTTAAGTCAAGATTAGTCTATAGTTAACAGTTACTTAATTTTAAGCTATTACGTCTTCTATACATTAAAGTTTCTGTACTTCTCTGGTAGCTTATTTGACAGGAATAAACAATGGTCAAACTCCACTATCAGTCATGGGGAATCGGCTGTTTGCTTAAGTGGCCGCTTCTGAAAGCGGTAACTACATCATCGGCTCTGTGATATTAATAGTTACAGCCATTAAAGCAAACCCTAGTCTTGGCTGAAGTTTTGAGAAACATTGTCCTAGCAGTAAGACATCTTACACATGTATTTTGTGTGGGTTTTATCAGAACTTTGTCAAGTCTAGAGATCATTTGAGGCAGGATGGAGACCTAAACCCAAACATCGAGAGGGGAAGTGGGCAGAGAAATTTCTACCTTTTGGAGGAATAAACCCAGTTGGAATGTAGGTGTACTCCTGAAAGCACCGGTTCCACTGGGGGTGACCTCATAGGTTATTTCCTTTCATGGGGCGGGTGGGGTGTCTTGGGGTCTGAGTCTTAAGCTGAATATACCTGAGATGATCAGTCTGAGCTTCTCTGTGTTTTCTTTGAGTCTTGGACCTGCTGAGCTGGACTGCCAGCTCCCATCACTGAGCCCTTCCCTGTAACTTCTGGCTGCTTCAGGTCCCAGGTATGTAGACCCCAGTCACGGGATGCAGTGCTGAGGTTTCTGCCAGAAGGCCTGTAGTCATCCTGTATAAAGCAGAGAGATCTCGCTTCCCAGCACCACACCAGCCTGGATGCTGTGGATGCTCTTGCTGGGAGCCCACGGGGATGCAGGCAGGCTGGACCACTGAGCTGCGACCTCACTGCTGTTTGTGGGAGCTACCCCAGGAAGCATTTGCCCTCCACGTTTATCGCTCCTCTTTGCCACACTCTCTTCTATTATTATTTATTATGTTATTATTTTTTATTTTATGATTTATTATTTTTTTATTAGCAGTGCTAAACGAGTAGGGTGGTTTCAGTGTAGTGGCCCAGGACAGTGGGTTGTCACTTAGGCGGTGTTGCTATTTGGCAGTGGGGCTCGGCAGCATCCCCGATTTTGTGCTGTGATGGTAAATGAGGCTGTCATCAGCTATACAAGTTGATGGGCCCTGTTTATTTTTAATGAACCTTACTGAAAGGAAGCTAATGAATATTAAATAGCATTTTCTGGTTAAAATGTGTTACCTTACGAAGAGCGCAGGTGGATAAAAATGAGTTTCTTTTTAAAATAGAATTTCACACATTTATAAAGCTTAAGGTGGTGAATGATGCAGCTTCTAACAGTGTTAAATATGAGGTGTTGGAAAAGAACACGTCACTGCTGTGCTATACTGCTCTGTAGTTGAACTCGTTCTTATAAAAAACGTAGTTAATTATTAATAAAAAACCACAACAAACAACTTAATGTGGCAGAGTCTTCAACTAACACTACTTGTCACATGGTTTTGATATATAATATTAATGGGACTTCGGTACTCAAGACATCATCCAGAGGTCTAGGATGGTCATTGCTGTTGTCTTGACACACATTTGGTCAGCAAGAGCAGCTGTTGCAATAACAGCTTGATGGTGCGTAGAGGCTTTTCGGTGACTATTCTAATTCTGTCGCTCCTGGACAGAAGGCTACTTCTTCCTGACAATAAAGTTAATCCTACAAATGAGAGGTCCAGCTAGTCCTGTTAACATGTCAAGTGTCACTGTGTCATAAGCTTGTGCTAATGAATATGAGGATGAATGCAGTCCATTCTGATGGATGATACTGTAAGAGAAAAGCCTCACAGATTACCAGTGTTTCAGAAATATGGTCATTAACTTCCTACCTGGGTTCTGAAGTGATTCTCAAATGCTGTTGAAAGCAGGATCAAATCTAGAAACCCAAGGAGCCCCCGCTCACCCCATCAATCTCAGGAAAGGTTTAATCCATCATAAAACTGTAAAGGGTAGAAAAAGAAAAATGATGAATGGAGCTAATTTTTCAATAGCACCTGCCTCCTTCACTGAAGTGTTAAATTGCTTCATTTTGTTGCCTTTTTTTTTCTTTTTTTTTTTTCCCCCCCTGTGATGAATTAAAGTGCAAATGTTACTTCGATTTATTAGCAGGAAGAGGCTGTCCAGAGCACTTGTTCTGTTTGCACCCTGGTGGTATCAGTCGCTGGAGCTGAGCTGCTGTGGTCTGAGACCCTGCCACATCTCCTTGGCACCTTTGTCCAGTCAAGGTCTCTCCTTTCGCCATCCAAGGTCTGGGTCACAAGCAGCATTTCTGAGGTGTCTCGGTGGCATTTCTGTTATACTGGGGGCTCCAATTTATTCACTTTTGAATCTATAATGTACGTGCCCTTTTCTGCAGCCCTGTACCAGGGGCTGATTGTTGGCATCCTTGCCACTGGAAGTCTAAAACAACAAAAGAAAGAAGTACTTTTTTTTTTTTTTTTTAAATAATATTGACCTTTAAATACTTCCTAATCTTGTTCTATTTTTTTAAAAAGTGGAAAGGTTAAAGTGTCCTGAAATACAGGTCATCTGAGAACAGCCAGCTGTAGTTTATGAAGTGAACTGGAAATTTGCATACGCAAAGCGAATTGCCCACTTAATTCGTTTGGTCCCACAAGGGAGAAAAAATAATTAGGATCCAGGCTACAAAATCTATGCAGAGAATTGCCTTTCAGGTAGCTGTCTACTTTTCACTATTAAATGTAAATAATCAACCACAAATTACCATGTACTTTAACGAAATAGTATTGGAGGAGAGAAGAAATTCCTATTTCTCCAAATGACATTTGACTTCTCTATGTGCCAGAAGAACCCTTAATATTCCAATACAAAACCAACTAATTGCATACCGCTGACAGGAATATACTGATTCCTCAAGGGGATCTAAGTTTTAATCCGATTGTATTAATCTTGCCTTGAAACAGCAGAAGTAATTTAAACAGTCTTTCTGTCTAGTTATGGAATAATCCATTTGGAAAATTGAATTGTGTAATTTGTAAATTGTTTTCCAGGCTTACTGATGCAAAACTGTATCGGTGGCAAATTAAATGTTTGAAGTATGACCACTCTGCTAATAACTAGCTGTTAAACATTTATTTTAATGAATACTATCACTTACTATGAATGAAATACCTAGTTTGAGGTTTTAAAAGAATTAAAGTAACTTGTCAGGATATTTTGGTATCTTCATGGTCATGCCATACAGCGATGCTCACTGCAGGTCTGTGGGGCAGGTATGTGTCCTTCCATAGGGGAGGACATACCTTGTGCCTGGACAACTGATCCTGTGAGTGGCAGAGCAGCCGCTGAGAGCGATGGTAAAAACTGAATCTCTAAATCTGGTCATTGTTCCTGGCTTTAATTTCTCCAAATAAGCCAATACTGGATTACAGCGTGGTTACAGCCAGTGTGTGCAATTCCTTATGTGAGCAAGTGAAAAATTAGCAGCTGATGTTTTCTCCCACTGAAGAAATGGAGATGTAGGCAAGGCTGTAGATTTTATTTTTTATTCATGTATATATTTATATTTTTAAATAAATACTTAAACTATATAAAATTTTAGTATGTTACATCTATCTAGTAAGTTAGTTATGTACAGGCAAATCTTACAAGCAGGACTGGGCTGGAATTGCAGCAGTGGTAGCAGCGTTTTCCATGAAATGTTCCCCTGGTGTGTCCTGGGAAGTGTTCTACCTCTGCTCATTGTGGGGGGAATTTTCAGGAAGCCAAGACAGAACCATGAAGTCCTTAATTAAGATTAAAACACAAGATGCTTGAAAACATTAAATGTGGCAGTTATGTAGGTGATAAATATACTCCCTTGTGTTGTGTTGTGAAAGGCCACCCATATTTGAGAATAATGTACTAATTCAAACAATGGTTTGAATGCTAAAGACCATTTTTAGTAAACTGTGTGTTTGGCATGGTTTTGAGGGGAATGGGAGGGATGGAAGCATTTTCGTCTTGAGTGTATCTGGTCTCAGGGTGAAGCTCTGTCTGCTTGTGCTGTTGGCTGGGAAATGGGTGATTAATCCCTGTTCCTGGGTCAGAACTCTCCTACCACACACCTCTGCAAGAATTTTAGTTTTTAATCGAAGGAAATGTATTTCAGTTATATGACTTGTCATCTTAACACAAAGGAGGCTTGAAAGTAAAGGGGAGGGAAGAAGAATGCAAAGGGAGGTCTTTAACCCCTAACAAAATATCATTCTTCTTGTGATTTCTCTGTTCATACTGTCTTAGGTCTGATATTTGTGGTTTACCCACAGTTTATAAACTTAATTTTGGAGTTAAATTTATAATTCTACATTATTTATTAGTCTTGGATAAATAAAATGGACATGAATTCAACTAACCATGGGAACACTGTTTTGCAGGAGACTGGCAGGAGAAGAGTTATTTTAGAAGTGCAAACAAGGAAAACTTCAGCCTCAAATATTTGCAGGTGTTTGGTGTCTGCTCCTGTCTCCTTTCCAAAAGCGCGGTGCAGGGGATGTTAGCAGCCTGCCACTTCAGTGTGAATTCGGTGCATATGTGCCAGACGATCTGAACCATCTGTTGCACAAGGGTGAGCAATGAGGTGGCTATTTAGGCACCTGGGATAACGATGGCGTTTTGAAGCACCGCGCCGGGTGACACAGCAGGTCAGATATAAATGATCTTTAGACAACTTCTCCCTCAGGAATGCATGTGCACTGTTGAGCTTTGGCAGCAGGAACAGCTTCTTGGTGAAAGCTGGATCTTTCAGAAGGGGCAGTTACGGCTCTGGAGTGCCATTGAACCTCTGAGAGGTGAAGGCAACTTGGGCAGTTCAACCCTGGGGAGGGCAGCTGCTTGTTGAATATATTTTTGCCAGACGCAAAAATCAGGCACCTCAAGGTTGTGTCCAGGACAGAAGGCATTCATGAGCTGAAAGACTGAATCCGAGCAGTTCTGCATGCTATCACTTGTGCCACTGACTTCAGGAAGAGTCCCGGAGTGCCAGATTTTGTCCATCTGTTACTCTCCCTGTGCCTGTGAGGTCTGGTACTGAAGAAAACCTTAGTTCCAAACTATCTCGGAAGAGGCTGGAGTATGTGCCTGTTACTGGAGACAGTTGGACGTGGGTTGGAGGTCAGAACTGGGGGCTACCTCTCTGTCATGCTTCAAAGGGAGATGCTTTGGTGTCAGCTTGTGCAGCTCGACAGAAGCAAATACCATCAGATCTTCAGATGCATGTGAAGACTTGCAGACTGTGCTCTGCGAAATGCCATTGTACAAGAGCTCTCAAGCAGTCAATGCAGCGCAAATAACCCAGGAATTGCCAATGTTGTAGCTAGCATTTCTCCAAATAGAAATACTCTTTTTATTTTTCTCCCCAGTTCAGAGCTAAAACATGAGTTGCAAAGGACGTGATTATCAGTGAAATTAGTGACACAATAGTATTGATTTCAGTATTTCTTCAAGATGTCATCCAAGGGGTGAAATTGCCTGCAATTTTATTTGACCAGGCTGTAAGCCAGGGCTCTCGGAGCGTGTTTTTGGTACATGGCAGTCAGTCTGCGTTCACACAGGGCATTAGGTGACTCCTGGAAGCACCTGATTTACTGCATGCTGCTGCAGCGTGCGGACTCACGCTGGTTCCCTGCCCCCCTCCCTTCTCCCAGCATGTAGCACTCCGAGGTGGGGAGAAGTGATGAGGAAGGGACTTAGGATAAAGCTCTATAAACACATTAAAAAAGTAGTCCTCATATAATTAAGTTATTCTTGTTCACCCCATCTCTGTGGCCCTTCTTCTGTCCTCCCTTACCTGTACTCCCACCCTGCAGACCCAGGGAAAAGCCCATCGGTCTGAGTTGCCCTTCCACTAACAGCCAGGTCAGCAGCACATGCACGTGCTCTCCATCTTCTCTTGACTTAGGGAGAGTTTTCACTTAGAAAGATGAATTAACTGCTGGTTGATACCCCAGAAAAGCAAAACAGACCACTGTGAATACTGCGAAGGCAATAGATAAGAGATAAATATTGTCTTAGGTAATCTGCATTGTCTTCTTCGTAACATGGTGTGCTTAGAGGGAGTACAGTAATAAAAAGCAAATGCGGGAGAAAGCGTATTCAAATGAAAACAAATATTTCTGTTCAGAAAAATGAAATTTGGGATTTCAAGCATGAGCTGATTCTTGTAAAGACTCTGTTGGAATATATTACTCTGCATTTGAGATTACAAAGAAGTACTTTACTGTGGTAACTAACTGGCTTTTGAGAGGAAGTTATGGTAAGAAGGAAAGAATTATTGCTATTCTCAGCTCCAAAACATTGATGCCATTATATTCATGCTGTTTTGTATTTAGTACAATTGTTTCTAAAGGGGAGTGTAGGAGTTGCAAGTTATGCTGTCATGAGGTCAAGTCACCCAGCCACTGTACTTCTGGACAACTTGAGTTTTGCCCAACTGAATGGTCGGCTGAAGTGACTGTAGCAAAGGTGGCTGTCCTCACCTGGGGGAGGAGACGGGAGCTTGCTGTGCTGGGCCATAGGGTGGAGGAGGAGTGGCTGTGTAAGTTTTGGTGAAACTTGTCTTGACTGAAAGATCTAAAGAAAGAAAATTTGTGGTTGCAAGGCATGTCCATGGCTTCTGTCCTACTCTGTGTGCTGTGCAGATCTTGTTGGAATGGCCAGCTGCTTCTGATGTGAAACCCTAGAGTGGATGGAGACTGCAGGTATCTGAGATACTGGCCAGAGCAAATCCCAGTCCCTGTGGCTGGGTTCAGAGATGACGCGGTGCTAGAGCTGCCACGTGGATGTTGTGCACAAGCAACAGTGCGTGAGGCTGGGAGCCTTTGGGTGGGTAGGGGTGAGCTGGGGATTGGAGTGCTGAGACTGGAAAGTGTGGGATGTCTCTAGTGGTACAGAAATGAGAGGAAATGGGTGATGGATACTCTGTGCCGGGGATGCAGAGGCTGCAGGAGCTCATGTAGGGAGACTGGGAAGTAGCTGCAGCTTGCAGCCCTAATGAGAATAAAACATAACAGTCTGGGGGGTAAAGTGTTGTCGTAGGGATGCTGGGAGTGGTGAAGGTAAGATGTAAAGGGCTGGAGTCATAGTAAAAGAAACGGTGGTCAGAAATGTCTCTCCTTTAGCGTAGGCAGACAAAGCAAAAGTTTTAATCTTGGCCTTTGCATGTTCCCAGCAGTGTTACAAACACCTGCTCCCATCTGGCCTGGAGGCGTGTGACTCAGTCTGCACACAGGGACATTAGTGATGCTGTCTGGGTTGGCTGGCTGGTATTTCTGTCCCAGCCCTGTGCAGTAGCTAGCAACATCCTGCATGGCCAAGTGTCCCTCGGCTCCCTCGCTGGGCTGCAGCGTGTCTCCCTGCCCGGGGCTGAGGCAGCACGTGCTACCCATCACCAGGGGCTGGTGGGGTCACGGGCAGCAGCTGACTGCTTGGTACTTCTGAGTCTCCTAATGACTGAAAAGTGCTTTTGGCTCCTGAGTGAGCGTGGGGAGGCAGCTTAACATTCCCTGACGAGTATAAACCTTTCATAATCTCATGGAGCCCTGTCACAGCATCCTCAGGATTCATCATGCTAGAGACAATCACTGGGATATCCAGCAGTAGGAGTGTGACATGCCTGATTTTAAGAAATGAGCTGTCCATTAGGACAGCTCCTAGATAGCTAAATGATATTACCAAAATGTATGGCTACATTCCGCTTCTCCTAACTTTTGTACTCCTAGGTACAAAACTTCATTAGCATGTTCATTTGCAGAAAATGTAAATGAGCTCGGTATAAATGCCAAGGTAGCTGCTGTCCTGAATGAGAAAGTCTGGCTCTTTCTTTCCTCTTGCGTTCGAATCCTTTCTTGGCATATGAGAAAAATACAGGAGAGTTGAACTTGGCAGCTGACAATTTGTGCTTGACCTGTCATGTGCTGAGCACAATGGGAATAGGTTATGACAGATTTGTCATATTTCACAATGCGCTTGTTGGCGTCTTGTTAGGACTGGGGGATGTGCTTCCATCTCAGGATTTCCTGGAAGTGTAAAAAATGCTCATGCAAAATTAAGCACAATTAGGAAGTCTCAGTTTTGACACTTCTCAAAATCTTGAACCTGGAGGCTATAAAAACCGGAGTTCTAAATTTGGCAGTTGTGCAGAAGGTTTGATGTGTTCCCCATGGGATGTTCCTTCCGTTATTTCCTTCTGCTGCTGGCTACAGAATGAGTTTCTGGACATTGGGTCTATTCTTTATTTTTATCTTGGGGAGACATTGCCCGCCAGCTGCTCTTTCTTCCTTCCATTGACAGTAAGATTACCTGTTCAGGGGGTTTGCTGGAAAACGTGGTTTTGGCTGGCTGCTCTCTCCCGCTGGAAGGGAATCGGCAATAAATTGACTCAAAGAAGCAATTGACCTAGGATGAAGGACCAGAGAGATGCAGTGGGTGCACCGGTGAACCCAAGATGCTCTAGAGGAGCAGTTTCTGTTGCTGTATTCTACAACACTGATAACTTTATACTTCTGAGTCTCATAGATAAGACAATCTCTGCATTTCTTTTAGAGCTGACACAGTTTGATATGGGACTATTCCACAGAACTAGTGAGACCACAGCAGCAAAGCTGTTAGGCTGTACAGCTGTGGGAACATTTCTGTTAAGTTTCCCCTCTTTCTCTCTTTCTTCAACCCCTACCATGTGAAAGGATCAGTGAAATGTTTTCTGATAATGAATATTTAAATATGACTTCCTGATTCTCTGGGTGTTAGCCTTTATAATCCAAGGAAATTAAATAATGAAGAATTCCTTCTCAGTCAAATTTAGGAGTGTTACTTACAGTTGTGAGGGTGAAAAGTGGATGTTAAATATATGAAGCAACTGTGGTATGTATTTATTAAAGCTGTATACAAGGTTTATAACAGATACATGTTTATTTTTTTGGTGTCAAAGTTATTTTTCCAATCAGTTTTTGGCAACCAAGCAATGGAAATCTGTGTTTACAAGTCTGTAAATCTTTAAAGCTAAAAAGCTTTCTAATAACTAAAACTGTGATTTTTTAAAAATTATTTTTATTTTTTAAGTGGACCATTCTAACAAATCCTCAACTTCCCATCAAAAAATAATTTAGAGAGCAGCTATTCACCATTCTTACAGTTTTGGTCCTCCACGATGAAAGCTGTATTGGAGCTGGACTTGGTCCTCCAAATGGGTGAATCCTTTAGATTTTTATCTTCACCTCTCTGCTTCTGCCACATCAGGTTGGTCTTTCTCATGCCCTCCATGTAAATATTTCTCAGACAGGAGTGAGCTTTGTTTCTACCTGCCTCTTGGCTAAAATGCTGTTCAGATGGTGTTGCACTGAAGCTCACATGCAGACAGGAGAGAACTGGAGGATACGGTGCCTTCATCATCCAGGGTCTTCAAGTCGATTCTCTAAGGTGATCCGTGTCAAGGCTGTGTTTCTTCAAGAACAACCATAGGCACTTTCATGCTGTTTCTCCTTTTCTCTGTCCTTTGCAACATGATATAATTATTTTCTCTCCTTCTCCAGTCAATAATGGATATATATATATATTTCCAAGCTCCTAATTAAAACTTCAAATTGTGCATTTTCAGGTCACAGAGCTCAATAATGTGAAGAATATATTACGAATGCCAAAAAGCACAAAGAAGCATGCTGTTGGGATTTATTTTAATGATGACACGTCGAAAACCTTTGCTTGTGAGTCAGGTGGGTAAAATGGCAACGCACATTAAAAAACATAAGAGCATTAATTGTGAAATTATAAATGTATTATACCTACACACAGATTTTCTGGGCATTTATACAGAACTTGAGGCAGATGAGTGGTGCAAGGTGCTGCAGATGGAATGTCTTGGAACACGAATTAATGACATTAGCCTTGGAGAGCCTGACTTGTTGGCATCTGGAGTAGAGAGAGAGCAGAGTGGTAGGTACATAAAGGTTGACCGTTTAAATCTTTAACTGCATTATTTTAAAGCCTTTTGGACTGTGCATATGAACACCAGAAATAAATTGGAGTAAGATTTTTTTTTTCCAAGCCCTCCTTCCTGTTTTCTGGGGGTTGTTTTTGTTTGTTTGGAGGGGTTTTTTTTGCTTTTTTTTTTTTTTAATTGCTACCAGAAATAACAAGTAAGGTAGCTAGAATTATTTTGGAGTAGCCCTTCTCTTTCTCAGACAAGTTAGTTGCTTTTGGAGATGGGGACTGTCTTTTCTTGTCTGATGTCTGTAAAACAGTTTCAGTCTGTGACTGAGGCTCTTTGGCAGCACTGTAAAGCAAATAATAATAGTAATTGCATGCAAAACCTGACCCTGTGGCTACTTCACTTTCCTATGCAAATTAACTACATGCACAAATGCAACTGCAGTGTATTTATTCATGCACACAATTTTATTATGTGTTTGCAAATAGCAGGATTATGATGGTGCAGTTCTTTTCATTGGCTGAATGCACGCATGAATGTTTGACGCCCTTTGAGTGCAGCATTCTGACTGCCCCAATATTGAGTTACTGGAAGGAATTGAGTCTTTGTTTTTGAATTAATTGTGCTAAGTAGAAATAAGATCTTGTATTAGAGCTGGAAAATAGGAAATTCCTTTAATGACTTGTGCATTTCATGGGCAGGGATTTTAGACTAACCTTTTGTTTTTCTCCCAGAGAGATTCAATGTGTATTTGATGCCATCCCCTAACTTAGATGTGCATGGGGAATGTACCTTGCAGATAACATTTGAGAATATCTGTCTTTGGGACATCCAGAATCCCAGAGTAAAACTCATCTCTTGGCCATTAAGTGCCCTCCGACGCTATGGGCGGGACCCATCTTGGTTCACCTTTGAAGCAGGGAGGTAGGTGTGCGTTCGCTATATTGCGTTGCTTGCCTCGGTGGTGCTGAGCGGTGCACTGGACCGCTTTGGAAGGTTGTTGAAGGTCATGAGAGCTTCTCTTCAGGCAGAGGCTAGTCTATAAGAATAATCTTCCAAAAATACGGAAACAAACCTAAAACCGAATAAAACCCCTGTTAATCTCAGGTTGCAGCTTGAATGGGAGCAGATGCCGAATGAAAGTGCCTGAGGTACGGGGCGGGAGAGCGGAGGGATCCCAGAGGCTTGCCGGGCGGAGGCTGACAGCGTTGTGTATTACTGTATAGGGTTGTTCTTAAATAAAACTATATATAAGCAAAAGATTTGGATGGACAGATCTGGGAGGAAGGGGTAAGCATCATTCCAGAATTTGTACAGCGTGGGCCTCTGGGCACAGAGTTACGGGTTCTGTACAAGGAGGAGTTTGAAGTTGGCAGCGGGGAGTGCCAAGTTGTTTCCCAAAAGCAACCTAAAGTAATGGAGAAGGAACTCCTGTTTTCCATCGATTATGTTATGTTCCTGTTTCCCATCATTTTTGACAAACGGATTTTTAAGAAATTTGAATGCAATTCCTTGGTTTAGAGGTGGCATTCTGTATTGCTTTCTGCAGCTCAGTCTTAATCAGCTGAAGCCTTTGGCTGGCTGAAGTTGGAGCGCTCGTTATTGAACTGAGCTATCAAATCCTTTCTAGGGGACACGGATGCATTATTTTAGATAAGCACATTAAAGAATTGAAATAGTAAAAGAGAAACTGATCATACAGTTAACTTATCTGGAAAGGGAAGAGGCATTTAAATGTCCATCTCCATATTACTGTAGAACTTAGTCCTCTTGGGGAAGGACAAGGATACATTTTTATTTAGCTGATCGTGCATTAGCCCTGATAGGACAATGCAATTGGGGTGCCGAGGATTGTTTCAAGTGGAAGACAAAACTCTTCAAAACTCATTACAGGCAGCGTTAAGTCTGCAAGGAGAAGACAAATTAATCCTACCTGGCACAGATTCTAGATAGAGTCTGAATATTAAAAATCTGGGTCTTGTGCCTGAACTCTCTAGAGCTTAAGCACTTATGTTAGATCAGCGGTACTTAGCTGAGTCCCTGTTTGGTGAGAGCAATACTAATATGGGCTAAAAGAGTAAGATTGGACCAGGGCTGCTAAGATGCATATGCAAAGATCTTTAGATAGCTTTGTTCCCTATTTCAACAACCTTTGTTTTCTTACTGCTTGTGCAGTAGCATTTCTAGAGGAGCATGGTAAAGTTTTGTTTGTTCATAAGCTTAAATCTCACACTTGGAACCCATCTGTTGTTGCTTTGGCAGGATGTGTGACACAGGAGAAGGACTATTCATCTTTCAGACCAGAGATGGGGAAGCGATCTATCAGAAGGTTCACTCGGCTGCTTTGGCCATAGCAGAACAACATGAGCGCTTGTTGCAGAGTGTGAAGAATTCAATGGTACGGCTACTTGTTATTTCACACCAGGCACTGATGAACAATGTGTTTCTTGAATGTGATTTTAAGTTTTGATTCACAAATAGTAAGCAGTCCGATTATTGCTTTTATTAAATTCTGCTCAATTATATTATTTAGGGTTATATATATATAATGGATTGATTTTCAAGAATCAAAAGAACAGGGAAACTTATAGTCCTTAATTTTTGTGTTTGCAAAGCGATCAGTAAGTGTGAATTAATACAGAGATGATAAGCTCCTGTCAGTGCACAGTCTCATTACATTCCTTTGATTAATCAGCATTATGAGTTTGTTTGGAAGCTTCTCTCGTCAATCTATTTGCAAAATATTGTGGCTCATACTCAGTTTTCCATTTACTAATTGATATTTGCACTCCAAGGATGATTTGGAAAGAGTCATATGGTTCAGATTAAGCTATGGGGGAGGACTAGATGTTTGTCTGATCTCTCAGCGGATGTCTGTTTTCAACAAATGCTCTGTCTATCTAAAACTTGTTTTATGACACATATGACTGGCAGGAAATATAGAAGTGTAAGATGCAAAACTAACATACAGTTTCAGAAAAGATAGTATGGGATCTGCAAAAGTATGTTGAAGGAAGGCAATTCTATGGCACTTTCACCTGATTTGTTTCAGGATCTTAATAACTTGGGGAAAAAAATTATTTTTTTTTTCTCCTGAAGCCTGTAGAATAAAAAAGAATATTCTGTTCATCCTACATCACAGTTGTTCTCTACACTCCAGGATTCACAGGGTCACCCTGGCAGCAAAATTAGTATCCTGAAGATAACAGGCCCTCTGGAATGTATAAAATGCTCAGAATGGACAACTGTGGAAGAACTTGTCCATAAACCACATTTCTATTCCAGGCAGTAGTGACTGGATCATGTAATCTGCAACAAGACTCACACCTTTCTCTTGGTGTAAACATAAGTGCTGCCATTACCCACATCCGTGTCTCAGACTTTCAGTAATTTTACTAATGTCTTGGTTTCAGGAATAAATTGTAGTGATGAGTTATCCTAGTATTAACTGAAAGACCCGGCTAGGATGAAACAGAAGATGCCATTACTATTTGTGGAAACCTAAGAAAAGATGAGAGTGGATGTTGAGGGAATGGAGAAAGGAACAAATTGCCTTACGTACTTGTATGTCTTTTGTTCTTCCACTGTCTTGGACTTGAGACAGAATAGAAGCCAAATACATGGTAGGAAAGTCACTTCTCTTAATAAAAGTCCAATGAGGAGGAGCAAATGAGGAGAGGAGGAGCAACAGGAAAGTCTTTTCAAGTGTCCCAACTGGTCTTGTGGACTGGATAACCGATTGCTTCAGCAGAGCACGCAGGCAAATGGGTAATTGTGTCATTTGTAGAGTAGGTGGGATAACTGAGATGGGAAAGTGAGGAAAAGTAATATCTGTTTCTATGTAGGTCATGCAGTGTCTTTACTTGCAACAGGAAAGAGACCAGTTAGGGGTTTTTACATATAGATATACATTTTCCACTCTATGAAAGAGCGTGAATACCAGTATTCAGCTGATGCTCCCCTGCTAACTTCTGGCTGGTGTCACTAACAATGTGGTCACTTCTGTAGAGCCCCTGGGAGAATGCTGTGTCTGTGAGAATGAAGTACTGACTTGGACCCTTTGTAACGATCTGTGCCCTGTGTCCCTTTAGACCACCTGCTTTTCCCAGCACTTCCAGGTTCACTAGGAAGAGCTTGATGCTTTGCTTGCTTTCTTTCAAAAATATTAGAAGTATCAGGTGAACTCCGCAGCCAGCAGCACTGGTATTTTTCCGTTTCCCAGTAGAGCATCATCTTAACACCGTCTTTGCTGGTTTTGACTTTTGCTTTAAACCAAGAACCTTTTAGTTCTAGTTAACGAAGGGAGTTCTTGTTCAAAAATACCCAAAATTATCAAAGCTGAGACAGATGGGTAGATGATACAAGTACTCAACAGTAACTAATTTAAGGAGGTTAAAATTAACCTAGGCTAAGTCAGCATAACTAGCCAACATTTGTAGCCCACCAGGATCAGAAGCATTTGAGTAACCTGTTGAGAGCAGCACTTCATCTTCAAAAAACAGGCATAAGTTCCATAACAATATTGACTAGGCTTACAGGCAATTACGTTTTTTGGTGGGTTTTTTTGTTTGTTTGTTTTAATTTATGTAATAGCATCTTTACTAGGTGATGGCTGATGCTTTACTGTAAAATTTCCCTCTTACAAGTGCCAGTAGACTCAGCAGATGCACAGTTGCTATACATTTCAACAGAGAGCAGCTGCACAACCTCTGAAAGCTTTTTCATGAACAGTGTCCAACCACAACCCCTAAATCTAATTTTACAGACCCTAGAGTGCTAGATGGGGCATAGGAACATATTCCTGGTGAGCTGAAAGTCTTGTAATTCAGTAGCAGAATGTAACTGTTCCAGATGACTCCACATGTCCCTGAATACAAGTTTCCCAAGTCTGTCATAAAAACCTTGTGGGGTTCCAAAATAAATACTTAGTAAGACTTGGTGACTTCTCTGGGGTTCAAGGATAGTCTGTTTTAGAAATTTAGGCAGAGGATTGTTATTTCAGTGTAGAACTTAGGTGGCTTGTTTTGCTGATTACAAATTATTCGTAAAGTACATCTTAGTCCAGATTGATTGATTTCCCCATATTTTTCTTCTGCTTTTGAACACCTCAATAAGGAGTTCATTTTAGATGGTTGCACTTCACACTCAGCTGTCTGTATTGTTTCTGTCTCCCAGAATTATTTACCTGGTGTGAGTTTTTGTATTAGTGAAGCTTGAGCTATTATTTACAGAAAGGGTAAATGAAAAAAAAGGAAGTAGGAGGTGTGGTGGTGAGAAAAGACGTCTTCTGCTTGGTCCTGTAATCCTGACCAGTGCTGCATCAGTGATGTGATTGTTCAAAAAAAAAAAAAATTAAAAAATAATAATAAAAAAATGTGAATATCCCATGCTGGTAGAGCAAAATAAAGCTGCCAAGTACTGTTGAGAACGTGGGCTATAATGTGTCTGCCACCTCCCTAGCAGTCGCTCTCTTTATATTACAGTATGGTGGTTCAGTTCATGACTATAACGGGCTCTGGCTCTTGAAATGCATGTGGAAAATCGATGCGATAGTGGTTCCTCGGCTGGGCACCTCACCCTGACACTTGCTGTTAGCGCGCTGTTGCTTTCTGTCGAGGTCTAAGCATATGCTGACCAGAGTCTGTGACACTTCCACGAGCAGGTTTCATTTGTTTTCCTTTTCAGTGAATTCAAAGATCTCTCCCTTTTCTCTTTTAAAGGGGTAGAAAGAGCTGGCTTTGCTTAGCAATGCATGAAGCCATTCTGGTCATTTGGTAACTCATCTCATCCGACTCTGTCTTTCCTTTCACTTCTGCGTTGCCAGACAATGGAAAAAAATACCTATTCAAGTTATATTTTCAGGAGTATTTGGTTTCCATGAAAACTGACAGGAGCAGCGCTGTGACTTGACTGCTGTCATTTATGTCTGCTCTCAGTTCAGGTTGCTTTAAAAAATACATTACAACTTGACATCTCACTAAGAAGTAGTAACGGTGAACTTCCCAGTTTTGGCAGCTAAAGCTCAGTGCTTCATGGCAAGATATTATCAGCCAGGTTACCGGCAGCTTTTCCTGACTCTTCTTCCCCTCTTGGCAGCTCAGGTGTGCACGGTGCGCTTAATCCATCTGATGTGCTGCTGTCTGGGCTGGAGTGTGCTGTTTGCTCTGGCTGTGTCCATAGAGCTTCAGAATTAGGAGTGGAAATGGTGCTCACTGTTTCGAAATAAGAGGAGAATATTGAGGATTAGTGTAAGATGGATAGTAGCCAAACCAGCCGCAATATTTTAGTGCCCTTTAATTTCTGAAGTTGTTTCTGTTTGTCATTCTATAGTTTTGCTGTAATGAATTTAGCAAATGTTTCTTAAGCAATTATTGTTCTAATTGATTTTGGTTGATTAGATGAACTCGCTTCACTGGGGAAAAAAAATCCCCTCAAAACCACAGTGAGCACAATCTTCTCCAATTGGGAATCTCAAGATGAACGTTTACCTAGTGCAAGTTGTTCTGCAAAATCTTTGCAAATTGGATTGTCCAGCCTGAGGAAACCAACCAAACCTAACAAATCTTAAATCATCTTTCTTTTCTTCCCTTTTGGAGCCATGTTCACAGCTAACTTGAGAGAATGTTGGTGTGCAGGGGTTTTCTTTTAGATTTTTTTTGCGGGGGTTGCAGGGGTTTTTTTGGTTGTTGGTTTTTTTTTAGCAATACTTTTAAAGTTTAAAATTTTGTAAATGCAGTTTTGCTTATTTGTTAAGTTGGGATCCAATAAACAAAATCCTTCTTCCCTGTCCCCCCAGGACTTTTGGGAACCACTCACACCCTGTGTGTCACCCAGGATGGGAAGCTGCCTTAGTAAGCTCCTGTTGGGGTGGCAGCAGCTCCCTGGCTGCTCTCAGCACTGGCTGCCGATGGCTGCGAGTGCTGCTTCTCCATCCCCTTCCTCTGCACGTCTCTTGTGGCCACCGGAGCTGTGCGGTGGCTCTGTGTTGCCCCTCACTGCACCCCACATCTCCGTTGCTGCTCCTGTGGTTTCTCTGTGACTTACCATAACACCTGCCTGCCCTGTGTGCTGGGAGCTGCGTTTGAATTGCTCTGGGGATCCTGATCTCCTTCCAGCTTTCAGCATTCTCCTGCTCCCCTGGGCAGAAGAGGGTGAGAGGCTACAGATTAGGTGCCCTCCAGTTAACGAGTTATTTGTTGTATTAATTATACGTGGAGTTGCCTGTCCCGCTGGCATTCTGCTCACTGCCTTTGCTCATGTGTGTTCCAGCATCCCAATCCTGACTGGTTTCGACCTGCACACGGTGCTGGGTGCTTCTGCGGCATACAGCCAGGGCATTATCAAGTTACTCCTACTCTTTCTGTTGCCACAGAGATACAGTAGGTTAATTGTGAGAATGAAATCGATCATCATTAAAGCTGCCTTTGCTCGCAGTCCGAGGTGTTTTGATGAAATGCTGTGTATTCAGGACATAACATGCTAATTCTTCTCTCTAGCGGTGGGTTTTTCATTTTTTTTCCAATGCTGATTGAGTTCAGCAGGCACAGCCCTTCTGGCCTTTATTCTGTGTCTTTATCTAATCTTTCTCTAGCTGTGTCTCTTTGGGTTTTTTTCTCCCAAGATAGCCTGCTGGTTTTTTGCACCCCTCCTGACAGCTGAACTACCTTACCTGCTGTCCGACTCACCAGTGAACAAAACCACCAAAAAATGTGTCTACAGCTGGGAAATGCCATCCTCGCAATGTTCTGCTGATTTTTATTCCCAGTAAAAGATTCATCGTTGCTTGCTTCCACCGTGCTGAGGTGTGTGTTGGTTACACTGCAAAGGGTGTCGGGGCTTTTAGTGAAGGAGCCGTAACAAATACACTGTACGGTGTAGGTGGAACCTGGCATGGTGCAGTGATTCACATCCAGCTGATGTGGAGGTGGGTGTTTTAAGAGCAGGTTTGGTTTGGTTTGGTTTTACCTTCACACCACAGACAGTGTCCACCGGCACCTCTAAATAACTTGGAAATGGGTCTTTTTGGATACAGCCAGCCCTCACCTCTTTTCTGTGCTTGCTTTGCCGGTGGTTTTCTTTTCCCCACAAAAATATGTTATCTTCTTGTTAAAAATTCTTTCACCTCAGGTTTTGTTAAACTAAAATGTAAAACTTACTCTTTTGTAAATAGCTGTCTTGATAAATTAGAAAAGTCGAGTGCAGCCTTGGTATGTTTGAGCTGATGTTTTCCTGAGCTTTGAGAGGAGAATTCTAGTGGTATTGTGAAGCTTAGGAATCCAAATATTTTTATCAGCTTGCACATACATCTTATTGAACTAATGGAAAAAAACCCATGTGTTGAAGTAGTCAGTTCTCATGTATTTTTGTGTTTAGTATAAATAACAAGGGGCTGTGATTATGTGAGAAACTGTAGCAGAAGGCGCTGTGTGGAGGGGTAAGTGTGAGACGGGGCTTCCAGCAATGCGCTGCAGCCCCTGTGCCTGGATGTGCTCTTCCTTCATGGAATCCAGCCCAAGGATGCAGTTACCTCCTGTTGAGCTCCTGTGCCATCCAGCGGGCATGCTCCTCAGCTGTAGGAGAGAGGAGATGAATAGAAATGTTTCAAAACTTGTCCTCATCTGTGTGAAACATCTCCAGTCAGGTTCTTGATGGGCTGAGGCTGTATTTAGCTTTGGGAAGTCGCTTGCGTAGCTGGGAAGACCCTCTGATGGCTTTGCTGCTGAAGGGGGAGCATACCGGCGCTCTCCTACCTTCTGCTGATCCCCGGTTTCTGTTTCAGCTGCTTGAGTTAAAACTCCCCACTGGGGAAGCAGTGCTATCCCAGGACCAGGGGAGCACCAAGGTGAGCGTTGGTGTGCAACAGCAGCGTGGCCTCCTAACCCGAGTGCTGTGTGCCCATGGAGACTAACCCCTGAGTTAGTCATTGCTGCTCGTGTAGGGTGGGCAGGCGGAGGGAGGGAGAGGCTGTGCTGGCTGTTTCGTTGGAAGTTCTTGCAGCCAGTGGTCATGCTATTCTCAGACCGTTTCCTTCACGTCAGTTTACCACTTTGCAGATTCAGATGAAAATGAGTGAGCGAGCGGTGTCCCTCAGCACCATGGTGCCCTTGCCCCGTAGTGCCTACTGGCAGCACATCACACGACAGCACAGCACTGGCCAGCTCTACGGTCTGCAAGGTAAGGGGCTGGGGTGGAAAGAGCCAATGCACAAATCAGGTCATGACGTTGTTGGATCATTTCAGTGTCTGTCCATCTCGCTGAAGGCTGATGTTCAGGCTCAGCCAATTGTCACTGCTGTCTGGTTGATGGAGAGAAGGGTATGTCCTACCTTCGCAGAGGGGCTGTCATCAGCAGGTGCTCTTCTTACTTCCCATTAGAGTGCGATCCTTCACATGACAAATATTCTGACAGTTTTTACAGGATAGCCATTTACCAAGCTTGCCCAATCATTTCTGCTACCAAACTCTTTTATTAGCACCTGATTTTTTGCCAGACTTATGACCACGCCGCTCCCCTCTCCTTTGGATGGCTGCCTCACACTACGTACAATGCAGCCTTTGTTGCTCATTTTGTGTGCTTGCTGACATTCAACTAAGACAATGGCATCCTCGAAAACAGCTGAATTAGGGAAAGTAAAAGGAAATGGCCATCATATGTAGTCCTAGAAAACTGTTGCTTGAACAGCTGCAGTGCTGCCACCATGCATCGCAGCGTGGCCCGAAGATGGGCAGATGTCTTCTCCAAAGCCCCTCCTTGCTGTCAACCCAAGGAGCAGCGCAGCTCCATCCCATCATGCCTGAAAACCTCCCCAGGCTGCAGAGAGGGAGGAATCGCTCCCCAGGGAGGTCTCCGCACCCAGTTGTCCCTGCGTGGTCACCAAGGGACATCTAGTGGTTACTGGGCGCATGGGTGGGGAGCTGGAGGGGCGAGCGCAGCTCCCCTGCGGGGCTCTGGCTAACAGGGGCTCCCCGCAGTGCTGACGGGGCCACCTCTGCCCCTGTACATCGGAGCATGTTGCAAAACTGAACTTCAGCCTCCTGGGAGAATGAGAAGCAGCAGGTAACGTGCACTGCTGATGTTGGTGCTGCTTTCCCCAGGGGCACCTCTGGAGCAGGCGCTGCAGGTGCTGCGTGCCTCTGAGGAGCTGGTCCACAGTCAGCATCTTGTAGTGGTGTATTTTTAGAATTTAAAAAAACCAAACAAACCCCAAACAACCAACACCCCGTTTGTATTTCAGAACACACTCTTCCACTGTAAGCTACGTGGATGGGCTGAGTTGGGGTTTGGGCAGAAGTTGATGTTGCCGAGGTGTGAAGCCAGGATCAGGGCATTGTCCAGAAAAGCCAGCAGAAACCAGGCTAAATGCTTACTAGAAGCGTGCCAGCCTGGCGTATTGAGTGGAAGGAGCCAATACCTGTCATAGCTTTGTTTTCACAACGTATGGAATAAAGCCTTAGCTTGATTAAACATTTGGATGATGCAGATGGACCTTTCACCACAGGGGCATTAGAAAGTGAAGCTCGGCTTGGCCATCAGGGTGCGGGTTGTTTCCCTGTCATCCCTGAAGGTCAGGGCTGGTGTGTGCGGCACCAAGGGGCAGCCCTGCTCTTGGTGTCTCATCCAGAAAACCCCACAGGTAAACCTGTGCTTAGGAGAAAATGTCAGGAGGTTGCAGGGCTTTCTGGTGCTAAACATGGCAATACCATTTACCAGATTTATCAGGAATCGCTACACAGATACTTTTCAACATCCTCATTTAGAAAACTTTTAGAGGTTCTTTTTTTTTGGTTTTGTTTTTCCTCCTCTCAGGTGCAAGGAGTTTCTCAAGGAATAGTGAGCGATAGATATTTATTTTACTTTGTTTAAAAAAGCTGAAGATTGTAGAGCTTAGCATCTCCCGAACATGGAATATCACAAGTTGTGATTAAAAATTGCAAGCACCGGCAGCCCTGACATACATAGCCGTGTTTTGTTCTGGTTCTCTGATTTTCAGCAAATCGTGAAAGTTGCTTTTTTTCCCTTTTTCCTTTTGGCAACACTAGAGGGGGCAGGCGGCACACGGAAAGCCCCAGCTGAAGCCAGCCAGTGTTCCAGAGGAGGGACGAATGATGAAAGCAGTACTTACATGCCTGTTCAAATTTGTTCAATAAATTAGGGCATGGGAAGATGACCTGCTGGTGGCAGCCTGTGGCACACGAGAACAAGGCTGCTTGCAGCACTCTGACACAATCGGTGGATTGGTCTTACTGCGCCTTACTGTAGAGTCCTTTATTAAAACAATAATTCAGCACTGAGTTGACACAAGATAAATAGACTGTATGGGTACAAACCACTTGTTTTATATTTAGAAAAATAGCTTGCTTGTTATAGTGGATAAAAAGGATCCTAGGAGGTTGTCGTCATGAGAATGAGGTAAAAGTCTTTGTGAAATAGGGAAGCCATGCAGCCAGCATTGTAATTAGGAAAGACACTGAAGTCCTTGTCTCGTTCAGCAGGCAGTGCTGCTGCTTCAGTGGTACTCTGAGTGCTTCTAATTAGATCAGGTTGCCAAAATCTTGAAATGCTTCAATTACTACTGGAAAAAGAAAGACAAAATAATTGTTATACTGAGTTGTGTAATTCTGTATGTATGTCACTCAATGGCAGAGGCGCCTGAAAGCTTGTATGCAAGAACTTTCTTCCACCAGAGTTAGAATTTATGATTTCTGAATTGGCTCTTGTCCTCTTTTCTAACTGGAAAGAACTGATGCTAATATTGTGAGCTAATGTGCATTTTTGCATTTAAAATGCAAAGTCAGAACTTAAAAAAAATACTAATTTGCTTTGTACAACTTTCTGTTCTTAAGGAACTGGGGAAGAAAAACTGAGCAGAGGTGTTTCTGAGATGGAGCACCAGGTTAAGCCAGGATAGGTTTAATTAAAAGGCTGTAATCTGTAATTCACATAGTGCTTTCTAAAATGCTGAATAAGGGCCTTACTGAGTGTTGTTCTGTTTTTTTGTATCTGACTTGGCAAAGATGTTTCTAGCCCAGTGAAGCTTCATCGCACGGACACTTTTCCAACCTACAGGCCAGACCATCGATAAAAGACTGTAAAGAACTTTACAAACTCGTCCTCTGACAGACTACCCCAGTGGATGACAGTGATGATGATAAGCAAGGATGGAAACTCTGAAAAGTTCAGGTTGGATGAAAAATTCTTGCAATATAAAGTTTTTTTTTAAAACTTCGCCAAAAGCTGAAACTATTCTGTAGATAACGGGGAGGGGTACAAAACCAACAAACCCTCCAGTGTATCTTTTGTATCTTACAGCTGGACAGAGAAGAAATCACTCCCTAAATATTTCCAGATGTTTTTGTATAATAGGTATGTTGTAAATATATGAGACTTTCCTGTTGTAGTGTGGTTCCATTTTGTCTATTACAGCTGTGTGTTCACTGATGTCAGCTGTGTCACCCTTGTTCGTTGTAATGCTTATCTTTAGTTATTTACATTATTGTTCAGCCTAATCCTTGGCTTTTGAAATGGTGGCCAGTTTTAAGCATTGGATACAATTTTTCCTGTTTGAAGCCTGGTGAAGACTTGATTGATTTCTCTTAAAAGCACCCTCTCTATCTTCTATTTCCTGTATTTATTTCCATCTCTGTGAATGTTTAAAATAAAAAAAAAGAAGGCCCACTTCGTTTGTGGTACAGTGCTTTTTGTCGTCGCTGTTGGCATCGTGAGCAGAGCTGTTGTGGAACCACTGTGGCACTGGGAGGACGGATGGTGGGGGACAGTGGTTTGCTCGGATCCCCCCTCCACGTCTAGAGCCACACAACCGCTCCTTGGGTGTCCTGGTGAAGCAGAGTGAAGAGATTCAACAGGAATCTCACAATGCCACAAACTATTTCGTGGCAGAAAGCTGAATTTTCTGTTTGGGGACAGCATCCTTGTTAGGCACTGATTTCATAGATTGGCACCAGCATGTTAATTTAACGGTAAACAGACTTTTCAAAAGTAGCATGGTTGACTACTGTGTGCTATGCCAAATGGTCAGGCGTATGAAAGCTGCAGATAGAAAGCTATGGTTACCTTGAATGCAAGTGAAGCACTGCGCTTAGTGAGGTGTAGTTAAATCGCTTTGTTAACAAGTTCTGAGTAAGAATGCCTTGGCAGGTTACAAGTCAGACGGATCATCTCTAACCATCTCATTCATGCTCACCTAACAAGCTTAAGGACTAGGTCTTACTTTGATTGCACCGGTGGGGAATATGGTCTCTGCATATTGTTAATTGAAAAAAATACGGGATACAAATCTAATGATAATTTAATTTATCTAGGCATGTATAATGTTAGCAGGTAGTTTTTCACCAGGTACCCTGGAAGAAAAGTAGTAGGCCAGGGTAGGTTTGTGGAGAACGAGCTTCATTTGTTCATGTATGTAGAAAGTAAGTTAGCCCAGGCTAATTTTTTTCATATGACATGGCCTTATGGTTGGCATGAAAATAGCAGATATCTTGGCTTTTAATTCTGAATATGAAGTTTCAAAGCAGACTGGGAGGAGATGATGTTGATCGTGACCCACACCACGACTAAAAGTAGATTTCAAAGCTCACAGTTACGGTGAGCCGTGCTCAGGGATGCTGCTGGTGCTCAGTGCTAGAGGCAGATATCCATGCAGTTCTGTGTCTGCTTCCAGTCGTGGTTAATCACTGGGATGGAGCAGTAGGGAGCGTGCTTATTAAAACTGCAGATCTATAAAACGGGAAGAAAGAACACTGGCATGTAAGATTAGAATACAGAATGATCTGGACAAATTGAAGAGATTCAATGGGGACAAGTGCTTCTAAGCAAGGCTAACTGACTACACAAATGCGTAATGGGAAGAGAAGCGAGACAGCAGCCCTTTAGAAAGGCTGTAAGGGTTATAGCTCATTACAAGTGGAATACGAGGTAACAAGTCCATGTTGCTGCAAAACAACTAAATGCCATAAGGGAGCTTTCAAGACCGCTGAAGTCATTCTTCTGTTCTGGTTAAGGGTGGCGAGGTCTCAGCTCGAGTCCCCCGTACGGTGGCCAGCACCAAGCTATGTGCTCAGCTACGACAGATAGCTGTGCCCTGGTACAGTGCTGGCACACTGGGATAGTTCACCTCTGGAATGGCACTGTGCACTGAAAAATGTCTTTACCTTCCTTTATGAAACAGATTTGCTGCCCAGGAATATGGAAGGAACAGATATTTCCAAGTCAAATTTCAGCCTTTTTGTTTGTTACAGTGTCCTGAAGTAACCAGTCACTCCAGTAAGATTTTTTTTTAACTGGTTTGGGCTTAGGGTTCGTGTATCAGTTTAATAAACTTATGTTCAGTTGTGAAGTAAAACACTGGGAACATGTAAGATGTTGGGTTTCTGCATCCAAAAGGGTTGTAGTAACAGAACTGGAGGGGAGGGAGGTTTTCAGGGAAGCAAACCTGGTGAGTGTGGTGAAGGTAAATGTGTTTCTGAGGGAGAAAAATCAATATGCCATCATTGTTTAAGATGCACCGTAGTGCAAAGATAAGCTTAATTTATTGTAAATAAGGATTATGTTCACTTTATTTCAAAGCTGAACTGCTAACATAAGTGATTGAAAGGCATGTTATGACTAATAGGTCTTTATCTTTCAGGTTTACTTCTGCTAATGTATTCCCTTTAGAGCTGACAGCATCTGTTGTTTTATCATGGATATGACAGTTCAGTAAATGCTTTTATTCACCTTTCACTCATGCAGTGATTGATACAGTAAAACTATCTGTGGTTGAGCAGTCCAATTACAAAGAAGACCAAAAAAAAGCCACTCTAACCTTGGCCTTTAAATGAAGGGTCATTAAATCAACCGGCTCTGTTATTATTCTTTCTAGTGAAACCGCCTGTGAAGGATGGAAAAAAGGCCTAGAAGTAAGTTTGCTTTGAATGGCTGTGTGTGTATGCCACGATATGGAGAAGTTGCTTCGTTTCAGTTTGTGGTACCAACAGATTACTTAGTCTTTGCCTCATGCTGACTTGCTTGGTTAGCAAGGTCTTTAGCTGAAGGAGGTGAGAGGGTTTGCCGCTCCTACAGTTACTAGCTTTATGGTGAGGGGAAGGTCCTCACAGTGTTTGGAGCTGGGGTGTTCAGGCTGTACAGCAGTCTGCGTGTGTACAGCACTGATAACGGTGATGTCATCACGTGCGCCAGCTGTGTCCCTGGTACCCAATACGCCGGTGAAGATGGATACAGAAGTGGAGTGGAAGTCCTTCAGGTACCCGAGCTATGCTCTGTCTGAAGAGATGTACTTCAGAGGGTGCTGCAAGTCCATTTGTAGAGTTGTGGGGCTCAGGGTTACCGTGGGACTCGAGGCTCAGTGTGTGACAAACCCTGGAGAACTGTTTTCCAGTCTCTGCCCTGCACACAGGCCCTTCACGTTAACAGGATTTCACAAGGGGTTTTCTGAGCTTGTGCTGTGTGTGAAAAGGAGGATAACAATTCTATGGACTAGTTTCAATTGCTCCACCAAATTCCAGCATGGCCTTTTATATCCTTTGACCTTGTTCTTTCTCAAATGTCCACAGATCTTCCTAGATAACTTTTTCAAAGGCACAAAAGTGTTCTGCAAAATCATCCCAATGAGCAGGTCTTTGGCTCCCTGTAACCTCTCCTGTTCATACAGCTTGAAGTAGCACTGTGCCATTTTTCCAACGGCTGCTCCTCAAAGACCGGACAGAAATGCATGCCCCTGCTCCCTTTTATCACACAAAAGACCAGTTGGCCAACCTGCAAGTCATAATAGTGGAGACAGAAGAATATGTTTTAGGGGTAAAAGAAGAAAGGGATTAGAAGAGAAAGCATATAGAGCTGCTTACCCCACTTTTCAAATCCAGACTGAAAAAGTTATTCTGTCTTTTGAGCAGGTTTGAACCAGCAAACTGGTAACAGCACAGTGGGTAGATGGAGATGGTCCAGACTGCAGCAGAACTCGGCAGGTAATGATCTTAAAAGGCTAATCTTGGAATCAAGTACATTAGGAGGAAAAAGTCATAATATCAAGACTTTGAATTACGTTTCTTTTTCTTAGACGTTCTTATTACAGGTGACAGAATGCAAATGTCGTTATCTGAAATAGCATAGAGGGCAGCATAACTACCGTAAATCATCGCGCTGCTGGGAGAAACGGGATGGCTGACATTCTCTCCATTTCTGCTTTATAGAGGGAGAGGGAGTCACATGAGGACTTGCCAAAAGTTGCTCAAGATTTCAAGGTATTTTCATCATACTTCAAAACTTTTGGGTTTTTTGTTTGGTAGGTTTTTTCTTTTTTAAATAAAGGACATCTTAATTTTTTTGCTTGACCAAGATTTCACAAATTTTTAAGATTTTTTATATGTTAAGATTTAAAAAATTTTTGCTTCCTTGAGGGAGGGAAGCCATTTGAGTGGGTTGTTTCGGCATTTGTCTGAGTGAAACAGCTTTATTTTTCACTGTACTGTTTTTATTAATTTCTTGTACTGTTTTTAATACTTATTCTTAAAATTGTTAGTATTTAGTTTTGCTTTCCCTTCTTATACCTTACAGCAGAAAAGCATCATTAATATTTAAGCAGATTAACATCTCTTGGAGTTTGTGACTTGCAGCCAGAATGTCATTAATTTAAATAATCACACAGATAAAATTAATGCAATAAGAGTTGTATCTGAGTCCTGTTGCTGAGCAATTCTGGTGAGTGCATAATAATAGTGCTGCCTCAGGCACCGAGATCAGGGGTCACAATGTGATATTTCTGTGTACTCATTAACTTTCACAAGGGCAGATTGATCTTCTGTTTCCATGAACACTAATGAATCATTTTCTTATTTTTAGGGAATATTCTATCACTATCACTAGCCACGTAGTGTTTAAAGAAAAGCTGTTTTCAAACAGAAGGCTCTAATTAGAACTTGGGCCTCAGCTGTATTGATTGCACTATACTTTCTCAGTGGATTTACAAATGCTGGCAAGTAAACTTGCCAGGAAAAAGTTTATTGTAGTGGCTTTGTTTTTTGGTATTTAGCCTGTGGGGTGTTCTGTTTGTCAAGCTGAAGAAAGGGAGTTGGGTGCTGAGGCATTCGGGGTGATTGGGTTTGGACAGGAGTATTTTTCCAGCTATCTGTCTTTTAAATACTCTGGAAATCTTAGAAAGAAAAGGTGTGACGTGTTCATCTCACTCTGAGCTGTTCCAAAAACTTGTAGTCTCTGGTGAAATGAATTCCTGGCCTTCCAGCCATATGATTGTGGGAAAATATCGGATGGGATAACCAAAAATAGCCTGGAGTGTGCCAGGCTCCAGTTTTGGCAGCTCTCGTCTCCCGGGTGCTGAGGTGGCGCTGGAGCCGGTGGGAGCGGAGGCGCTCGGTGGGCGGCCGCAGGGTGCCAGCCTTGCCGTGTGAAAGGCAGCAGCCCGCTGCGCTGGTGGTTATTAGCTAATAATGTCAAGATAGCTCATCCTTTTTTCCTTTTTTTTTTTTTCTCTTTTATCTGTCTTGTGCCGCCTTCCCGCATTTCCTCCGTATCAAGCCTATACCCACTATCTCTCCCCTTGCTTGCATAGCAATAGAAACAAAGTGAGGCGTGTGGGTTATTTGAAAAGGGATTTCTGTGGCTAAAGCTTATAGAAACACAATCTATAGGATTCTATAAAGGAACTATAATTTGCCTTTGTACAAGCAATAAATGTGTAGGAAAAAATGCTTTCCTATGCACTCCTGGTACAGTTTTTGCACCATATGAAGAAGATTGAGGGGGCTGCGGTGCAAGCCCCCCACTGGCAGATTGCCGCTCATCTGGTGGGCTTGGTACAGAGAAAGGAGGGGTGGTAGGATTAGCTGGCAAACAAGTGGATTTGCACCAATTTCTTCTGCTTCTGACATCAATCTGAGAAACCAAAGCTTGTGAATGAGCCCTGACCCTGCGGTTTCAGCGCCCGCCAAGGGTGCCCGTGTTGGCACGGCCCAGCGCGGCCATACAGCTGCTCCGTCCCGTCCCAGGGGAGGGAGGCAGGCACAGAGGCTTCCCTGCAGGAAGGCTGTTCATTTGTTTGCTTAGGGTTTTTTTTTTATTAAATTATTCCAGACATGAGGTCACAGTCACCCAACTGCAGCGGGTCGTCTATAAAGCTTCCAGAAAGCCACCTGCTAGCGAAAGGAACAGTGTGCCTCTGACCTGATCCATCACGGCAGCGCAGGGAGAATGGGGCGGTGGGTGATTCATCCTCCCCTTGCCTTGCTGCTGCAGGGCACAACCTAAGTGAAGAGTTTTATATCCTCAGGTGAAGAAACTAGCGATGTCTAAATGGGCTCATTTTTTGGCTTAGGCTCTATTTCCAGTCTGTCCTGAGATTCCCACTTGATTTTCCCCATTTTAAAAATGGGAATGTCATGTCCGCAGGCAGGAGCCCCCAGGATAAACGTGTAGTAACAGTCCTGTCATTTTCAGAAACAATACAGTAAGGACCACATAAAATGGTGTGAAGCAGACCTCTGGTCCTGTTGGACAAATTATATTTTAAAGGACACATAAAAAAAGAGCTTCTAATTACCTGTGCTCGTTAAAATGCTTTTGGTATTTTTCTTTAAAGAGAATTGCACCCTAGCCACACTTAAACTCTGGAAGCTGCCTGAATTTTGTCTCTCAGTTTTCTAGGTTGACTTTCCTTAACCTCCTGTCCTAAAGTTTTATTTTCTGCTGTGAAATTAAAAAAATCAAGCATACTCTACCACAGATGTGGACACACTATTTATGTGTAGTAGATGAGACCATGCTTGTATGAAATTACAGCTTCTAACCAGATTGTTTGTATTTTGAGATCACTGGATGAAAGACACTACAAAATTGCTAAGAGAAATGAGTAAGAGAAATTCACTTGCTCATATAATTTATTGTGTCTTTTTGACTGAACAAAGAGTGCTTAATTTTACATAATGAGATAAACTGTATACAGAACGAATGATATAGAAAACCCTTTGTGCTGAAGGCAATGGATCCTTTTGGAATATATTGTCCATAAAACTGAGGTAAATGCATAAATACTTATTTCTCCATAAACGTGAAATGACTCAGCTGAAAGCCAGACAGTATTAATGATGTATGATCTCTATTTTTGGCACATTTAGTAAAATGAAAGTGTACCTACATTTAGCATAAATGAAACACATAAATGTTGTTCTACAGTGTAGGAAGGGAAAAGGGAGCAAAATTAGATTTATGGCCCCTCTGCCAGCTGTGAAGGATAAGAAATTGGAAGGAACTATGATAGCTAGAGCTGCTGAGGGCTCTGCTCTGGTGTCCTCTTGGTGCCCTTGAGTAACCTATCCTTTCCTTTGTGTATTGGTCTCCAAATGAAGACCAGGCTGTACTTTCATGTGCCTTTTACATGGATTGGGGGTTGGCTTAAAGGAACTCTGTGTATTCAGATACTGGAATGCCCCCGGACATAGGCAGTGAGGGGGAGCAGGAGTGGCTGTGATGGAGCGATGTCCACCTATAGCCCCAGCAAAATGACATCCTTTCTTAAACCAAATGAAGAGGCAGATCGGAAAAATCCATGGATTTGGAAAAAATCTGTGGATTTGGAAAAAACAAAGTCTGTGGTTGCTCCAGACGCCGCCGCACCTTGCGAGCATGGCAGCCCACAAAGAGGACGATGTCACACAGGCACACCTTGGGAGGATGAGCTGCAGTAACTCACTGGGCTCTGTCCATCACGCCGCAGTCCATCCCTGCCCACAGCCTCCAGTTACCAGCTCTCTTGTACAGACCCTGCAGTTCACAACGCCAGTGGAAAGGATCCAGCAGAGCCTGTTTCTTCCCAGGAGAGAGCCAGTGGTTGCTGACCTGGGGCTGGGCAGGCACCGAGCTACCCAACTCCTCTTTGGATACAGACTCCCAGTGGAAATTCTCGAGAAGAAAACTCTCCTTCTCTTTTATCCAAAGGCACCCATCCATGGGGAATGGGTTGGACTTGCTCTCATGGGTGGTCCCTCCAAGACACAAGCAGCAGTCTTGTGGGTGGGAAAGAAAATTGACTTGGTGCAATCGTCAGGCAGGGATGCTTTACTAGAAATACTGCCAAGTGACATGCCTTGACCTGGGCTAACTGCACACTTACTGTTTTCTTCCCTTTCTTCTTGAGACATTTGGAGTTCTTACCAAAGGCGTTTTCAGCATCAAACCAAAGGCAAGCAGAATGCATACTTTTAAGAGGGGTTGAGTCATTTTCCTTCCTGAAAGCCGTGGCAGGTCTCTAGCACAGCCTATCCTTTTCTCTGTACCAGAAAGGTAGCAAGTAATTGCAAGAAAAAAATGCTTTCATGGCAGACCTTTGCTGACCTTTTGCAGTAAGCCAACAAAGATCAATCCAAGGCCAGGGTCCACCTAAAGCAGCAATATATAAAATAAAAATTCCATTTAGTTTTGTCGGGGCGGGGTCTGTTATTTCTAGCATTTGTTTGTCCCATGTATTATTCAATTTAGTTGCTTACAGAGTGAAACAAAATCAATCAAAAGTTGCTTTTCCTTTGCTGCACGTGACTGTCAAATCCTTGTGGAAAATTGCTTGAATTGTGTGATCTATGGTTCAAAGTGAGAACAGATTGCTTAATTAGAGTTTAATTATCTTGGAAGATTTGATGCTCTCTGATTGCTTTTGTTTTATTTCTTTACTTGCTCAGTGGTTTCTGTTGAAGTGTGTCTTCATTTGTAGGAGAACCAGGTGCACAGGTTGAAACGGCACAGTTCACCGGCGTGTGAGAATGTGTTTTCTTTTCAGTCTCGTGCTTATATATGTCTCTGTCCAGCTGAGCCGTTAGCAAGAAGGTACAATACGCCTGTTAACATGGGCCTGATCCCTACAGCTGCTGACTAAATACCTACACCCCCCCGAGATGGGTTAATGCAGACCCACATGTTATGTTGTATTTTAGTCGATGTTTTTTAAGGCCAGAAATAGGTTTTACTGAAGAACTATGATTTTTGACATGGAAATCCACCACTTACTCACCAGTGCCTGATCTGGATGGAAGTTTTTCCCATAGGGCAGCCTAGGTACCTAAAGCTCAGCTTTTTGTCATAACCAGGCTCCTATGATGCTGATATGCTGCCAGGTATTAGGAACGTTTCAATCGCACACCATATTCATTTGGGTGGTGGAAAAAGGAAAAAAAAAAAAAAAGCTGTGCCTTGATTGAGATTTCTGTCTTAAAATCTTTGTTCTGGCACAGAGAGAGTTTGTTCTTCGCTGGCAGAAGACTGATCTGCTTAAAACGGCACTTGGTTTTGGGGAATGTTTCATTTGGGTCTGGCTTTTTCTTGAGTTTATTTAAATGAATTAATTCTCAGGGTTTTTTTTCACTCTGGGGCTGCTGGCGTGGAGAGGGCCAAAACAGAGGCAAGAATAAATAAAGGGGAGAATTTTGGCACCAGTGCCAAGCTGTGCTGGTTTACGAAGATTACTGAGTTTGGTGTGTGCCTGAATCAGAAGTGGAACAAAGGTAAGTCAGGCATGATCGCCCAGTTTTGACACTGAAAATCTTTACATCTGGTTCAGTATGAAGAGCGCTTTTGGATTTGAGTTTTACTTAAGTTTCAGATTTTTTGAAAAGTTTCACTTTATTTTTGCCAGAAGAGGATACGATTGTTCATTAACTTCTAAGCAGGTAGGCTTGTTTTGTTGGATTGCTGAGAAAGGCTTCATGTCAGATGGGGAGAGTTTGGCTGGAAAAAATTGTTACCTGTAAGAAAACTGGAATTAAGAACCCATTAAGTAGATGCATTTGCACAAGATGGTTTCTTTCTTTTGTGTGTCGTCTTTCCCCTGGGGACAGCTTGGTGTTTTCCTGAGGAGCCATTGTTTAAGTAAGAGCGTACAGCAAATTATATGAGAAAAGGTTGCCTTCAGTGTCAGGGTTTCTCCAGGCTCCTTCCTTGAGCTACACAGCCCAAAATAAAAGATGACATTTGAGCAAGCCCAGCTGATGTTTTTATTTGCAATAGTCATCTCTTAATTCAACCTTAAACTGGAAAAGTGAACAACTGAGCCATGGGAGGCAGCAAGAATCCTTTGCATTGATGTTGCTGGCCTTGGATCAGGCAACCATTTCTTAGCACTCTTGGGATTGCAGGAAGACAATGGTGAATGACAATGGCATTATTACCACCTGTCACTGCTAATGTCAACGTGAATGTTAGGTCTGTAACACATCAAATGAGTCAAGAAATCCAAGCCCGGTAGAAATAAAGACAGAAAATCTAGGAGAAGGCGGCTCACAACACTATTTTTAACCTGTCTGGATCAACTAATAGGCTGGTAACAAACCTTTGTATATTATTTGATTATGTTTCTATGCTAGTTATTTTGTTTGATTATGATTAGGTGATGCTGGACAATAATGCTTTTTTTACTTTATTAGAAGAGTCAAGATTGACATGTCATTATCCATGAGAGGTTGTGCGTGGTCCTCCTCTTTTTGATGTGTGTTCATTTATTTACCCCATAGCCCAAGAATAAAACCCCTAGTACTCCAGAAGGTACTTGCAGATGTGATTTCACCTGCTTTACAAAGTGTGGGGAGATTTTACAGGTTTAGAGCTCAAAATACAACCCTGCTTTTCAGGGAAAACTAGATTTATAGCATCTTCTAATTGTATTGATTTCCATCGTTGAGCTGGGATGGTACTTCTGTTCCCAGGAGCAATATCTCATCCAGGCCTGTTGTAAATGAGAAGGAAGACAAAAATAGACTGGTCAGAAAGCAAGAGAGAAATCATTCAAAGTGCATCTAAGAAAACCAGATATAATCAAGGACCGAAGCTTATACTTAAAGCAGCATGATAAGCTGGAGACGAGCTGTTTTGTGATAGTAAAATATGATAAAGTTTTGGGGTTTTTCTGGTAGCTACTACTGCGGTAGCTCTCCAGCAAAGATGCCACATGGATCCTTTGGATGTATCCGTCAGTACCTACCACCTATGTGCAACCTCTGCTGTTTGACTTGGAGTTACTAGAAGCAGCTGCAGGTTAATTCAACTTTTGGCTTGCTCTGAGTTGGATCAGGCGCTGTTTTGCTGTCTGTAGGGTAGGAAATCTGGCTGCTGCTTCTGTGAGCAGCAAAATACCATACAAACCAGCAGACAATCACTGGGAGAAAAATCCAGGAGCTGCAATGCACAGGCAATATGTGTGAAGATTAGACCCTGTCCCTGTTGGTCCCTGCAATTTACTGCAGATTGCGCTGGTCCTTCTCCATCTTCCTAAACTGTGGCATCTCCTTGATTTCCCTCTCACCATAGAGAATAACCTGAGCCAAAGCACTTTCTAATGAATGTCATTAGGAAAGAATAATTTAGTAGAATGCTGTTTGTTTGTTTTAACTGCAAGAAGACCTGAACCATCACTGTTTTATGATTTTTTTTCTAGCATTTTACATTTTATCACTTTTGCAGCTTGTGAGCAAGTCAATAAGCAGTTTCTTGTCAAAAATCCCAAGTAATGTTGTCTCTGACACAGTACACCAAGGTGTGTTTTCACATTGATTCAGTAAAAACATCTTGGTGGGTAATAAAAAGCCCCTTTCCTTTTATCTCCTGATAAACTAAAAGCAGTTTATCAGGTTTACATGCTTTTTTTTTTTTTTTTTTCCTTTGTGAAAAGCCTGAGTCAAAGAAGTCGGAGCGTTACTCGAACAGCTAATTGCACTGGCTTTCCTGTGCAGGGAAGTGTGATCTTTCTTGCTGCTGAATGAAGCAGAACATACTTTTTGACATTGCAACACATTTGAACTGCTTGTTGGGTTCTTTGTGCAAGGAACATTTTCTAACTCCTGATGCCCTCGAAAAGGGAATCATCTCATCAGCTGGATCTGGAAGTACTTGTCTGAGTGCCAAACTCTGATTAGGGTAAAGAGAAATGGGATAAAAGTAGGTGAACCACTAAGTGTTAACATTTAAATGGCTATTTGGGTAGCTGGGTGTGCTGGCATTGGCAGTGCCTGAGCTTCAGGATCTCTCAGTGAACTCTCACTTTCCTTTCAGCCTCTGCCATAGGAAGGGAGCACTGTCATCCTGGTTTGCAAAGCAGAGTCTCAGTCCCAGGAGGGGAGACCCTGAAAAAGGCATTCCTCTGCCTTGCAATTCCCAACTCTTGGCTAGCTTGCTTCCATTGGAAAGCCATTGCCCTTAGGCAGGTGAGAGTGGAAGTGGGAGCTGGTACCCAGCAAAAGGCATCTCACCAACCCGCTATGGCTTGGGCAGCAGTGGGAGAGCCCTCTTCCCTGTTCCTTGTGTGCTGCCTTCATATGGAACTTAACAAGGTGTTTTTTCCAGTGAAAAATAGAAGGGACCTCTCCACACGTTCTGAAGAGCGCCAAGCCCAAGAACAGCAAGAATTGTCTTATTTTATACTAACCTGTCAGAAAGGAGTTTCTATCCCTGTCTGGCAAAGCGGGAACCTCCCAGAGAACCAGCCGGTCTCCGAGGTGGGCAGCTGGCCAATATGCACTTCCACACATTGTTAAAAATACCGACTAGGCTGGCAGCTTGAACTGATTTCTTTAAAGAATTAATCAGTTACTTCTGAGTGAATGAAAGCAAGAAGGTTGTTTTTCTCACTCTGATGATGCTTAGTGGAGTTTTCCAGCTGCATTATTGCAATGTCACTTGTTTTCCCACCATGTCCCGTCAATTTTCACAAACAGTATTATATTCAAGAATCAGAATTTCTAGCTAGATTTTCTTTTCTTTGTCGTTTATTGGCACCTGTCAGGGTCCTGCTGAAATGCCATTTTAAGGTGTCCTTTGGTGATCAATCAGCTGAGTGTGTAATGAACACCTATGGAGGTATCTGAGTTGTATAATGAGGTAAAAAAGACACCAAGGTATCAGGATGGTTATTTCCATCTAAAATACTGCAATTTTCATCATTCCTTCCTGTTTTTCCCTGTACCACAAGCATTTTCTACAGAACGCAGTGATAGATACATTGTAGTAAAAGAGATTTTAGATCACAAAGCGATTTGTTGGAGCCCACCATCAGAATGAAGGCAAAAAGTATTTATGATTAGATTCAAACTTCCATGGAATCAGATGCTTTTATCACTGTACTAAGCTGTGGCCTTAATAGCCCTTTGGAGAGTGCTGGCTTCATAATTACTTTGTTTTACAAAATTACACAGAATTTTGAAGAACCTAATCCATTGAAGTCGCTTGCATTATAAATATGGCAGATTAGGGTGCAATTTAAGCGGTGCAGAACTAGCTCAGGGGAGCATCCCAGATCTTCATTTCATTTCGTTGTTACTGATGTGTCGAGAAGAAGAAAGAGTTGATTGCTGATTTATATGCCTTGTCTTTCATTACGTTATATTTCTGCTGTGCAGGGGGTCGCAACAGAGTCTATTAACCACAACCAAGGCAGAACCACCTGATGTTCTTACAATCACATCAAATTCTCTTCAAAATTGCTGTTAGTTGCTTTTTCTCTGCTGTTGTCTCCAAAGTTTGCAGTCTGGTCTCCCAGCCATGACTAGAATTTTAATGGTCTTGGAGTCTGTTGTCTATTAGGGGTTTTATTAGTATTAATATGGTCTATTTTTCTAGCTGTCTGTTTCACTATATTTAATTTCAAAATGTTTCTGAAGCACAGGCTAAAGGGGTGCTCCCAAGGCACCGTTTGCTGAAAGTTCATTTAAAAACCATTAATATATGCCTCCAGCAAACCCTTATATTAGGTTATGCAGCAAAGGCTCTAGGAGCCAGCTTCTAAGGACACATCTGATTGACTCCCAACTTAGAAGAGATATTTTGAAAAGATATCAGCACTCTTTTATAGCAAAATAGAAGATTTTTCAGAACAGAGCACCTCGCTGTTGAAAGATACTGAGTGTAATCTGCATTTGACTTTATGCTGTGGTCATGGTTTCAGAGATCATTAACTTCCTACAAACTTCAAGAAGAGCGAAGGTTTTCCAGAGAGGGGAAGACATCTGTGGACTTGGCTTTTATGGGATGCCCCAAGAGACCCACACAGGCAAAGGCAGGTGCTGCAGAGCTCCCACCTGACAGTTCACCCACAGGACACAGACCCCTGGGAGGCTGGTCCCTGGTATTTATGTAGTGTATAAAACTATTTAGTCACCCTTGCTTACCTCTCCTCCAGAAGATGATTCAAGGAATGAAGAGAGATACAGGGCTGGAGCCCATCTGGCTGCTGACTATCGCAAGAAAGAGAGTTTTCCTGTTTCTTTAATTAAATAACCATTTGCTTTTGAGCCCAGAATGCTTTCATTGTCTTTGTCAATGGCTGTCAGGCTGGCAGAATTACAGCTGCTCCTCTTTTCTGAGCAATATAAATCTGTGGAAAGCAGGGCGCAGCAAAGACATGACAGCAATGTGTAATTCCTGCAATGCATCTTTTAATCTGATATGTAAGAATAAAAAAAGAGAGCTCTGTCATAACACATCAGTTTCACCAGATACAGCTCTTATACGGAAATGTGCAGAAGTTCACAACAGCAAAACCAAGCCCATTTCCCGAGATGCTGATGCAGGTGCCATGCCTGGGCAGTGCTCCCGCTGGCTCCTGGCATCCTGAGAAAACATTCCCAGGAATGTGAAACTTTAGCCTTGTCCTCCCTCTTCCCCAGTGCTGCCTGAGTAGCACGTACTGGTCTAAACA
The DNA here is from genome assembly GCF_023634155.1 of Falco peregrinus. Lineage (NCBI taxonomy): Eukaryota > Metazoa > Chordata > Aves > Falconiformes > Falconidae > Falco > Falco peregrinus. The sequence goes on along the minus strand of NC_073729.1, from coordinate 29,355,661 downwards.
GGAGTCTTCATTAATTTTATCTCAGATCCCAAATTCTCCCTTTCTTAACAGTTTCTTATCTGTGTAATGTTTGAAGCCAGAGCCTGAGATGGGAACCTTTTCCTCTAGGTTTGGATGAAGTCACTTGGATTAAAGCAAAGCCCTGGTCAGCAGGCTCTGTGGCGTGAAACCAAAACCATACACAACTGCATCTGGAAATAACTGACATTCTCTGTTCAAAAGCCTCAGTTGCTGTCTCTGTCTTTGTGATATTTGTCTTCTGCTGTATTTCTCTTAGTTAGCAAAGAATTTTTTCTGTGGCAGAAGCAAGGCAACACAAGAAGTCATCCTTTACAATTTATATGCAGGGTGGAAAGCTTTATTTTCTTCCTGGCTTCTTTCACCAGCCCACAGCAAACATTTATCTTCTGATTCCTCTAATAGGATGTGACTTGTTGTGACATCATATTTTGAAGGGCTGTGATTTAATAGGTGTATTTTATCCCCCCTTCCCCAGCACGCATACATTTTGCAGAAATTAATTGTTTAAAATATAGTGCAACCGCCTGGTGATCGGAATTTCTGCCAGAGGCTTTTTCCAGTGCACTTGCTCAGTCGTGACTTTGCACAAGCCCATCACAAATAAACATCTTCGGCATCAGGCTTGTTCAGGACTGCTCAGAATTCCCTGGTCCTATGATAACACCAGGCAATGTAATGCAGATTGCAGTGGCAGGGTCTAAGTTGCAGAGAATTAGCTGTGCTGCCTTAACACGTGCACTGAAAGCCACTGAAACAGGAGTTCCTCATATTATTTTACTGGTAGCAAGTCTAAAAGTCCACAGCAACACACTGATAACTTAAATACCCATTTCCTCCCCTTGCAGTATAGATTGGAGATAGAATTCATTCCATCAGGGAAGCACCCTAAGGAAATTCTGAGCTGTCAGCCAAAGCAGTGCTGTATATAAAACATCTCTGGCTCTATTAGTGTTTGTGCCATTCCTGATGGGAGCCTTTAATCGTCCCCACCTGATTCAGGGGAGACAGGAATATACTGTATTTTCTTCCCTGAATGACCGGTGCAGATACTGGGGTTTTTTACCTTTTTTTCCCCCCTCATTATTTTAAATAAATAGACTTGGCCCTGAGCAAATCCTATACAATTGATTTCATGTGGGTTTTACAAGCTGGGATTGCCCTGTCTGAAAAGAATCCATCCCTGCAGAAAAGGCTGCTTCAGGGCCACTGCTTCCCAAGAGGAAGGCTGTCACATCCCTTCCAGGTGCCACCTGCTCTGAAAACCTCAGGGCTGCAGGGGACATCGCTGTGCTGTGAACCAGTGGCCTTTTCCAGTCTGTCCTGCACAGTCGCCCCAAGCAGTGAGTGACCTGCAACACCTCAACACCCGAGTGATGCTCCTCAGTCAAAAGAGGAGGAGCGTGCGATGAAGCATCTCGATGTGTCTCTCTCTCAGAGGCAGGGTGAAGCTCCATGGCATATGGGAGGTGGATGAGCAAGCATGGGTGCTGAAGACAGTAGAACCACAGTAACACAGGGCTGTGTGTGGACAAACAGCCCGTGTGCCAACATCGCTGTCATGTAGGGAACCCAGCGCAGCGTTCTCCAGTGCTGCAGGAGGTACAGATCTGAATGCCTTAGGTGATGTAAAGCAGAGGTGAAGCCTGGAAACTGCTGATGCTGAGAATATTCTGATGCTGGCAGAGGCTTTCAGTCCATGTTACAGGGCTCTGAAGTGTCCTCAGCTGCCTCTCCAGGGCTCACCAGAGGGTGTTAAGAAAGTGAGCACGTGGTCACTGTGTTTACAATTACACTCTCCTCTGGAAACTGCTCAGGGATGTGAGAATTGAAAGAAGGTTAAAATCAGAGTGTTTTGGGGCTGGCAGTAGAAGTGGGGTAGGAGAAGCAATCTCTCATCAGCCTCAGGCATCTGTTACTGTGAGGGAAAAAGTCCTCTGTGACCTTCCTCTTTCCCCTGCTTTTGCAAAAAGCTGAAGCACCGGCTGCAGGAGTATGTAAGTGTAGCAACATTTGGGATAATCAGTAATTAACCTCATAAAGTAAGGCTTCAGCTGTCCTGTTTGGCTGCTGCACCACAAGCCCATTGTGTGTGATAACAAACGCCCTTGCTGATGTGCCACGCCTGCAGCATCGGGTCAAGGAAGACATTTGGTGGCACATGTTTCATAATGTTATGAAACACTGAAGAAAAAAAAGAAAGAAGAATGTACTATGAGATGTGAACTTTATCATTCCACCCCAGGGACTACAGGGCCAAATGCAGCAATGGTGGAAGTCTGTTTGCATTGCTGGAGTCCCACTGAGGTTCCATTAAGCCCACTGGTTTTGCTCAGCACCTAGCAAGCCATTTTGGAAACGGTTTAAAGGCTTTGCTAAGAACGTCAGATTTTTCTCATTGGCCATTAAAAAAATCAAAGTATCTGACTGGAGTGCTTCCCCTATCTCCCTAAGATCTGGAAGGGTCACTTAGAGAAGGAGCCTGAGATGTTCTGCAGTGTCATCTAGAAGGAGCCTCATCTTCTCCCTCCAGTGACAGGAGAAGGCAGAGTGTGCCTGTGCTGGGCACTTGCAGTAATATGTCCCAAATCGGATGGTGTTACAAGCAGTTATCAAGATGAAAAAAATCAGTCACTCACTACTACAGAAATACATTTAAGTCCATCTTGATCAGTGCCAGATTTTCTGGCTGGACAGGCTGGACCATGCTAAGTGGGATGCTAGCACTGTTGCAGAGCCATGGCCATGGGGCTACCCAGAAACCTCACCTTACCCAGGTCACAGAAATTCCTGTAAATACCTCTACACCTTTCTGCGTCCATACATTAAAACCCCTAGGCCAACAACCCCTTTTAAATGTGTCTTATGCTGAGTAACCAGAGGTCACTCAATACAGTGACACTATTGCTGTAACACTTGTCATTCCTGTTCACCAGCTGAATTGACTTTTAGCTATTCATAAGTGTAAATGTCACACACAAACCTGGCTTCTCTTTCTCATGAGATCATTGTGGTGACTCATATTTATTAGTTCAAAACAGAGTTTCACCTATTTTACTTTTTCTTCTTCAGGCATTACCTGGTTCTTGGTTTTGCTTTACTCTTTAGCATGTAGAAAGGCCTACTGTTTTTAAAAAACCCACAATTAAAAAGACCTAAACCCCACCCACCCCTTAAAATTCAGAAACAGAGCATGTATGGTAGAAGAAATTGCCCAAACAGATCATGGTGGTGAACGTGCAATCCTGTGCAACTGTTGGGTGCCCACAGCTCTTGGATAATGCAACAGCTGTTGAGGGGTCATACAATTAACTAAAGAGCATGTGCAATGCCTGTGCCATTTCTTAAGAAAACAGAAGGACATACACTTGCACGAAGCCTTTGAAATCCTGCCTACATACGTCTAATTACATGGTAAGAAAAGAGCAATGTTTCTGCCTTAGCACAGGTATGAAGATTGACTTGTCAGCTGAGAGCATCAAGGAATGAGCCTCACCTTTTGAAAGCCATGGAAACATAGGTGCTGATTTCTTTTGGGGGTTAGGTTCTTTTCTGTGAAAACAAATTAAAACATGCTTCTGGTGATGACCTGAACAACAGGGTCTGTGGCCAGTTTTCCTGCTATTAAAATCCATTTGTGTGTGTCCCTGTAGAGCAGAGCAGCCTGCACGGTGGCCCAGATCCGCTTCCCAGCCAAACTGCATGCTGCCTACAGGGACCTGGCAGCATGAGTATCCCATTCTTATTTTATACCAAAATGTGAAAAATCTCATGACTGACCTTTGAGTGAGGAGCTGTGGGTGGTGAGAGGCCCACCAGCACCTCGTGCTTGGATCGCTGCTCTGCAGTGCTCAGCAGCGGCCGAGCGGTACCTGGCTGGCAGCGTCCCTGGAGGGTGGGAGGCAGGTAGCATCCCTGGGAGCAGCATCCCTGGGAGCAACATGCCTGCAGAAGGTGATGGGCGGTCTGCAGCAGTAGGTTGTAAGCACGTGTAGAAATTGTTCCTAGTGCTCCTCCCGGGTGTTGGGATCCCACATCTGGGACAGTGGAGTAGACGTGTGGAAGAAAGGGCCGGTTTCTGAAGTCTGCCCTGTGAAGCTGAGCATCTTGTGCCATTTCAGCCTCAGTGGAGAATGTTCTTTACAAAAACAAAATGGTTTTTGTTGGCCTAGGGAGTAATTTTACAGATCAAAGAGGGTCTTTTTTTACAGTCCAAATTACGGACGGTTGACCCCTGGGCAGCGTGGGAGCTGCCGGATTGTGGATCCAGCCTCTCTGCCTATTTTCAAGGCTCAGAGCAAAGCAGCACACAAACCCCCCAGTATTGGCACACCAAGCAGGGAGGTGACAGCTCTCTGGCTGTTTTCTCTCTCAAACTCCTCAGCAGCATCTGTATAACTTAGTTGATGTAAGGTGCGTGCCTAGTAGCTTTGTTTATGTTGTCTGTGTTTTCCTATATCAGTAGTATAAGGATTATTTTGACCTCCCACAGGTGTGAGCTATCCTTCATATCTATTTTGTATTGTAAATTCCTTGCAAAAAACCCCAACAAAACAAAACTCCTGAAAATTAAAAATTTTGTTTTGAGCATGAAAGACCTTTCTTTACATCATCATAATAATGCAAATTTCCTGGTTAATAGTAATATATAAATTAGTACCAAATTAATCAATTCATTAACTAAAAAATATAGAAGAAGAGTTTGTAAATACTACACAGGACATTTAATATATTTGAATTAAAATGCTACTGATCTCTGCTGTAAACATAGTAGGCACTTTGGTTTTGTACATGGTCAAACATGGAATGAGGCAATTTAGCCAAAGGAAATGATAAGCAATGTAAACCATCGCTACCCCATGGAAATCTGCAGAATGCCAATAATTTAATAAAACATGTGCTTGCTAGATCAAATACTCCTAACTCTCTTTGCTGTGCAGTGAAACCGTGAGATCCAAGCAGAAGGTATGCCGAGATACTGTGCTCTCTGAATCAGTAAATTGCTGAGTACCTAAAATCATCAGCTACTTCAATTATTCTGGGTAGCAGGATGTATCTGTGTTTAAATAGATGTTAAGGTTCTGTCTGTAAACAGGAAATGAAAAAAAAAACCCAAGCCATGCTAGAACAGAAAAATAAAAGCAGATGATTTCTAACTAATGTGAGACAACTGTTAAAAAATGTAAAAATGAATTTTAAAATATAAAATCGAAGGATGATACAAAACCCACTTCTTGCTGGTGGCAATGCTGAGGGTGGCAGAAGAGCTGGTTACAGGTAAATGGCTGAAGCACAACAAATATATATATATATGATGTACATCAGTAGAATATGCATTATGTACATCAGTAGTATGCCTTCACACGGGAAGTAAATGATGCAATGTGTCAGTATGTGATACTGACACTTTTCAAATTATGTTTTCTCCAGTATTTATGTATATTGGCAGCAGAATGAGCGCTTCCAAATCTAAGTTTCCATTATGGTTAATGTAAGTTTAAAGTGTATATTAAAATGCATATTGAAAATCACAATACTTCTCTTACCCTTATTGACTCAACTGGAGGAGAGCAGTGTATAGTTCAGGTATGTGCTCTCACAGAGCTTGAGGCAGGTTCAGAGTCCCACGTGCCTCCTCTGCAGCGACAAACACCCTCGGCTGCAGCACGGACCACAGCCCAGCTCCCCGCTCAAGCACCGGTTAGCTCTTCCAAGGGCAAAAGCGATGGAAAGGCAGTACAGGAAAAGGTATAGCATCCGTAAGAAATACATACTCGAATGTCCTGGTCTTTGCTTGAGCTTCAGACAGATACAAAAAAATAGACGTGATTTCTCTCTGGCTTTTGCTCTCCCTCCATCAGGCGACCTGCCCTAGGAAGGCTGGGCCCCCTCTGCCACAGCTCTGAAGGTTTCCCCACCATTTGTACGGGGTGTACTGGCACGGTTGGGACCTCTGCTGGGTGCTGTTACCCCCAGCCCCCTACCAACCCAAGTGCCGCAGCAATCCCCGTGGCTTCGGCTGGCAACCTGTCTATGGACACCCATTGTGTAGGGAGGGAGCCTGGCACTGCGACCTGCTGCACAGGGTGGCTGGTGGCTCCGGCCGATGTGGAGCTGTTGTCTCACTAACTGGGCAGAAGAACGTCTCGCTGAGATCAACACTGAGTTGTCCACACCTTGGCGGAGCAATCAGGTCTCCTGCCTGACAGCTGTCCACAGAGAGGTGCAAAGTCGAGTAAAGATGTGGTTGGGCTGAAAATATTTTTTTTTCCTGTTGGTGGATGATCTGGGATTTCCCTGTCTTGTTTTGCCTCTGTTATTAGTATAAATGCACATATAATAGCAGATATCCCTCCAGGATGTGTGCAAGATATATGTTCAGTGCCTTCAAATACTTTGATTTCCTCATTTTCAGGTTGTTTTACTCTTAATTCACAGCAGAAATAGGGGAAATTTAAGAAACTTTTAGCAAGAATCATGGAGAATGCTTCTGAAGCATGCTCTTTGAATTCTGTAAAACTCAGCTAGCTGGTCCATTTAGCAATTATGTTGGCACAGTTCTCACCATCTACTCCCCACTTGTTTTCCATTAGCAAGCTGGTGCTGATACCACTCAGATACTACTGCAAAGGTTTCCAGAATTTGGAAAGCAATATCAACATTAATCAGAATTAAAAGATCAGACTGCTCTGCTAACACATGCAAATATTTGTCTAATACATACGATGCACAACTGATGGCCCAGATACTCTTCTTGTTGCTGTTCCCTTTCCCCTGAGCTCTAACAAAGCTCAGCAGATGGTTAAATTTACGGTGTCATCTGAGAGCAAGAAAGAAGGTGCTGACTCTTCCATTATGCACGGAGAACTGTGGCAAGAACGGAGCCGAATAAGAGCCCCATTCATTCAGATGATCTTTGTCATTTCCACCAGTATGATTTTGCTCTTTCTTTGAATTTGCAAATTTTTATTTCATGGACACCCATTCCTTTCTGTATGGGAATGGTCTGGGTACGTCCTACCCAGGTTACTTGAACTCCAGATACACATTCCACTTTTGAAGTGTCTTGAGCTCTTGTGATTTGTTTCTAACAAATCTATCCCAACTTTTCCTGTGACGTTTTGAAACTGCTGATCACCTCAGCTGCTCTCAGAAAGCACCTCCTGCTCCTGTTCAACCCTAATGGAATAAAAAAAAAATGGTGGCATTAGCAAGGTGCGTTGTGGAAGATGACCTATGGAGAATCGTCAAGTAAAAAAACTGTCCTGGGTGTCCTAAGAAATGGGCTCAATATTTATGGCATCTCTTAGCAGTGGCAGACAGATGTGACTAAGAAGTGAAACCTAGTTTGGATTAGTAGAACAGGTATTTTCTTTCTGTAGCTGCTTTTGTAAAACGAGAGTTCTCAGGATATTTTGTAGAAACTGATTTTTTTTTTTTTTAAGAGAGCTATCATGTACGAAAATTATTAGAAACAAGAAATTATATTAAAGATGATAAAGACAGTAAATGCTTGAGGATGTTGAAATACTCTGCTTCATCATGAAAAAATAACTTTTTTTCCCTCTTTTTTTTTCTTCTTTTTGTTTTAAATTAAGGGTCAAAACTTCCATAAAAGCAACAGAGACTAATCATCTTATCCTCTGCTGCTGAGGCCTTCGTTGCCCTGACCAGGGTCACCTGGGATCCCAACCCACCCACTGGCCCCAGAGCCACACTTAGGGCAGACCCTGGGCCACATATGGGGTTTTTTTTGCCAGTTGTGAGCAGCTCTTTGCTCAGCCCTGCCTGCCCCTGAACACTGCTTGCTGATGCCTTTCCAGGTTGTTCTTGGACCTGCTTATCACTTTGCATCTTTGCTGGACCTGTTGGTACTACTGAGCTGGCTCTGCCTTTGCTGGTGAGGGTGCTGCTACATCGTCCCTTTTGGCTCCCACCCTGTCACCCCCCGCAGAGCTGCTCCTCGTGCTCTCCTGGCTGGGCAGCCCTCTCTCCGTGTGCTCGAGGTGTGAGGTAATTAGTACTTTTTGTGTTTATGGCCTCACTGCACCTGGTTACTTTGCAGCATATGGTTTGGTTTTTTTCTTTAATCTCTGCAAAAACCTTTAGAGTGAGTGAGTGAAGTTGTAAACTCTGTTGTAGCAACGAAACTTTAGCCCAGATAGGTAAATATTGCTTCCTGAATCCAGCAGGAGCTTGATGCCTCAGTGTTGCCTGAATTTTACTATATGGTCTGACTTTGCACTGGAAGCCTGCAGGAAGGCAGAGGTTTGTACATTGAGTTTGAGCAGTTTTTTTCATTCTAAGCTTGTTGCTGTGCTTTGCCCTGTAAGAGATTCTGGAGATTATCATGTATACCAGGAAGAGGAAGGTGATACCATACTAAATTTATTTATCCTTTGGGCTACTAGAAAAAGGCTTTTAGCACAGAGAAGATGGAAACTCGAGGAGAAATAGGACAGAAAATCTTAATAGTTATTCATTGAATTGTTACTTAACAGTGTTGCAAGCTGCACCTTGCCTGAAGTGATAGCCAAGTGCAAGCCCTTCCTTTCTCTGCATCAAACCAAAGGCTTGCCAGTCATTGACATGAGCTTGAGGCACAGTAAGACTTAAAACCCTTGTATAAACATAATGAATTAAACATTGCAATATTGCTATTTATTGAAAGAAGAAAGCATCCCAGTTCCCACAATATTGGCTACAAGACTTAAATTGGTTTTGCTGCCTTGGCTACAATGTAAAACTCCTTAGGTTTTGTTGGTTTTGCTTAGTGTAATGCTTCCCTTCCAGAAGTCACAAGTGTAGGCAACACACAGACAAGCAGTTTTATGGGCATGAAAAGAAAACTAGTTCCATTTCCAGCCTTAGAGTGTGCTTCAGCTCTGTGCTGGGCTGCATGGGAGCCGAGGGTGAGCACTGGGCTGAGCGGGTTGCGTCTGCGTATGCCGCTGGAGCACCTTGCAGCTTGGGAGAGCTGGAGCACTGGTGCTTGTTGGTACCAGGTGCCTGCCTCTGTAAGGCTGCTTTTAAAAAGAGGAGAAAGGAGGCTATGAGGTATTTCAACAGAAAATAAACCTAGAGCAGCAGATATTCTCTCTGTAGTTCCTGACAGAGATTTAAATTCTGGGAATACTCTGCTTCATATGTAGAAAGAATTCAAGAATTCCACAGACATCCTGAAGGGGGACAAAATTGAGCTAAATTAATAGATTATATTGATTTCTCAGTTCTTTCCTATTTTTCAGCTGGGTAACAATATACATAGATGATAACAATTAAAAGGGGTGTGTGGGTGGTATCTCCCCCAAGATGAATGGAGAAGCTACAATGCAACACTTGCACAATCGTGATGGGCAGCGAGAGTTCAGCACAGAAAACCAGTTTCCTCTCCCCTCCCTGTTCAATTTATACACGGTTCAGCCTCAGGTGGGATGCCTGGTTGGCAAATACACTGCAAGCCCTGGTACCTCGGTGCTGCTCACCCAGAAAGTCCCAGGAAAGGCAGACCCCCGTAGCCCCCGCAGCACCCAGGGCAGCCTCTGGCATCTCTGGCAGAGCTGAATCCCAGCAGGGCTGTGCATCTGAGTGAGCTTTGCTGCAATTACCAAAGGTTCACCAAAATGTTTACGCTGTGAAATTCCTCACAAATTGGAAGCATGTTTAACACATTATTGCTAAACTTAAAAAGAAACCTGCAGGGATGCTCATGTGCTTGTGATAGCTTGTTGCTTGGAAATTGAATTGTCCTGCTGGAACTGTTACCCATCTGTTGCTTTTCCTTTCTTTCATCCTTGGTATTATTTTTCAAAGTGTGATAACGCATTTCAAGAGCCTTTCTTGATTAAATAATTGTAAGTTGATAAACGGAAACTGAAGTTAGTATCGAAATGCACAAGATTGATGTGGTGTAAAGATTCAGCAGAAAGGCTCCATGTGCCAGAGTCAGTAGAGAGACCTCAGTTTACAGTACTTGAGGATCTAAACTCCTGTTACAACGCAAAGGCAACTATCCAGCACAGCACTATGGTTAGCTTGGCTGTGCTGTACAATGGGCTGAAAAAAAAAATTGATTGTAAAGAAACTTGCGTAACCTTTTTTCTTCTTGGAGAATGACTTTAAATTCATTGCACTTGAAGTGAGTTCATGAAGCTTTTTCTTTTCATTCTTGGTTTTATTATGGATCATGTTAAGGCATATTTGTTATTAGAGATTGGTGGAGATGGTTTGTGGCAGGAGTCATGGTACATTTTCCGTTCCTTGAAAGATGTGTATTACACAGCTATTTTTTTTTCTTACTCAATTAAAAATTAATGGGTTATAGGTGCCAGCACTAAGCCAGAATAATTATATATCGTAGGAAGGTGTCTTGTTGGGGTCAGGTAAAATTTTTCTTTTGGTTTTGCTTTTGTAACTGGCTATTAGATGCATCAGTATGAATTGCACTGAGAAATGACACACCAGAAAGATGGCTCGGTGCAGAACTGTACAGCAAAGCCAGAGCTGCTGGGGTGCTGGGCTGGGCATGGGGCTGGGCCAGTGCTGTGCACCAGGGCTGTGGTGCTGGGTGGCCGTCCCTGCAGCCAGGTGTCTGTGTTTAGGCACTGGAGACAGCCTCTCCGGAGTAATGAAAATGCCATTTGCAGACTGTACAAAATTATTATCCTCATGACAAATGCACTCGTGAAGAATAAATACCTAGTTGACTGGTTGGTGGGGTTTAATGTATACCGAAGGGCTCCAGGTGGAGGTTAGTGGTGGGGAAGGCAGGAATCGCTGCTACTTCCATAGGCTGCAATAGGTCTGCAAGTTTGTCTGTTCACCAGTTGCACTCTATACACAAAACTTCGGAAACAGGTCAGGGCTAAATCGGCTGAAACCTCTTCCTCTGTAAACTTCAAACGCAGTTATTGGTACCGTGGGAGGAAGGATGCTGTTACTTACCAGTCAGTTTGAGTCTCTGTCTCTCTGTGTCTCCGCAGATCATATTTCTTTCTTGCTTTTTTTATCTGATTTCTGTATTGTCAGTGAGATGATTCCCAAAATACCTTGGGGTGTATTCCTCAGTCTGGATGTTCATTATCTGTAAATGCCCCGAGCCCCATATATTTATTTTCTGTAGACCTTGGTCTGGAAACAGAGCAATAAACTGTACGGCTTGTTGTGGCTGTGCAACAATCTGCAATCTGACTTATTTATTAATTTACTTGTTCTGAGATTTTGTTTCATTGCTAGCTGCTGCAGTTCAAAGGGGTTTTCTGTTTCCTTTTCAATAGTTTTCCCCAAAAGCTGAAATTGTATTTTCCCAGATGCGAGTCACCTTTCATGTTATTCATCTTTCTTGAGCTCTTCCCCAACCCTAAATAACCCAACAACAAACTGACCAAACCTCAAGCAAAACAAAACATTCTGATAGGTATAAATTATTATAGCTTTACAAAAGTCATCTTGGTCTGCTCCAGATTCCTAACCTTGTTAAAATGAATATTGAATAATACGAAAGGACTTATTTGGAGCTGACAGATAGAAATAGTAGTGAGGCAAATGTCCTTTTAGCTATTTGGCTTTGCCCTTAGGATTTATCTTTGCTGTAGGTTTAAAGTACTTTCCTCTGCATCTTACCCAAACTCCTCTACCATTGCTACCCAGGTTTATGCAAGCCTGGAACGCAGGGCTGTTTTATGGAGGTATAAACTATAGTCATTCTCCTTTGCATTGTGGATGCAGAGCAATCTTACTTTGCAGAGATTTGTGATAGTCATCCAGTCACCAGCATGTCCAGACGGTTTACTGCCCTGGCTGCGAGTTAAACCACTACCCCAAATAAAGAGTCTGTGCAGAACGGCCTGGGCACAGCGGGATGGGAAGGGTTTGAGGAGCTTGCGGAGGGCTTGAGCAGCCTGCATGGCTGGGTGCCTTGGGAAGCTGCTGGCCATGTCCCAGGGAGCCTGGGGAGCGGGAGGGATGTGGAGGGACCACAGCTGGGCAGGTGCTGGGAGAGGCTCACCTTGCAATGGCAGCCTGGGGACGGTGTGCTCGCTGCGGTGGCAGGTAAAGGAAGAGCTGGAGGTGTGTTCAGTCCCAGCAGTTTGAAGGAAGAAAGTGCAAGTTTCTTACAGCCTCCCTGAGGAAGGAGAAAGGCAAGAGGCAAACTGCAATTTGTTGCACTTTGTTTGGATCCAGCTCTTCTGGTTGTGGTGCCAGTTAGTTTTAAATGAGACATACTAACTCCAAATAAGTAGCACTTCCCTCATCAGAGTGGAAGAGTAAAATTTTGGTCCCTGACCACTCTTACCATGACACCTACGTGCACTGCACTTAGGTTTCCTAATTGCCAAATGTGTGCGCCTCTCTGGGAAATCACCTGGGTGCCATTTATACTACTTTAAGAGAGTCAAAACAGACCATGCCTTGATGCACAGACCAAAAGCTCAGTGAGGGCAATACTTCCCCAGATCAAGGGCACTGACAGCCCTGTAATGCCCTTCATGTTTTACTTTTCCAAGGGATTTTGTTGATAGAAATGCTTTTTGGTAATGGCTAAATAGTGATGTTTAGAAGGTGCTGCCTTTCAGGGTGGCTGTGGACAGCTACTTTAGCACTTGATCTGTTCCTCGGAAATAAGTGTCTTCCTAGTACTGGATTCAGTGATCATTACAGATAACTACCACACAAAGATGCTACCAGCTCTAGATGCATCCATTGCAGTTTAAAAAGAGTATATGTGCTCTACACTTGCTTTGTTGGTGGCTCAGGAAGGCTTTTGGTAAACATTGCTGCTGCTTTCTCTTCATTAGAAGCAAATGCAAAAAAAATAAAAAAAATCTCTTCACCAAGCTCTAACAGTTTCTCAGAAATATTTTCTGTTACTTTAGACTGCTTAAGTACACACAGTAACAGACTAATTTTAAAGTGCTTGAAATGCTTTATTGTTATACACTGAATAATATAGGACAGTATAACAACAGATTCTTTCAAAGCTGAACAGTGAATGTTGCCTGGAATACTTCTGCCCTTTTGAGGCACCTGATTGCCAGCATAATGGGTCTCAATGGGAATTCATAACTATTACGGTATCTTTCAAACTACAGTTAAAAATATGGAAGCCATACAATAAAGCATTTTTTCAGCCAGCGATGCCTGGATCAATAGTCTTAAAGTGATCAGATGGAAGACCCAGAATGGGTCCCAATTTAACTACAAAAAGAACCACCCTGCAACTTTAAATGAAGTAACCCTGAAAACATTTTTCTTTATTTCTTAAGGGTGAAGATTTTTTTTTTTTTTAATTTTCAGCTCTCTCTGTGCTTCAAGGTCCTAGTCAGGTTTGGGAGTGTGACAATAGTAGGAGAAAAATTACAGTATAAGGCTTTTCAGACAAATTTTAGAGACATGAGTGGTGTTACATAGGGGGAGGTAAACTCTGTGGCTCCCTGGTGCAGCTGTGGAGGGATGAGTGAGACCTGGCCAAGGTGGGTGAGAGCTTGCAAAGGGTGTATGGGGATGCTGCACGCAGTGGCTGGGGGTGTGCAGCCTGCTGGGGATATGCAAGTATGCTCTGCCATGAGGACACCCAGCTTGCTATGCCCTGAAGCTTTCAGAAAGGTTTTTGCTGGGCAGCCCTGGTGCTAGGGAGGCAGAGGCTGGGAGGTGGATGTGTCCTGCTGCCCAGGCTGAGCTAAGATGGGGAGCTGAGGAGCCCCAAGGTACCATGGCTCAGCTTGCTGAGTACTTGGGACCTCTGTAAGGGCTTGTCCAGGTTCTTTGTCCCGAGTTCTGCGTGTTTGTCCCTTCTACTTTGATTAGCTCTTCCCAATAAAACTGCATTGAATGTAGCTTGTATCTGAAGTCAGAAACATGCATCTGGTATAAAACCTGGGTTGGGATCTGTGATGCCCCAGAGTTCACCTTTGCTGTGGTTGAGGATTTTGGTAAGGTGTCTTGTAACATTTGAAAGCCATCCCCTAGGAGCTATCTGGATTGGGTTTACTGGCTCAAACTGTAGGTCAAAAACTTAAATTCTCTTGCATCTACCCCCTTATATATGAATGACAGTTTGAGCTGCAAGATGCATCAGACTGCAGAGTACTGAGGCTATTGCAGGGGTTTTACAGCTCATAAGGAGTTTTGTCTCTTCCTACTGTACTCAGAGGACCCACAACTGCTCCTTAGGCAACATAAGGCACCCACATGGCCAAACTGGGGTTTGCACAACCCAAGATTTGCACTGGAGCAGCAAAATAACCCCACTAATGTGAAAACTGGGAAAGTGTAAAGCAACATGTATTGACAGATGACTGAGTAACGTGCATTTACAATATGTTTTTCTCTTTAGGATCATTTGAGGTATGCAATATTGACAGTAGTACTAGGTGTTGTGACTAATTTTAAATGCCATTAAGAAGTGGTTATGGAAAAGGAAAGGGTAAGGTGGAATGGGATAGGTATGGTATGACCGAGTGCCAGAACTAAACAGCACTGCACAGGTATATGTTTATAAACCCATAGCTGTGGACATATTTTAGAACTGTGGAAGTGTAACCTAAAGGATCTTTGGATGATGAAGCTAGTCCTGCACAGATTCTTACTGTAAAGACAGCAAAAGGCTCTTGTGAAACCTGGCTTTTATCAGAGAAGAGATAAAACATGCTTTCTTAATGACTCTTTAATGACTGAGCTGCAAATGATCCCTAAACATGTGGGTTTTTTATATTTCACGTAAGGAATCTTCCCATAATTGTCTTCCCACTCATACCTGCAGCTTAGACTTTGCATATGCTTTTGTATTTTGTTTTTCTCTTAGAGAATTAGCAAACCCTGATGGCTTGATTAGTTGTGATTATAGATACTTAAAAAAAATGGTGGCCAGGAGTTTAGGGCTTCAGTAAAAAAAAAAAACAGGTGTATTGCTCCATTTCAGAAGTGCTTAGTGGCTGTATAACACTAAAGATGCATTAGAAACAGTGTAAAAAAAATAATCAAGCACAAAAGAGGAAGCACAATAGATTTTCATAAGTATTATTAGTGTTGTTATTAATATGAGGAAAGCATACAGCATTGCCACGCATCTTGACAATGAATTTTTCAAGGCACAACAGACTTGGGAATAGCAGCAACACACACAGATCTTCAGAAGCCTTTTAAATTCTTATTGTTTAGGATAGTTGGATTGTGCTAAAGAAAATCACTGTCAGAATCCTGGAAAAAGGAGAAGCTATAAATTTTAGATTATGTATGTGGGGATTGTATGGGAAATACTAAAACCCCCACAGTTTGAAGGGACTGGTGTCACAGGAGGGAAAATCCAGCTCCAGTGAAGTCTGAGCGATTTACTGGGTCCCCATCAACTGACGGGAAAAAGAAACGCTTCATTTTTCATATATGCACTGAAGTTTTGATGGTAAATGGCATAATGTGGGCAAAAGTGTCTTTGCATAAGGATGTTACTCTGGCAAAGCTTTCACCATGTTTATGAACATGTTTGCATCGCAAAACCAAAACTTTTCTTATTAAGCCTGTGTGTTATTAGCGCGGCCAGTTAGTTATGGGAGCTATATCAGCTTAGCCCTGCTTAAAAAAAAAAAAAAAAAAAGAGTTCTTGGGAATCTTAGCATGAAATTTGGCAAGAGACTTGAAAAATTTTACTTTTATATTCCCTGTGTGCTGTGAGGCATTAGAAAATAGCTGACTGTTTATTAAAAGTAAAAATATTTACCATGGCAACTCCGTTATGCAATCTGGCTGGCAAGTTTGATAATCACAGCAGTTAACAGGAAAAAGAGCATAGGTGGGTAAAAATGGAAGAGCTGCCTCATTCATGAAATGGTTCTTTAAAGTAGAAATGGAGCCTGTGGAGTGGACATATGTTTCTCATTTAAATAAAGCCAGTTTGACTCTGACATTCATGAAAGTGAGACTAATGAGCGCAGACCAAGCTGTGTTCTCACCCTCAGCAGGGTAGCACCAGCTTGACCTGACCGTGCACAAGCGAGAGTGCAATCCAGTTCGGTTATTGTCTGGGTAACAGACAGTTGTTACGTACAAACCTTTGTGTTAATTTTTCCACAATTGAGTTTTGGTGGTATAAATGCCTAAAGATAGTCTTTTCAAAACGCTGCGCACTTATATTTGACAGAACTGATAAGGTACACCAGCAAAACTTTCCATAAGCTGTACCCACGTGAAGTGTTGCTGGCTGATTTGTCTGGTCCTCCCCAGAAATCTGAAATGGAAGGAGAAAGTACTTGTATGTGATCCCCAGGCTGTTTGCTAGAATTTAAATCTTCCTTGGAATATTCCATTTTATTTCACGTCTCTTAAAGAACCCGTTATCAAACAGGATATTGCCAGGACTTGATGTCTGGTCATGTTCAAAGTGGTGGAAGGAGGTGTTCCAGTAATGTTGGATTTTAATTTGGCTAAATTAAGAAAATGAACCTAATGTCAGGATGAAGCTGTGGAAAATATTAACAGAGGTAGCCAGAGCTGTTAGAGATGACAGAGTGTGACGCTAAGTAAATGTGATCAGGAAAGGCATGAAAGGAATTGCTAGGAAACTAAAGGATTTAGTTTCATTTTTTAGTGTTCTTGCCCCAGAAGCGTTAAAAAGCCAAAACAATCCGTGAGCTGTGATACCTGAGGCCTCTTACTACTTAACAGCAATGGCTGCTCTATTAGTTTGCTTTGAGCACATCTGCTCTCTGTAGCTTCTACACAAGGTGCAGGAATTCACATCAGTTAAGGCACCTCTGACAGCTATTGATCCAAGGCTCCGTGGAACAAGTGAAGGATGCAAGCTGAGGGGGACTTCCCAGATTTTTATTGGATCATTATTAAGACAGTGTTGGATGAATTCTGGTGGACTTGATCTGGTTTTAGAGACATCAGAGTTAGCTGTTCAGTACAGCAAGAGACTCAAACTCGCCCAAATTACGGTCATTTCGGCTGCTATCCCTCCGCTCACCTGGATTACTCTGTGGTGTGCACCAGCCCAGCCAGTTGTAAATGATGTTCCATAATTTCATAAATGGCACAGGTAAAGGAAATTTGAGCAGCTGTGTACCTGAGTTGTGAAACCTAGCATAAGTTGGTGCTTCTCCACCAGTTCCATGGTGAAGCTGTTGCTACCACTTAAATCAAACTTCTGTTCTCCTCTAAATGTGGGTGTGCCCTATAGAAAGGGCAGATGATGACTGTTTCACCATAAAGTTGAGAATATTTGCCCTTTTTGTTAAATTTTCTTGATGCAGCCAAGAGAAAATGACTCACTTTGATTCAATTAGATCCATAAAGATCATGATGCTGCGTAGTCATTTCATTAAGTTTTTGGTTTTTAACTTAATTAAATGTTAATATACCAAGCTAATTCTTCATACATGAGAGAGACCTAATAGGAGAAGGAGCTCTATATCTTATCTTCTGCCAGTCCTGGCAAACAGCCAGGGGGTAGATTTTTGATGCAATTTAACACAGCAGTAAGGCTGGCTTTTTTCTGGCCAGAATACCTTACTTAAAGCCATTTTTGTCTGCCTCAGACTATCAAAATTCAGCTTACCAGCCAATACCTCGTAACTTTTATCCTACCCTGATGAAAAGTCATTTATTTTAGGAAGGGTAGGAGGCTTTGGAGCAAGGGTAAGTGGAGATGCCAATGTTACAAAGGAGACTTAGCCCAAGACATGACAGTTAAGTACTGGGATGCTTATTGACTTTCAATATATGCTTGACTTTTTGTCTCTATTTTGGCCAGGTTTAATCTGAAGGTCTGTAGATGTTTTTCCACATACCATTTCTTGCTTATTGCATGTTTTGTCTTTTCCTGTGAACACAAGTCCTATCCAAGCTTAATGACTCACGGTATGGTTACTTGTTATAAACACAGAACTGTAGCTCGAAGGGAATAGTTCTCTCAAAAGAACTCGGGCAACCAATAAAGCTATGTTTCAACTGATGTCTGTGTCACAGAATGGTTGAGGTGGTAAGGGGCCTCTAGAAGCTACCCTGTCCAAACCCCTGCTCAAGCACAGCCACCTAGATCCAGTGTCCCAGGACTGTGTGTGGGCAGTTTCTGAACGTGTCTACGGACAAAGACTCTTACAACCACCCTGGGCAACCTATTCCAGTGCTGTTACCTTGCAGTAGAAAAGTGTTTTCTGATGTTCAGGTGGAACCTCCTGTGTTTCAATTTGTGTCCATTGGTTCTGGTCCTGTCACTAGTCACCACTGAATAAAGCCTGGCTCTCCTCTTTGCACCCTTCCTTCAGGTATTCATCTGCACTAATAGATCCCCCCTGCTCCTTCTCTTCCCCAGGCTAAGCAGTCCCAGCTCCATCAGCCTTTCCTCACAGGTGATGCTCCTGTCCCCTAATCAGCCCTGTGGCTCTTTGTTGAACCTGGTGTTCCTTGCTGCAGTTGTATCAATACCATTAACCCTATTGCTACCACAGCAGGGAATCACTTCTGATGGATCACATTTTTTTCCTGTTGTAGTTAAAGAATAATTTAATGTAGTTAAAGAATAATAATTAATAATTTAAGAATTAAATCTGAGTGGTTTCTGGAAGGTGAACCAGAGCCTGCTGCTAGGGTCAGTTCACAACCAAAAGCAGAGTTTTCACAGAGGGATTGGTGGCTATTGTTGTGTGATTGGAGACAGTCTATCTACAGTGGTGGTACTGGTATAAAACTTACCTGCCCATATCTTTCTTACTTAGAAAAGAAGCTATTTTGGGTCTTTAGGAGTGAATGCATATAAGGGGAGTTGGTGCTATAGCAACCACTCCTCTGACCAAATGGCCTACTGGGAATAGTCAGGGTATGTCTTCTGTCACTTATTTTCCTGTTGCAGTTTGCTCTGCCTCCTGCAGCTTTCACTTTCAGAGAAAACTACTGATTGCCTTTAGGGAATTGTCATTTTCACTGTTCCTACCTTCCCAGTTCTGTTTGAAATGCCTCTGTGTTGTTAGGGAACACATTAATGGCTGATTGGTTAACAAATCTGGTCTTTAAAAAACAATCAATCAAACAAAATCCTGCCTCCCACCTTGGGCATCAGGTCACTAAAGCACATCCCTTTTCCCTCCATCGCAGTTCCTTTACCAGAAATCAAATAACACACGGGCAGCTCGATATGGGCTTGGCACTGACATGTGAGCCAGGACAGAAGCACTGGGGATGGATATCCATGCATTTGAAAGAGTGGGCCAAAGGAACAGCTGTTTTTCTCATTTCTTACTTCAAAAGCTCATAGCTCTTTCATTGCTTATGGAACAATTTTTCTAATATTTGTGAATGCTAGGACTGATTCTGGATAAGAAATTTTGTGTACAGTACTCCTATGAAACACAACTGAGGTAAAAAAATTAGGGCTAGGCTGATTTTAGTGGCATGAACAGATTTCAGGCTTCTCTCTTGGCATGAAGTGAGAGGTAGTGGTGCTGTCAACTTGGTGACAACAAGAAATCTTGGGTGGCTGCAGATCTGCATCAGAATAACTTGATTTAGAATTTATCAAGAAGATGTTTAAACTGCAGAGGTGACGGAAGCATATTTCTTTCCCAGAAGTTGCTCTCCTTAATGAAACTAAAGTCTTGTACTTCTTGCATCTGTGGCTGTCCTGGCCTCTCTCAGGCTGGAAGTTGCTTAATGAGGTGGCCTATTGTACAGGTTTCGATATGCAAGCATAATGTTTCCTTTTAATAACTTTCCTTCAGCTTTCTAAGAAAGAGGTTAGCACACCAAAAGCAGGGTGAAGCATCTAACTGAAAACCAGTATAAGGGTTTTCTGAATGCAGCTATCTCATATTTAATCAGAAGCACATATGTGTACACTTTTATGTGCTAATATAGGCTTCCAGTTTTTAACTTCTTATGCTAATTACAACACTAGTCGTTACGCACTTGAGAGGTGCACGAAGTTCTGACTGCTTTGAAGAGGGATTGATAATGAAGCCCTGAAATGAATAAAATATCTTGTCTGCTATTGTGTCTGATAGTATATCAGGGATCATTTGCACTTCGAAAATGGTCATCATTCTTTAATGGTGACTTGTTAACATTTAGATTATCGTTTTGTGTTGCAGTGTGCCACCATGCCTTGCTACTACAAAGACAGTAGAGAATTAAGGGCGCAGTCAAGCTGCCCTATTTTGAATTACTAACTGACTTTTATTTAGAAACCTAAGGGTAAAAAACAAATCTGCTCATCCTGTATTTTTTCTAATACATTCCTATGAGATGTAAAAGTAATGAAAAAATAGTTTTTCATATGTATTGTCATCTCAAGGGTCAAGGTTGAAGCTAAGTGACCAGCAATATAAAGTTCAAGGAAGCTGCCTGTTTCTATAGAGACAACATTTTTCTCTGTATTCTATTTAAGAACCTGAATAGAACAGCTGAATAGACTTCACAACACTTTGTTCTATGAGCCCTAAATAAATCTTCAAAGTGCAGTGACTTTATTTCAGTTATGTTTTAAACTACTTAATAGGTGGAATGAAAACAATGTATCGTTGGCACATGCTTTAGAAATAAATACTAAAAATGGATAGAAATGTTCTAATGAAAAGCAATGTTGGAGCTAGAGCATTTCACAATATTAGGAGAAGGCAGAGATTTGCTTTTGAAACGCTTTTATTCACTAAGTGTAGAATGTTAATCTTCCATAGCAGTCCAGGTTCCAGAGCTGGGGTATTATACATTATTCCCTTCGGACAAACTACAGAAGCCAGCAAAATATTCTTTCAGCATAGCTGGAGATAGCAGTTAACGTTATAGTATTTCATGATAGGTAGTGGAGCAGCTGCTAGACAATGGCAGCTCAGGAAGAGCAGATGACCGGCAGCAAATTTATCCTCTATAATCAGGAATTTATAGCTTTAGGACTGAAAGTGAGGTCCCTGGCTTGTGGATCATGTTAAACCTGAGACATGAAGGAGCAGGGTGACCTTAAAGTGTGGATGAGATCCAAATCTTACCTGGGAGAGATCCGAGCTGATTGCACTGCTGGGTGGCTTTTGTAAAAGCCAGATTAATTCCTCAAACTTCTGGCTGATATTCCTGGTTGCTGCGTGTTTTGCACAGAGTACTCCCCCCTCCATGATAAGGATGCTTTGAACTTTCAAACAGTGAATATGAGCAGTTACGTGTTATTTCAGTTGCAAAGATACGTTTTGTACCCAAAGCCTCCTTGAAATTTATGGCCCCTCTTCTGACTAACTGTCCTCTTGCACACATAGTAGCTACCCACATCACTTTCCAAACTGATGTCCTTTAGTGGATTTTTCCACTATAGTACCTTCTTGTACCTGAAAAACATGCTATTATCTTTTTATTTATGAAGCACGGTAAGACAGTGAAAGTTGTCTTGCTTAAGTCTCTCTATTGAGACTGCTCACTAGTCTTCTGCAAAATGCTGAGGAAAGAAGAAAGATCATTAAACGTAATATTTTATGACACGAACTCTCAAGAGAATAACTATCATGGCTAGGTGATATGTGGGTTTTACTGGATAGCATGACTGATTTGTATCTGATAGTTTCCAGTTGTCTCTATTTCCCTCTTATCTGAGGTGAGGCTCTGCTCTGGATTCACCTTAGTGAAATATTTTATCCAGTCCACAATGACTTTTATTTTTATTCCAAAGGCAGGAGGAGTTACAATATTTTTCCATATATTCTAGGAAAATGAGAGTTGAAGTCCAGGGTTGCCAGACTGTGGTGTTCAGGTAGGAGAGTACTAAAGGTCCCTGGCAAAAGAAGGTTTGAGAATGACACAGCAGCATTCTACAGATATGGGATATTGTTGAACAGGGGGAGAAGAGCTATTTCCACTAAAGGTGAACATAAGAATAAATAGCTGTAAAATGGTCATGAGTAAATTTAGCCAGTAAATGATTTTTTTATCATCAAAGGCACGGGCAAAAATGGAAATAGCTTTTTTAACAAACTGCCTCTGTGTGAATGCAGAGTAATAACTGTTGTCTTCAGGAAAATACTATTTGTGAAATGTTTGAAAGGAAATATAATCCCTTTTGTTTCATTGGACAACTAAGTAATATTTGAGTTTTCAGCTAAGGAAGGCAAAAAATAGCAAGACCCCAAACCAATCAATCCTCCAAAGGACTTTCTGTTTTCTGTTCTTGAATCGGGAAGGATGGAAAATAATTCAGTTTTTTAATAGGAATAAATGAAAGTTCATTTTGATGAACATTATGACCAACATTGTCTTGGGAGACTAGAACTTCTGCAGAGCACTTTTAAACTGGTAATAATATGCAACAAAACCTGCAACTTAACCCTTGGATCTCAATTCACGAAGCCTTAGGAGCAAACTGCCACAGGAACACTTTGAGAGTTTGCAGAATAGAATATAAAAGCAAAGCTTTGGCAGATTCCTGGCCATTCTAAAGATCCGTGCACTGATAACACTCATTAGGACCTATTAATTAATTTGATTCCAATAACTGTGCAAGGTGTATAAACTTCTATGCTAACCTAGCACTACAGGAATGTAAAAATCTGTTTAGTGCCCATCACATATATTCAAGATGTCCTTGTCCTTTTTGTTTTTTTTTTTTTTGGCAGCAATGTATTAAGGCCAGATCATCAAGTGGAATAAACAGCCAAGGTCTGTATGTCTAAGGTCAAGCACTTTCTAATTATGAAGGTTTTGTAAATTATATAGGTTCTTGGAATGCAAAGTATTTGGTAACTATTAATAGGGAAATGAAAAAGGTGCTGTGCCATGCCTTTCTGGGTTCTCTGTTTGAAAAGAAACTATCAGAAGAATTCACATGGCCACATTAATAAACAGGCTGTGGAAGTAAGGATAAAGGAAAAAGTCAGCTGGCATCCCTATAGGTGAAATATACTGCATAGCAAGTCTCTAGCTATTATTCTTGTTGCCTCTGTGTGACCTCAATAGTTATTTATCATTCCTCACAGTTGAAATGCTGCTTTCTCCATTAACTTCTATCACTTCAGCTGTCACATTTGAATTTATTCATTCCTAGGAAAAATATTTATTTTCCTTTCCTGCGAAGTGGGAATGCAATGATTAGCCATACAATCAGGAGATGTTGATCTTCATAGAAATTCTATACTTTGACATGAATAGGAATTATACACCCTTAAAGTGCATTAGTCACACTCCTTAGCCAGATACTGTGCCGAGAGACAGGCTATTTGAGCAGCCTAATCTGAAGCCAGAGGAAAGGCCTGAGCTAATTTCAGTGTGCTTTGAATCAAGCCAGAAGTGTGAAGTCATTATATCTTCAGGATTACAGCATTGAAAGAGTAAAGTGAGACCCCTTCAAGTTCTTCCGCTCTGAGGATACTTTGGAGTGGCACTACTTAAGGCAGGCAAACTAACAATTTTTTCTGCCTTTTGGAAAGTAGATTAAAATAATGGATCTGATTCATTCCTATTTTATCACTGAATACTATCATTACCGAAGACAGGATTGCTCCTCGAGCTCCCAAAGGACACCACATTATTTCGTTTTTATTTCTTAGTATCAGTTTGCCTAATTTTGCAGCCATTGTCATTCTTGCACTAAAAAAAAAAAGCCACTCAGATGTGTTTGACTAAGTAATCACCCTAGCAAAATGTAAATTATTCCAGAGGGTCCATCTACATAAGTACACATTAATCTACTTCTTAAATATGTAGTAGAGTCTTTCCCCTGAGGAGACTATGGAGCCGTGAAAATATGTAACAGTAATTAATTACTAACCAAGAATAGATTAATATTGCATGCTAGGAATAATAAAACAAAATGTATATAACTAAGTGGTGTCTGTAGGGTAATGCAAACTGGGAAGAAATATCAGACAGTGACAGTGTTGTATTTAATATCCCATCAAAAGGGAAGTGCAGTTTATTTGAATGACGTTTTCTGTATAACACAGCTATTTATTTTCACAGCTTATATTTTAGACACAGGAAAACATTTTATTTCCTATTGCCCAGGAGAGCTGGCTTTATTGCTGCTGCAAAAAAAGCCATTTCTTCTTTTACGAATTGCTGTTGGACATATTACTGAGGTCTGTACCTTGGTATTAAATATCATTGCCCTGTCTGTGTTTGTATGTAAACTGAAGATGAGAATGTGTTCCTGAAAATATCTACCATGTGCTGTACTTTGCCTTTTATCATTTAAAGGTTTTGCCCAAGTCTCACTGCACCTCAGCCATTCTCTCTGCTGCTGTTTGTTCTAAAGTTGATGCAGCAAAGATCTCTAAATGATGTATAGATGGAGTATCTCTAGGTTTAACTCAAATATAAAACCCCATTAATATGAATTGTCATGTGTCATGTGTTAAGTTGAACTCCTAGAAAGTGAGGTGGCTGAGTTGAATTACAGTGTAGTGGAAGAGCCACTGCCATGCTTGCTATGATTTTATCCTCTAGTGACGGAAATATGTGCTAATGTGTATTTTAATTTAGGATATTAGCAAAGGGCTCAAGCTCTGGGTATTTAACATGAGAATGCAAAGTGGGAAAAGCTATCTGGGTCACTGAATCCAATTTGTTGTAGTTGGAGGCAAGCACGTTAGCAGTTTTTAGTCCAGAATATCCCTCCAGATCAGAGTGTCTCTTGGCTTTTCTGGCTCAGCAAACCATACGCTAAATCGCCACCTCAGCAAACATACAACACGGTAACTTTTAATATAAAAAAGAAACTATGATATGCCTCAGGAAGACTGCAACAGAGATGTTGATACCCAGGAGCCCACAAGTATGCCAGATATCTAGAAAAAGCTGGGACACGTGCTGGATGAGGCGTCCCGTGACACTAAAGGAGCAAGTGCACAGAAATGCCTGTGCAGCCTGCACGAGCTGTGGCTCCCTGTGGCAGCGAGAGCATGGGGAAGGCACCGCTGGTGGCTTCTCCTGTCCTTGGGCAGGACTGAGGAACCCGTGTGCAGCATGGGCTGAGAGGCGCCATGATTATCTCCTCTTCTTCAGGACTGGTATTGAAGGAGAAGATGAAAGCTGGCATTGACATACCTAAGACCACCTTCATCCCTGTACCAGTTCAGACAGATGTTTGTGTTTCAATTTCCCAGTCATAAAATTCTTCTATGAGATATGTAGGTTGCAGCTCACTAAATGTGCCTGATGGCATGTTTGCTCTAAATATTTGCTTTTTGCTTTGTCCGCAATTTGAAAATAGTCTTTCACAAGGTAAAGGCAGGACACTTTTTTTTTTTTTTTTTTTTTCTGGAAACCAGTTCAGGACTGTAGAACAAATTACTTCCACGCAATTGAAGATTGCCTGCAGACTTTTTTCTTCTTTCCCTTCCAAGTATAAAATTCACTTTTTCTAATAAGGGGGAAAAGACATTTAAAAATCAGACACATGGTATTTCCACCTGGGTGAGAAAATGGGAGGAGGACTGGAAAAATCTAGTTTGGATAGTGATGAGGGTGCAACAAAAGGAAGTGAACAGCATAACACGGTGCTTCAGGAGAGGTTTGTCAGCTCTTATTTTAGAGTGGCTGGATTTGTTGTGTGGATAAAAAGCAGACTTCATTTTCCACTGGGGTAAATTCAACATCTGTTCATCGAGCTCATTTTTTAAAAACAAATTTAAGTGGAATAAAAGAATATCAACTGCCAAAATCTTTGAGATGAAGATATTTATATTCCTCACCGTAGCAGGGAAATAGAGTGTGAGGTTTAAAATACCCTGCTTTCTCCTTTTCATGAGCAAATATGGCACTTTGCCAGCTTAAATGCTCTTAAAATCTTCTCCTTTCCAGAGAAATTGAAACCTGCTTGGCTTTTTTTCCCCTTCTCTAGATGCAAGGCATCAGAAAACATCAAGTATAGCATCAGACAGTAGCTACTGGGAAGCGTAAGCATTTCACTTCATCCTATGCAGCATTTCTCAGGAAGGTCATTTAGAGAAGAAAGATCCCATGGCATAATTTTCCTCCTGGTTTATAAACTGCGCTTTTTTAGCATATGGCTAGGTGTTTATCTGCTTTTGCTTATGTTACAAAAGCAAAGGGGAAATAAGGTAGGGAAGAATACCCAGTAAGTAAGTTGTGTTTTTTGCAAATGTTCCCTACAGTAGATCTTTTTTTTTTTTTTTTTTTCAGCATTTTCTTTTCTGTTCTAAGCATTAACAGCTTGGGAAACAGACATCTGTGGTGTTTGCTGTGTGTCTATAAGCTGTTGGAAGGGTGGAATGAATATTAGTTTGATTATATAGGGTCCTATTTGTGCTTCTAAGTTACCCATTTATTCTAAGGACAGGTTCTAGTGTGCACTAAACACACATTTGCATGATTGAATGTGTTATTGTGCTTCCAAATGCCTCTTTGTGTCTGCAGTTATTCATGACCGCATGATCTAGTGGCTAGAGCAGGAGGCTATGAGGCTGCAGACAATAATTCTTGTAGCAGCTCCACCACTGCTTCATCATATGACATTGGGGGGTAGAGGGGACAGTACTCAGGCAGCTATCTTGCTGTTATACAAAAGCAAGTACTAGCTGCATTTGCTTCGCTGTGGGGAAGAAATACTCTGAATACTTGTACATGTATAAATGTTCACCTATGTTTTGTGGCCTGTACCACGATGTCTTAGTAATAAAAGCAGAAACTCGATGTGTGGTTTTCATGTTGCGTGGCTTGGAGTGAGTTTTTTGAAACAAAGATGTTCTGTGGCTGAAGTACATCAAAGGAGTCATAGCAGCTGCCACTCATGCCCAACCTGATCAAAAGGGAGTGGCCTTTTCAGCATTTTTCTTAAGGATTGTACTGTATTGCAAAGTTTTCCTGGTGGCCAGTGAAAGAGGTTGCAATAACCTACAACATAATGCACTGGGAACACTATGTACTGCCTTCCTGGTTTTCTTTGAGAAATAGAGGGGGATTAATGTAATATTGTCAGGTTGGCCTTTCTCCTCATAAAAGAATGAGACACAGCTGAGAGGCAGTGAAGGTAATACAGGTATGTTGTAAGGATATGCAGGATGCTATAACATTATTGCTGCTTTGGTTAAGTCAGGAGACTCACCTAATGCAATTTCATCATTGTCATTTCGATGGTTGGTTTCGGCCACTAACAGATGAAACAATAGATAGCTGAATCTTGGCTATGGCAGTTCTTCTCATGGTCTTATTCTCCTCCACTGGAAAGTTTCACATACAATGAAGTGGAAAAAAAAGTCTTTTTTTTTTTTTTTTTTTCTTTCCCCCCTTAACTTTGTAATTTCCTGCTCCTTCTTCAGCTTTTGTAATAAAATATCGTAGTGTCAAGACTTGATTAATTCAATGAATTATAGCATAACTGGAGCTGTCAGGAGGTTGCTAGTGTGTTTTGATTGATATTCAATTACTTTGCGTGTAAACACCAATGATTTTAATGTCCTTATTTTCTAAAGTTATTTATGAAACAAATTTCCTGGAGCCCATCAGTGAAAGAGCCACAGTCGCTACTGACGGGTTAGTCATAAACATGGCACAGAGGTGATTAGAATGAAATGTGGTAAAATACTTTAGAATTTGCTTACAAAAGGACATGGGACCAAAAAATTCCTGCTGCAAAGAGTGCCTTTAAATTAGCCACATCAGAGCCTCGCGTTAGATATTGTACAGGATGAAAATGCAGACTGATTGCCGTCTCTTCATCCCTTCAGTCTAGCTATAAGGTATTTGTACACCTAGCTGATCTTACCAGTCAATTTGTATGTGGACTATGGATTTCTTATGCAAAACAGAGCAGATATGAGCCCTTGAGATGACTGTGGACTCCTCACTCACCTTATTGAGCACTTCTCTGAATAGTTCCAACATGAGCAATGATTCCACAATGACCCTTCAAGGATTGAATGCTTTATGTACCCTTAGTGACCAATACTGGCCAAGCAATTCTTCCTCTTCTTGAAAATCCTACCTGAGGGAGAGCCTTACAAATGTCAATTTAGCACTTGAGAATAAAGCTGAATATGGTTAAAGCTGGTAACATATTTTCTAGGATGTCATCAAAATGTCAATTATTAATAAAAAAATAATTAGTTGTTTGACCTTACACACATAGTAAGCAAAAGGATCAAAAATGCATGTGCAGTGTACCCTACAACTCGGAAATGTAAATGCAATATGTTCTGGACTTGTTGCCTTTTCCTTAATGAGATCTGCATACAGCTCTAATGAGATAGGCTATTGCCAGCTCTACGATGAATCAGTGGCAGACGTTGCCTTGTTGTGAAATAATAGATCTATCTGCAACAGGGCTAAAAAGGCTAAGGCATCTCTGGAAGGCAGGATCATCACAAGATGATTTTTGAAAGTCTTTGGCAAAGATGAGTCCACCATATTTTCAAGCAATTCTTAATGTCTCACTGGAATCTGCAGTTTACTCCCCAAGTTAGCCACCACGTTTTTGTTTTTTTGCATAAAAGACTATTGAACACTTTGCTCTGTAAACAGATTCTTTTGCCTTTTTAAAATACTTTATCTTTATACAGCTTTGGTATTAACCCACCAGTGCATTATGTGTATTTGTTTGAATATCCTGGAATTCTTAATTGTCATCATAAACCTTGGAGGGTAGATCTTGGACTTGATTTGGGGGAAAAAAAATGTTGAACAGTTTCATTTTCAAGTAGCTTATATCTTCTTTGTTTAAAGTTGTTTTCCCCAAACAAAGGCCACGTGATACTGAATAGATACAGGATACACTCTGAGGAAGGCAGATATCCAGAAATATCTGCTTTCTTCAGAAGATATCATCTGCCCAATCAGATTGTTTCATTCTATTACCATATTTTATGAATTAAAAAATCTGTATATAAATGTAGAGTTTAATGGAAATTTAACAGCATATGCAATGAAATGCAAATGCTTTCTTAAGTGCAGCATTGCATTCTCAATTTTCCACTCAAGTAATTTAGAAGCCATTAGTTTAAGTGAAAATCTAAGATAAAGCACATCCGTGTGGTTACAATGGCTCCTCTGAAGACTGCACTTGTAATTGTCTGAGAAAGATAAATTCCTAATTGCATTTCATTACATTTTGTTACAGCTGGTGTAAGTATTTTGTAGATACCTGCCTGCCAGATGGGTTTAGGTTATACAAAGGCTATATTTTCACACAGGAGCTATCTCTTCTGTGACTTGATTTGCTAATAATCTCTTACAAATGTTCAAAGTGCAGGTCATCATTTCAGCCCGATTCTGATTTGCAATGAAGCAGTATAGTTTTAAAGCTAGAAGAAATTGAAAACCTTAAGATGGTGTTGCAAATACGTGGAAATATTTGAGAAGGGCAGGCTCTGGCAGTTGGATAAAGACAGAGATGTACACAGTAGGAGCTGCCACATCCTAATAAATCACCCCAACTCTAGGTAGGCTTGTAGATAATTCCATAGCGTTGGAAGAGTAGCTCAATATTGTAAATGTGAGACAAGATCTGCTTGTAAAAAGCAATGGCCCGAAAGGAGCTCACTCACAGTTGGGTAAACTCCCTCCATCTGCAGCTGTACTCGAGGTAACAGGGAGATTAGGAAGACCGTGACGGTACATCAGGCCCCACTGCCAAATGTCACCAGTTGCTGAAGTTTATGCTTGCCCAAATGGTTAGATATTTTAAATACAGGTTAGGCTCTTGCCTTCTGGGATTTTATGAGCAGGTCCATAGCACAAGATGCCTGAGAGCATTCACAACCGCAGCAAAGGTGGTGGAGAAGCTGCATCCTTGCTGCAACCAAACAGCTATAGCTGAGGGGACTGCGGAGGTGGGGAAATCAAAAGAGATTTCTGAAATGTGAATGCCCTGTCTCTAGTGTGCCACAGCTATAGAGGTATTATTGCCTAAAATAGTTTCAATGTGGAAGCTACTCAGAAAGATTAAAAAACGTCTAGCTTAACTCAAACTGTCTGCTTCTAGTTATCCATGTGTAATGTGCAAGAGAAAAGAAACAAATGGAAATAACCAAAAGCCCCTCTTGACAACTGTACTTTCTTTGGAAGATCAGTCACACCCTGATCTCACTGAAACGCAGATGTCTTCAAGGCTCTGTGCTGAAGGCATATGTTTCTTTTCCACACCTTTTACAAATAGGATTTCTGAAAGCAGAAGCACTGAGGATAATCACTAAGAACACAAGGAGGGCAGGCTTGAAATTCACAGTTTTTTTCAGTTGTAGTACCACTTAACCTCTAGATTATCACAGAATATTGGAACTAAAATTCTTGTCCATAATGGTCCTTGACATTATTATATTCCTGTTAAACACAGAATTTGCATACTTGTGCAGATTTTTTTTTTTTGAG
Source organism: Falco peregrinus (assembly GCF_023634155.1). NCBI lineage: Eukaryota > Metazoa > Chordata > Aves > Falconiformes > Falconidae > Falco > Falco peregrinus. Next base: position 29,325,352 of record NC_073729.1, on the reverse strand, counting down.
CATTGATTGTTTTCCTTGTGTTGAGTAGCTCATTAGTGAGGTGTTCTATCCTCTTAAAATGTAAAAGAACACAATAGTAAAGTGTTGATCTGTCAGAAAACTGTAAGGTGTGAAATTTCCAGACTCCTGTTGCCTCTCCAGAAAGTCATTGCTGTGACTGTGTGACATTGACAGGATTTCCTGGCCTGGAAGGCGACTTGTTTGACAAAGCAGAGATTCAGAGCTAGAGCACAGAAATGTTTTAGCAGGATACCTGAATACTTGAGTCTTAGCTGTTAGGAACTATGTTTCTTAAAGCATCAACATAAATCACTAGGCTGGTATAAGCAGGATGGGAAGACCAATTCTATGCAGTTTTATCTGTGTGCACCTTTAGGGGATGTGCAGGAAAATCCTGGTGGTTTTTTTTTCCTTCCTTGCTAAGCAACCTCCAAAAAAAAACTGTTAAGAGGATTTCTTTAAAATTTGATGATTCAGAAACCAAGCAGTCGCCATTTCTTTTGCTCCATCTGCTACATTAATTCTCATCAGATCCACACTGTCTGAAGAGACAGCAGGTGTCAGATCTGAAAGAATAATTTCTGTTTGTGTATTTAGTTGTGTTGCCATCTCCCTTGACATACTTTGCTGGATTATACATCTGAAGGTGCTCCAGAACCAAATTAAGGAGAAACATTTACTCTAGACTCATCTTAAAACATGAGCTTTTAGAAAGTAGATAGGTTATTTTCAGAATTTTGTAAAAGTCTTTTTTTTTTTTTTTTTTTAAATGGGGAGTTACCAGCTCAATTAAATGTCACATCAGCTTTCACAAAGATATTTGCTCTAAACAGAAGATTTTTGGGCTAACATTAAGAGAATGAGCCTTGGCTCATTTCTTTTAAAGCTACAGCTGCAAAAACAGTATGAAAAGTTGAATTTTTATTTTTTCTAAAATTTCACGTCTATCCAAATGAAGTTATGTGCAATGGAAAGATCTTTGATTTCAGTGACTTCTAAGAGGCTAGTTTTTTGCATAGACTAAATCTGTCTACATACAAAGTAGAACAGCATTATAATGTGGAGCATACAGAAGTTTGCCGATGTAAACATGAATCTGTTCCCTTCACGTATCCCTGGGAAACAGCAAGGCTTTTTCTTTTTTTGCTGGAGAAGGTAACAGTGCATGATACTTGATATTTGAAACAATTGTAAGAAAGCAAGTAGTCACACTGATTGTTCAGAGTTGTTTGCTGCATATGGCTACTTATGGAGCTTTGGATTTCCAAAACGTTTGTCTTTGCTAAGTCTGGGACAGAGAGTAGGTATCAAATCTACAGGAATACCTCAGGATGTAATCTGTGTCTCTAGGACATGCTGCTAAAGACAGTCGTGTCTATTATGCTACTATCAAAAATGTCTTGTTGGTAAAGCAAGTGCACTTCTGAGATACCAGGACAATATGGACTGGAAAAACTAAGTGCTTGGGAAGTGAGATGTGAGCTGAAGCCTGTCAGACGTTCAGAAGTTGGGATTCTCTGTAGTTTCATGAATACAGAATTAAAATAAATAGCATTCAATTAAGCTTTATAACAGAACAGGTAACAAGTCTGATTCTTTCTATTTTTAGTTTGTTACTTCTCCCCAAGGAAAGAGATTCCAGGCACTCATGTTTGGTCTTCTGCTTCCCCCCGTAACTCAGCTATTTAATTTAAACTTGGTGGAAGATCAAAGATCTCAATTTCTGTGAATTTTGTGAAAATGCTTAGGTGAAAAACAGCCTGTTAATGCCATTACTGGACAAAAAAAGCAGTATGAACAGGAGCCAAATTTAGAGATTCTATGTTGAATGTTGCTATTATACGTATTCTAACTATGGGACAAATTTCACGCAAGTTCAGGTGTTGCCAGGCTCCAGGCAGATACATAAGAAAGATCCTCTCTGGGGAAGTTTGCCCTTTGTTGCCTAAGAAAGTATGAAATCTAAGTAAAATCTCTCTCTGTTTAGGGAGCTGGTCATGCCCTTTTCCTGCAGGGATTATGTGATGACTTTAACAGGAGTGAGTTTATAATTAATTTGTTAGGAAGTCAATTAACCATGAATGGAAACCAGGTTAGGTGGTTATTCTGGTGGCTGAACAGAAGTTGATGGCTTGAGATTTGCATTTTTGTGCCTAAAATTGTGAAGGTAGGCTGTAGGCTAGATATTTTCCAGTCTGGAAAAAGTGAGATTTGAGGGTTTGATCTGAGGCAGGACTATACAACACAGTGCATTTATCTGAGAGTAACCTAATTGTGCGAGAGTAACCGCTGAGCCGTTCTGAGTGACTAGGTTGCTAATACACAGTTTAACATTGGTTGACTTTATTTTCATCTGCTTGTCATTTGGGTGCAATTCTCTTCCTCTGTCCTCCCTAGCAGGGGTGCACGAATTAGCTGAAGGGGCTGATTCTAAGAATTCTAACTTGAAGAGAACTGTGTGCCCCCAAATTACCCTTTTTAACTCCCTTTCATTATAGATGCAGATGAAGATCTGATCTAAACTCATGAATTAAATGGGAAGGCTCCTACTGACTTCAATAAGCGTTGAATCAGACCCTAAAGGCTGTGAATGAAAATCAGTTAAATAATAGTTTTCCTGTGGCTTTCATTATGCAAATATCTGAACACCTCAAATACCTTCAAGGACTTCTGTGGGGGGAAAACCTATCCAAACCCAAACCCCACCCATGTTTCAGATGTGTAAACTTTTTCTTTTTGTTACGTAGCTCTGTCCATTGACTGTACTGGCATTACTCAAATGGACTTGCTGCAGTGTCTGCAATCCATCTGGGGTTCAAAGTTCTTTAGCCTTTGCTTTCAAGTAATGTTACTCCTCATCCCTTCCATTTGTTTTCCCATTAATCTGTTGTATAAAAAGCTAGTCAAAAATAAAGGTAATGTAATCCAAGTTATCTGATCAGATTATTTGCAAGTAATTATTTGATTTTTATATTTGCGGGACTTCAAACTTTTTCCCTTGGTTAACTACCCTTCCATGTGCAGTGGCTACATTTAACACCAACAGTATATGGAAAACTTAATACATTGTTCTCTGTCCCTTTTGCTGCTTCCATGTCAGTTCATTGGTGATTTATTATTTTTAAAGAGAAAAAAGTAACATATGCAATGATCACTTAATAAAAACACTTTGAAATAGTGATTTAAATGAAGTCTTGACAGGTCATATGCTCATCTGATAGAAATTTATGGAGTCATAGCAAACTCTGTATAGCTTTGCTGATTTATACCTGTCTTAACCTTGAGTTATAAAACAGAGTTTAATTTTGTCTGAAAAGAAATTCTTATGAAATGCCTATCACTGAGGAAAACTATATTGAGTCACAATCTGCACAGTTTATATCTGCTACGTTACACAGCCTTGTACTTTGCTTCTCGAGGAATCCTAAATCCACAAGTCAGTTGGACTTTCTGTTGGTAGACGGGACTAGGCCATGTGGCAGTCGTGGAGAGAGCTGCAGACCCTGGGCATGAGGCAATACATTTGTAATCATCCGTTACCGACTGGCATTAGCCTTTCTTGCCTGGCTTAACTCGGGAGGTAATGGCCCAAATCCACCTGTTGTTATCAGTGTGGATTACACCAATAATATCGATGCCCTGGTAGAGTCCTGGCTATCCATACCATGGTGAAGTTGCTCTGATGCATCAGGTGGGTCAGCATCAGCACCGTACACATGATGGTGCAGATGATATTTCTCCTTCAAGTGTCCAGAGCAGACTTTCAAGGAGAGGGTGCTAGGGCTCAGCTACCTTCAGGTTTTAATAAAATTGAGATAATATTCAAACAGATTAAACAGATAACTTTTCATTGACAATCAGTTGGCTTCTTCAAGACTTGGACAGAAAGTATTCATGGTAAATTTCCAATAAGGGCTTGCAGAGTGTATAGACCTCATGCCAAATTCATGACATTTATTCATATTTGCAAAGAACTTTCCAATTTTGCAAAAGATGCTGTGTAATTAATCATAGCTGTTAGGGGGGAAAAATCATATCTGTTGTCTTTGATCAGAGGGATGGTAAATTCACTAATACTGTAAAGAAAGATTATTAATTTTGTATAGGTGTCTAATACAGTAAGAATAGCAATCTGTTGTGCCATGGTCAGCATCAGCAATTTTGGTCTCAACTTGTTTATTCATTATTCTGTTAGAATTAAAAATGACAGAATGTTTTACTAGTTTCTTCAGGATCTTGAATATAATGCAGCATGGTTTTGATTAGGTAAAATAGGCAGAATACTCTGGACTGTACGTTGCCAATGGCGATACAAGGTTTCTTATAGATCATTACTGATAAAGCTAACCTGATCAGGAACATAGGGGTAAGAAAAAATATTTTGTCTTTTGCCAGTGTAATACATAGAAATTTGCTTGCAGTGTTGTTCGGATGCTGGAGTCATTCAGGCATCCAAATAGGTTTAACTCTAACAGCAATTTTTTCTTTTCACAAAAATTTCTGTTTGCTCCTGTCTGAGGGCTGGATTTTCTGGCCCATATGTGCTCAATATTAGGACAAGGCAGGAACAGAGACAGCCTTAGGCTATGTCTGTTAGCAGTTTGATGCAAGAGGAATGGAGCTATATGGTCAGACACCTGCTGCTGAGGACATGGTGGCCCTACTAGCCACAATGAGTTTTCGATCTGGGCTGGAGTTTGTGAGATAGGAACACGAGCCAGTAGATAGTGTGAGAGCCTCACGTCTGGCGTATGTCTTCTGGTTTAGTTTTATCTGCAAGGAATCTACTTTTGTACTCATATACCTCCTTACAGTGTAATTTGAAGTCAGATGAGCGGGAGCTGATCAGGACACTTACTTCAAAACTGCACTTCTGATCTAAATTAACGCTGTTGTTGATGCACCTGTAAGTTTCCTGACAGTACAAATTTAACGTGTGGCCTGAGCTCCAGCTTCCAATAACTTTTCGAGAATATTATACATTATAAACTTTTTCATTAAATATGACCTGTATAGATAAAATTTTACCAATAAGTGAATAATAAATGTAAAACCAAAAGACTTTTTAATTCATTTTGAAACTATGGATAGCGGCTGTAAGATAACTTTGTCTATGAATCAGGGAAACTTCTGGGGTTTTCTTTTTGATTTTTTTCTGATTTTTTTGCCTAGCAGCGGGTGGGGAAGTGAAAATAGAAGTCTCCCCCTACTTTTGGACAACTCTTTCTTCAGCATCTGCTGGTCCTGCAACTCCAGCTTGAACTTTAAATGCAGCAGCAGATGTACTGTTGCACTGTGGGTGCATTTTCGCTAAATAGCGTACAAGTAATCTCCAGAGTGACCATCATTCCTGACGTTGTACTTTAATGCACTTCAGGATATTAAAGTGCAAAAATAGCTGAAATAAGGGTCACAGGAAAAAATAGTTTATGTAAGTGCTTGCTTCTACAGAAATCTGTTATACTACAGAGATAATAAGCATGTCTGTTTATTTTCAGTAACCTTTTTATTCCTGTTGCCCACCCACCCACGTGTATTTACTGTAATGCCTTAGTAGGTCGTATCATCTTTAGCTACAAAGCTCCTGGGAACAAGGACCTGGTTTCTCTCTTTGTCTGCAAAGCTTTGTGTATTGCTGTGACACTATAAAATAAGAGAAGAGAAATAGAAGTGACTGGGAGACTTGATAGCTTTTGCAGTAGTACAACGAATTAATTGAGGGAAAAATCAAACTGAATGTGAAAATAACTTCTTGTGTGTTCTTGCACTTTAAACAGTTCTTTTCTCAAGGCTTTTTACAATAACATTAACTATTAAAGAAAAAAATGCTGATTTGAGTGACATTAAGGGCTTAAACTATCAAAAGAAGTCAAACTCTGTGTGAATGTATAAAGCTAATCTTGTACAACCTATTGAGATATCTTTTATAAAATGCGTATGCTTAGTGCTTCGTGGTTAAATGGCATCACACTTAAAAAGCACTGGCCTAAAAAGGCTTTGAATTAACCTGTATTTTATAAGCCTCTTCTAAAACTGCCACTTGATCAAATAGGTGTGATTTTATGGGCTACTAAACACTGGGAATTGTCCAAATATATTACCTTGACAAAACAACTGCATCTGAGATGCTTGGACCTAATTCAGTGTGAAACATTTGCTGAACTTGATAACCCAAACATTCAGCTATTTCTTCTAATGATCTGAGTGTGGAGCCAAGAGCTGAGCCAGTGCCCAGTGTGGCAGCTCCAGGACGGCTCTGCTCCATGAAGCAGATCGTGTGTGGGAAATGCCCCTTTTACAAAAGGAGGCACAAAGGCGGCTTTTGAATGTTGTGGCTGCCTCTTGCCTACAACTTTTGGAAACATAAATGAGGATGTTGCTAAACTAATCATAGCCACAATTCCCAGGCCCTGGGGGAAAAATAAATGGAATCAAATAATCAATAAAGTTGATTATTCTTCAAAGTCTTGCTAACCTGTGTAACTATAATGCTGTATCAATATTCTTAGAAGCATAAATAAATGATTTAAAATAATGCTTGCTTGGTGTATAGTTTTCTCTTCATGCTAGGCAAAAATCTTAACCTTTGGATTATTTAAGTGTTTGCTAGTGATGCAACTCTTCTTTTATTCTACCTTCCCCTTCAGAACTGCTCAAAGAAAACTCTTATCCACTGTAGCAATATGTGTGCTGGCCTGAATGCTTCCAGCTTGCAAATGCATAGATTATGTGTTATGAGTTTGCTTGTCTACTACTTGCATACTGGCTGTTGTTACCCTGACACATCATTTTCAGATACTGGAAATCAAAGGATACATGCAGAGGGTATTCTGCATGGCTGGAAGAACAAACAACTCCAGAGAGACAAAGTCCCTCAGAAGGGAGGCGTTGCCAGTGCCTCGAAGAGTCTTAGCCAAATTGTCCTGTAATAGTGTTACACCAGAACAGGGACAAGGTCACTGTACTTACCTGGCTGTTGAATGGCATTGATGCTGTTCAGTGGCATAGTCAGGTCTTGCAGAAATTCTTCCTTTTTTGCTGTGTTCAGTAGAAATGAAATTAGAGTGAAGGTGACCTGTCATGGCAAAATCAGAGGAGAGGGAGAAAGGCGATTGAAGTAATTTATTTTCTGTACTAACTGTATTTTTAGAATTCCTTTGGTTTTCCCAGAACAGTATATAGTTCTTATGCAGAATAAGGATTTCCTTAGAGACTGAATCACCCTGCAGTCTAGAAAGGATGCTCATAATGAAGAGGTTTCTGGCAAGCACACGGCATAGCCATCTGTACTGAGCAGGCATAAATGTTCGAAAACTTTCTAAATTCAAACGTCTACTGTTAGCTCCCGGTTTCCACACAGTGAAACTGTATATTTTTGCCCCTCTGTGCATATATAACACACTGTGAAATGTATGCTTTTCCTCCCTTCTTGCCCCTGAAACGTAGGTTTTTGACACAGGTTGTAACTGGGAGAAGGAAATTCACAGAGATCCTTGGGTGGTGAAGGAAGATTAGTGTGAGCTGCTCCTAGTGTATGGCTTTCTGGGCTGCTGTTGGTCCTTTTGTTTTCCTGGCTACAGAAGGTTTTAGGTGGTTATGGCCATGGTCCTTCTGCCTTTGCTCCTCTCTAAACAATGGTTGGATCAAAGCGAGACAGCAGGTGGTGGAAGACTGGCCAGAAGTGGCTGTTTGTCTTCCCTGCTAAACTTAACAAAGACACCCACCTCTACCCAAAAAAACCTATCAACCACACTCCCCCCAAAAAAGGCCCAGAACAACAACAACAAAACCCCCACAAAAAGCTAATTATTGCACAAAGGGTAGTGAGTTTGGCTAGGAACTTTTTCACATGTAAAATGCGGAGTGTTGACAGTACAATTTGCAATGCTTGAAAGGGAGATCTATTGTGTGCCTTCTGGGATGATGTGTTCTTAGGAAATTATTTCTTCAGCTTTATTTACCCATTTGCTGGGGCAATGTCGATTGGGTTGAGTGGACTAAGGCTGCTTGTTGGGTTGCACATTACTTGAGCAAGCATGCAGGCAACCAGACAACAGTGCAGCAGAAATTCCACAATGCTGTTTTCTAAATCTACTTCTGTTGTATCTTGCTTTTATATATTGCTCTGAAGTGCTTTTTCTCTTTTTCTTTTAAAAAGACTTTTAGAGACTTGAGGGCAAAGTCCTGTAGATTAAAGAATATTGTTTTCAACTTCCCTGCTTGTTTGATGCCCAGGAAATGTGTCCTTCCATTCAAATGCTTAAATTTATGGATGCATGCTACAATGCTATTCCAGAGGGACACATTTACAGTGACTGGCCGTAAAACTGCTGTCTCTGCTTACTTCCAGTGAGCTCTCGCTGTCACTGAAGTCAATGATTTTAAGGCTCATGGATTGTCTTCATTTTGTGAATGGGACCTATTTATGTGAAAATTATCTTGAAACAAATAGTAGTCTTTAAAACAGCAGGGAAATATGGGCTTGGGTTGCTCTCCAAGGAAGTAAAAAACCCCCTGTTTTATCTGTAAAGCCAAAGGACAAATTGGTTTGGAGCAGCGTCATAAACTCAAGGAGTAAACAACCCAGGAAATATATAAATAAATAAAAGAGATCTATGCATTTCTTCAAATACCTGTTAAGGTAGCTGCTATGTTAATGCAGCATCCATTCAGGGTCTGAAGCCAGCTGGCTCATTACCCTCATAGGCTGCCTGAAAGTGAACCATGGGATGTTGGGGCACTCGCTCCGTACACCTGAAAGCCTGGCAGGATTTAGCTGCAGCCCAGGCTCTGCTGTTCCAGCCATCCTGAATGTGAACTTTAATTTTTGACTTCAATACAAGCTAAACAAATTATTACTATTATTCAAAAATTAAGACCAAGTTGTTTGAATCTCGTAAGAGAAATTTTCAGTTGATTCATAAAGCAGTAGAAGGACTCAGCGGGGGGTGGGGTGGGGTGTAACCCAACAGAAACAGTGAGGAAAACTCAGGAAGCTGTTCCTGCCAAGAGAGTGGCAATAAGGCCTTTGGCTGACCCCTACCAGCCCTCAAATTACCTTTCCCCACTTTGCAGTTGACAGTGGTGATACTGGCTGTGCAGCCTTCATTATTCCAAGTCCTTCCTGCAAATTTTCTCCTACCTGGAGCAAAGCTATAATAACAGGAGTGACCTGCTGCCCCGAAATCAAGAACAAGATTTTCAGATCCCTTCACGCTGACCCTTTGTTGCTCTGGTAAGATTTAGTATCAAGCCAGGCCCTGTGGCCCAGCCTTTAGAGCCTCACCAAAATTGTAGCCTTGATAAAAGAAAGTCTGGAAGGAAATTGAGTTACTAGAAACATACTAAAACACCCCCACCAAACAAAAAGTGAGATGTTGAAGATTGCTTTATTAACTTTTTAAAAAAGATCCTGTTCTCACTATATTTTGCCTTTTCACAAATACAAATTATGGGGGAAGTGACCATTTTTAGTCTTGTGCATATTATTTCTGTTGAGCACCTGAGCCATGGCATTTTGGAGTGGGTGTCTTTTAAAGATCACAGAGAATTCCCAACCTCTGAAGGGTAATTCAAAACCACTGCTCCTATTTACTAATGTAAATATGGAAATATGAAATAGACATTTCAATTTATTTTTCTCCCCTTTCCCTGTATTTTCTCTCATCTATCATCTTTAGCCTGATGATGGGAAGTGGGGGAAAAACATGGGTAGCATAACTTCAGAGACCTGCTGGACAATGACAGATCACACTACTAATTTTAAACAGCAGAATTGGATCAGGCTGAGTTAGTTTCCTTGAATTCTACCATAATTTTAGATTATTCTATTCCTTCCATAAAATACATAACTAACAGTATCAATTGCTGTTATTTAATTTCATATTTTCTTCTTATATTCTATTTAAATTGAAAGTCCCTCCATTAAACTAATTTCTGCTTGAAAAACCCAACAAAAAATGTCAGAGTACAGTCCCACTCCTCCTGGATCCTCCAGTTCAGAGAATCAGTTATGCATTAGAAGTGGGAATAGAAGGCATGTAACAGACCTTTAATGTTAGAAGAATCATTGCTCTGTCAGTTCAAATGGCTGGATTTAATTACAACTGCCTGCTTTTTGTTAAATAAACTGATGACTTTTTCTAAAATGAAATTCATCTTGTTGATAAACCATCTCAAGATTTTTTTTCCATTTGCTTAATTTTACTGCTCTCAAATTTATTTTTATAGACAGTAGAGACTATAAAATACTTAACGCATGAGTGAGAGATCTGGATGTTTATAGAATATTTATTAGGTGACATTAGAAGATATTGTTTGTTAGTGTCTGTCTTCAGTCGCAGCCAAAAAAATGTTCTGTTCCTCTAAGGGGAAGAATATGCATTGACAGTCTTGCTTTTGTGAGCCTTTAGGAGAACAAAGGTGTACAGCAAGATAAAACCCACCATGTGAAATCCCACAGTTGGGGCTGGGGGTCCTTTGAGGTACATCTATCCATGCCATCATGAACCTGAATATTCCTAGGATCCTTTTTTTTTTTTTTTTTTTAAGTCCCTTTAGTATCTTTTTGGTGAAGATTACTCTATGCCTTTGGGAATTATAAAACTTTTTTTAATAAATCTGGAAGTGGAGAACTTTTCTTCTGTTGAGGTATTTATCCCCAAGGCCAGTTGCTTCTTCCAGTTCTCATATCTGATTCATAATTTAAATATTAGGCTATTGCTATTTATTTTAATGTTTAATTATAGCTCTTAAATGTAAAAAGGATACTCTTACCAACTTTAAGAACTGAACCATCTCTGTTTGCTGGATAACTTGAGGTTCCTACTTGTTGGATATTGCAGAAAAAATGTGATTTAAAATAAAAGCACGAAACCTTTTTCTGTTTAGATGAGTTTTTGTTGTTAGAACACTTTGATATTGTTCAGGTTCCTGCTAGTGGCCTTCCTGAGAACAACCAGCATGAAAGACAATAGAGACAGTTGACAGGTGCATACCTTACTGATAATAAAATGATTTTCTAGCACTTTGAATAAGACTGCTTATCACAGATTTTTCAAATAAACCACTGCTTCGGGAGAACTTTTCCCTGGGCTGTGCTTGATAGATACTGACTGCTGATTTAGCCAACAACAGAATACTTTTCTTGAAGTATACCATATCTTTCAGATCAATCATTTTTCAACTATGGTGTTAAAATCTTATGCTAAGTAATAGGATTATGTATAATATTACTATAAAATGTTTTAATCAATGAGAATTGGTCTGAAAGCATTCAATCACAACTGTGAACATAGTGTTTGTAGTAGGTATTTAAACTGTAAGGAATGCTTCGCAATCTCAAGATAATTTCATTGGAGATAATTCCCAGGTATGATGCATCAGACAGTTCGCTGTAGAAATGAAAGAAAACAAAACCCAAGGAATCAGAAGCTCCTCTGTGAATTACACATAGTGATTATGCAGTTGGACCAGTTGATCACTGTAGGCCACTTGAAGTGAAACTATTCTATTCTATTGCTAATGTAACTTTATAATTTCAGATTTAACAACTTCTGTTTCCTGTTTTTAATCAAATTTTGTGTATTGCTGTGGAATAGAAAAAGCAGTTTCTTTTGCATTGCCTGAAAATGTTCTAAAGTTCTCTTTCCACTTCTTCCCCAATGACTTGACGGCATTTTAGAAGACTGATTTTAAAATAGAGGAATAACTGGTTTCTGGTTTAGATCATTTGCAAAGTTAAGGCATGTCTCTTTAATTACCTGAATACTGTAATTTATTTATTGGCTTAAAGCTATAGGAAGGAAGCAATCTTGTCCATGGTCCTGTTAAATGCAAATGGTCAGGTTAATATCGGGATGAGAGAGTGAGGGGTGCATCTACTAGGGGTGCGCTTTTATATAGCTTTTAAAACTATTTACTCCTATCCATATATTAAGTACGGTAAAAGGTCAGACTATGGACTGATTGGAGCACAGGGTGACTTACAGTAAAATGCATAATTTCGTAAGGGATGCTAGGAGCCTGTGCCTTTCTAATAATAGGGCAATGTCAGCTATCAGAATTATCCCTGGGTATCATAGGAAAGGCTAAAATAATATGTAATTTCTTTTTTCTTATTTGTATTTGGTTTTAAGGACCTAAGAGCCCACAATTTTTATTGAGTATTGTTGTAACAACTAAGATCCTGTATTATACTTACAATTAAAAAAAGAGATGTTGGAAAACAGTAATAACTGGCTGTTGTAAACCACCCTATTGCCACAGGACGGACTAGATAACAGAGGTTATCTGTTGCTGTGGCTTTTTGGATGGGAGTTACTTTCTCAGCAAATTAATCTGGTATGTCAAATACTCAGCATTTTATCTGTCACATTTCATTGCCCGCTTCAGCCGTGCTGTTGCACTGCGTGTGCGTGCTCACAGCATCGAGCTGCTGTATCCTGAGCTGTTGATCATAATCCTATGCCAGGATTATGAATTTAGATGTGCCTATAAGAAATGGAGAGAATGGAAAAGTTGTATGTGTATTTAAAAAAAACATCATTGTTGATCCTGGAGTGTTTGTGACTGTTATTGTGTCCTGAATTTTTCTTCTTTTAAAGGGCAGAAAAAACAAAAATGGCATTTTGTCTGGGTTGCCCTCTCTCTTTTTTTTTTTTTTAAATGCTATTTAACAGCTGTTTTTCTTACTAGTGCAGTAAAACTCTCTATACGTGTTGCTGTTAGTCTTGTCCTCTCTTCAGATTATCTGTGTCCTGTGATTGTGCTTCACCACCACTTGGCTGCCTTCTAACGCTCTCCTTGCCAAAGCTATTCTGCAGCTTTTTTCATAAAGGTTACCAGAATTGGCACATGGAACCTGTAAAACAGTTTAAGGGAGAGTTTCTGATAAAAAGACAACATTCTTCGACATGTATATTTTTAAAATTACATACTTCTGAAAGCAGTTTTTAAACTTCAGTCTTAAAGAGCATATAGTGTGTTTTATGTCCCCACTCTAACCCACTGGAGCAATGTTTTGAATTACGGCACTATGTAATAAAATTACTGAGCCACTTTCAGCCATTGTTCGCAAGCTTTTTTTTGTAAAACTTGTCTCTTCTAATATTAAATATAATATTTCTCTGAGATTTTATTTCGCATGGAGGCATGATGTATCTTTTGTGAAGTCAGGTACTGAATTCTTGTAGGGAGAGAACAGGTTGCTCCACTGGGGTGGAGCAGCAAGCAGTGGAAGAAGTGGTTGACACAAGTCCTACCAGGATCTTAGGGATGGTTTCAGGACAGCGTGTGTGGTGTGTAACAAAGGAGGCCTTGTCACCCTGCACCAAAGAATGTCTTTAGAATGGCTCAGGATGGGATGTGCCAATGCTAAGAAAAAGAAAGGCAGCCTGTAACCTCCATACAGGGCTGTTACTAAATCAAGACTTACTAAAGTAGTTATTGGTGGCAAAGAGAAATATATCCATTCTCCCAAACATTCAGCACTAGCTGATAGCAGTAGCGGGGAAGGTTTACGCACTGAACCTAAAAGAGCTGCCAAGCTGCTTTTGATACATAACCACCAGAATAAGTTTCTAAAATAAACACCCGCTGAAGTAGTTAAAAGATCATAAGGAAATGTACAAAAGAGATAGGAATAGATGGCCAGAGGGGTGGGAGCGTGGTGAGCAAAAGAACTGCTGAGGAAAACTGAATGAATTTTGAGTGACTCAAGATGACAGCTGTACGGGTTTCAGACGTGCTGGCTCTCATAATCTGTTTTTCTACACGACATATCTTGCTCTGTGTTGGCTATGATGACTTCACCCTGTTCATAGTGAAGATTAGTTCTCAGGTTAAACTTTTATATTATTGCTAAAATATACCTAATAACTAAGAAATCCAGCATTTTCTAGGAAGCTTTACTTAAATATTAATTCTTGGTAGTTTTTTCTCCATAATGAGTGTCCTGTAGCTACAAGATGCTTACATAGATTTGTTAACCAGTGCTAGATAAATTAGTCAGTTTGGTTTATCACACGAAGATTCTCTCCTTATGTGACTTTCTGTTTACTGGCATCTAAGATTTAATCTGAATTCATAAGTGAACTGCTGTTAATCTTTGAGAATGATGAGGAAAAATTCATTTAGAATACTGAAAAATTTTGTCTAGCAGAGAGCAAAGGTAAAAATTCCAACCTTCCATCTTAAAAGTGAAGGAAATGAGCTTTTACAGAAGGAAAAACTTTTCACCTGGTGAGAAACTGTGATAGATTCATCTCCAGCTTAGATGTTCGAATCTGGTCTCTGCCACTAAAATACATGTAGCCGATTTGGCAGGCATCAAAGAACATATTATAGAAGCATCTTCACAAATGCAAGTCACTTACTGTCTCAGTAGGTCTAAAAAGTACATTAATTTCAATTATATTCTTGTTCCTATTGACAATATTCAGAATGAGATTAAAATACACTAATGTGATTTCATGGGGAAGCATTCACTTGCTTGTAGATTTTTTTTTTTTTTTAAATAGATAAACAAGAATTTATAGTGCTGTCAATCTGTCACTTTTAATAGCATGTTATTAATTTATGAATTTAAAATTAAATCTCAAACAATAAAGCTAAAATGGAATATGGATACTGCGATTAAGGTGTTTATTATTAAACAAAATTATGTGCATATTTATGGGGGGAATTAAAGAATTTCAATTAGGTAGTACATATAAACTTTTAAAAAACTTCTTAGTTAAACCTTGGTATTAGTTTAGTAACGATTGTGCTGTCTAACCAGAAGAAAATAATTTTTAAAACCAGGCTGACAAAATTATTCCAAATAAGACATTTCAGGATACTTTGTTTAACCAAGAGGAAGAGGTTTAGGTAACTTTCAAGTGCCTTGCACAGAGTCTGGTATATTTTTTATTACTCAGCAAAGTGGCATAAAGTTGTTAAAACCAGAAAAGTAAGGTGTATGATTCAAGAATACCCAGTCTATGGTTTAACCTTGCTCATGCCAAAGATAAAAGGCATTTCTTATATATTACACAGCAAGCTGCTTCAGTTTAGGTTACATTAGGTAACTGGAAAGCCAGCCAGAGCACATGCCGTATTAAATGACTGTTCGTGTGGCAGTTTTTATGGAAGATGTTTAGCACATTTGTCATGTTGAGGCTTACCTGTGCAAATTATTAGTCGGTATTCTCTGCAGTTTTTAGGGATGTTTTGTTAATGAGCTCAACTCATCCCAGATGATTGTAGAATAATCTGGCAAATGGTGTAGCCCATGGGATATTAGTGACTTCTTACGGCCTTACTTGTAGCTGACACAGAAGTTATGTTTCCATTTACTGGCTAGGAGCCGAACGTTAATGTGGAAATGTGTGATGTCAGGAAAGATCATCTATGTATGTCCTTGATGGTAAAATGGTTATGTCACCTCTCAGTTGGAAGAAGTTGGTCCTCAGCTAATTTTTCTAGGGATTCCTGTTGATTTCCATCGGCAGTTCTCAAGTCCTGTTACAAACCCCATGTTCTTGTACTTCTCGCTTTCCCCGTGGTGGCAGGTTTGATTGTGTACAAAACTACTGTTAACATTCATGAATTACCTTTTGCATTTGAAAGGTGTTTTTTTTTTCTCTGTCTTAAGTTGTAGGAATCATTTGGAGAGCGATATGAATCATAATCCTCTTGGAGACCTGAAAACATTAATTGGGTTTTGATTGCAGCAATATAATGTGTAATAAATACAGTTTCAGAAAGCCTTTCAGAAAGCCTGTGGGTCCCCTGTAAGACTGTTTCAATAGTTGTGTCTGCAAATTGTAAATAGTTACATGACCCTGAAAATCCAACCCTGCAAGATTTTGCAAGCTTTGAAGTTGAGAAGAGAGAAAGTGCTTTCACTGGTGGTGGTATTTCCATAAACAGGTACTTGTATGTATCTGTCCTAGTAAATCGGGGGGGAAAAATAAAGTAGAAAAAAATACTTAACATATGAAATTTTAAGGAGGATTTCTCTTAAATTAGAGATGTGCATAAGCAAAGCAGAAAATAAATGTAAGATTTATTAGATATGTTAATATCTAATAGGATATTCAATTACATAAATCCTCAATAATGAGAATCATGTCAATGTGAAATTTTACATTATATGCAGCTGTATAAGCATTTTTAAACACAAGCATGTGGGGTTTAGTTTGATTCTCATTTGCTATGATAGAGGAACAATGCAAGGAAAGTCACAATTGTATATTAAGTCTACATATGTGCCGGGTCCTGCACATGGGTTGGGGCAATCCCAAACGCAAATAAAGACTGGGTGGAGAACAGATTGAGAGAAGCCCTGAGGGGGAGGACTTGGGGGTGTTGGTTGACAAGAAGCTCAACATGAACCAGCAATGTACACTTGCAGCCCAGAAAGCCAACCATATCCTGGGCCACATCAAAAGAAGCATGGCCAGCAGGTTGAGGGAGGTGAACTCCCCCTCTGCTTTGCTCTTGTGAGACCCCACCTGCAGTGCTGTGTCCAGCTCTGGGGGCCCCAGCCTAAGAAGGACATGGACATGTTGGAGCAAGAACAGAGGAGGCCACAAAGATGATCAGAGGGCTGGAGCACCTCTCCTATGAAGACAGGCTGAGAGGGGGTTGCTCAGCCTGGAGAAGGCTCCAGGGAGACCTTGTTCGCCTTCCAGTACCTAAAGGGGACTACAAGAAAGCTGGAGAAATGTTTTACAAGGGTGTGTACTGGTAGGACAAGGGTTAATGGTTTTAAACTGAAAGAGTGTGGATTTAGGAAGAAATTCTTTACTGTGAGGGTTGTCGGGCACTGGAACAGGCTGCCCAGAGCAGCTGTGGATGCCCCATCCCTGGAGGTGTTCAGGGCCAGGCTGGATGGAGCTTGGAGAAACCTAGTGGGGGTTGAAACTAGATGACTTTTAGGGTCCCTTCCAACCCAACCCTTTCTATGATTCTGTGATTTTAAGGAAAATTACTCTTCAAGGAAGAGGGAGAAGAGAGGAGAGGACAACACAGTACATGATAAATAAGCTACAAATTTATGAAAGAAAATGCAATGTCCCTCTTGATGAGCTTTATATTGTGCATGACAACGACTTGCAGAGGCAGCAGTGATGGCGAATAAAGGAGGGGAATGGAGCATTGTAACTTGGAACGATGTGAATATGCTGAGGGAGAAAACTGGATGGGACTGAAACACCAAAGCAATGTTGAGGTGGAAATAGGTGCCAGGAGTGGGTCAGGAACAGTGCTTTCTGCACAGTAGAGAGAGCTGCTCCTGATTTGTTGCTTCTGTAATCTTCAATAACATCACTGTACAGTCAATGTATCTGGGCTGCACAGAGTCTCAGCATCATGAAATGGTGCAAAATGGTCCCACATGGTGCACCCCAGAGCTATCCTTAACATTTTATAACTTGAGTTTTGCAGTAATTAAATATTAAAAACTAGCCATTATGGCTTCCTATAAGAACAGAGAAGATCAAAATGTCGCTTGTGTCCTAAATCACTTCATGAGGCATTTGTTAACATGAAATGCTGAGATGATCATAGGCAGAGCTACAGGGGTCATTATATTAGTTCACAGGTGGGAAATAGACCTTAAAATAAAGACAGCCACATTCACAAAAAAAACTATGGCAAAGCCAGTAATTAAACTTGAGTCTTTATAGACCTGTGATGGCCTGTGTTGCTATTGGCTTTCAAAGAAAGCAATAAAATAGTTTATAAAAATGAGCTACTCTAGGTAAGAAGCTTCTTTAGTAGAATTAGGATATAAAGTCAGACTTTTCCTGTTTGCTTCGGCTTCAAATTTTGCATAGGTGTCTATTACTTATTCTTTTCATTGAATCTACAGTTGCAATATCTTTAAGATCATATCGTCAGAGTATGACCTTCATTTGGGAAGGGGAACCTTAAAAGTTTAATGTTAAATTGAAATGTTGCATTCAGTAGAATATATTTTTTGATACTCAAAACCTGTATGTCTCATAAATTTAGTTGAGCCACACTGTAAACAGAGGAAAATAACAGTTTTCCACATGTTCTATAACATGTTCAGGTAAATAGACTGTAAAGTTGTATGTAGAAATAACAGATTAAAAAAACAAGTTGTTTTAGTAAATGGAAAGTCTTATCTGACTAAACACGTGATATATAGTGCCAAAATGGATGAAAGGGTTCTTTATAAATCCTTAAATGACAGTGGAAAAAAATGACAGATTTGTAATATCTTGCAACATTCTTTTCATCTTTTAGTATACTCTGAGAAACAATATAATCTATGCCTGCAAACCACAGAGTAATTTACTTATTGTCAGTTAAGGTCATAACAAAAATCTACTTTAACCATTCATAAATCTAATTCCCCGCACTCCCTCCCCGCACTCCCTCCCCCCCCTTGTAGTTGTGTTTTCAAGGTAAGCACTAACTGGTACGGAGAGCAGAAGCACAACCTGAAGAAAAATATCCTTATGCTGGTCTGTGTAGCTAATATAAAATGAATACATGTCCTACAATATATGTTTTAAGTGCTGAGTGTAACTTGCAGTAAACTGGCCACCAGTATTTAAATGCCAGGTATGTTGGTCTATATACACACACATATATTAAAAATACTATTTTTTTGTACCAAAATCTTGACAGTTTTCAACTGTGTCCTGTTTAAAATGACTTTTGGTATTGTTACTGGCAAGCTGGAATGCACTGATTTAAATAATTTTTCTATCAGTCTGCCTTGGGTAATGTTTGTTTTCAATGCCTAGCTGTGCCCTCTTTCATTTGCATTTAAAATGAAATTATTATGCATAGTTAACTGGTAAAACTTGAGCATTTGAATGGATTAAAAAAATTAATGACAAATTAGATTTTAAATCACAGGGAATTTTGGCTTCCAATCCTATCAATTCCACATATGTAGTTTATTATATTTCTGGAGACAAATGCATTTAACATGCTGACAAGTTCAATTTCCTCACAGCTTTATTACACAAATTACTTATTACAAGGAAAATGACACAATTACAATGTCAAATGCCTACTGCTCTAAACTATGAGCATGTCTTTTGAGCAAAGCCATGAGGGAATTAGTCGAAAAATCCATTGGTTTGGTTTTGATGCTGGCACCAGCAATACTATAGCTACTTTTTTCCCTGCCCCAGTTTGCTTCGCTACCCCCATCATTCAGTGCAATCACTCTTGCCCCAGTTGCTTGTTTAGAATTTGTGACAGTTGTATTCTAAAATACGTAAGCTGTTTCTGGGTTTTTCTTTGCCCATCGATACCTTTCAGAAATTTGCCTTAATAACCATCTGTCAAATATAACAAGCAAAAATTCACTAAGGTATGCCATGGTTGCATGAAGTATATATTGTCATATACAGTTGATGTGACTAGCTTTTTTTTTTTTTTTTTTTTTGAGGATAAATATCTCAATTTTGTCTAATGCAGCCTGAATGGTGTATTAGCTTTGGAATGACCATTTGCCGGAGTTGTTAGTGTTTGTTGTGTTGCTGTAAATTGACTTTCAACTCTAGTGAGAATTCAGATTTATTTTGAAAGCTGTATTTATCTGTGATTAATTTTATAATGAGAGAATCAGGTATTGGGCAGTTTTGGCCTGTGTATAGCCTACTCAGACTGGTAGGGCTGAAAGTCTTGCCAGGTGCTTTTCATTAGCAGAAGTTTTTGGACTTAATTGTTGTGTTGCTATTCTAATATGACAGACCGAACAACACTTACCTAAAATGTGTAGAAGCAAAAATTAACACTTGCACAATTTTAGTGAGAGCTATAAATTTCTTAAAAAATGTGATGTGGATTTCTTTCCTTATTTCTTGTCATTTACATATCCCTATGGATAGCTGTTGGTTAATCAGTGTGCTCTCTTCTGAAGGGTATAAGTCTCATGTAACGACGTTTCAGTTAAAATGGAAACTGTGTTCCAACCAGGATTTATTGAGTTCTATGCAAAGCTGTCCATGGACAAACCATTCTTCCCCGACCACTGCCAAACAGAATCTGATTTAAGGAAGCATAGAAATGAAGATTGATGGCAAATCAACAGTAATGGATTTATTTTTAAAAAAGTTTAGAGCCAGGAAGGAGAAAGAAATACCAGTATTGGGTTTGTTTCAAGGGAATGGTGGGGCTGAGCATGCTACAGCCGGGTTACGTGCTGGTGAAAACAGCTGAGAGTGGAAAGCCAGGATGAGCAGGTCAGTTCTGCACAGCGGGTCAGTCTTAGATCTGGACTTATGTATTCCTGAGTTTTACCATGGTACCTCAACTCTTGTGAAGGTTGCCTTTTGGTGGTGTAGCCAATGCACTCTCTTTTTTATTGGGGAAAAAAGAACCATATAAGATCAAAGAAAGAAAGGGAAAAAAAAAGTTTATGCTGTAGTCTTCCACATCTGTAATGATTTTGTACTGTTTAAGTACTTTCTGTAGTAAAAATACTGAACTCTTGGTAGTTAAAGGTCAGATTTATGCAGCAACTGCACTCAGACACAAGAATAAATATGCATCATGAGCCAAAATAACCTGATTTACTTTTGAAATATTATTGGGGCAGTTAATCTGTTTAAACATGAGAAAGACCACGTGGACTAAGCTGTTCAGTTTGCAGCGCACAAACAACACAGCTTATTTCACTGTACAGGTTTTAACTTTGATGCTCCTGCTGACGTACACTGCTGCTTTGCATTACTTCAGAGTCAGATCTACACAGGCAAGCAGTGTTTTATTTGAGTCCAGAGAAAATCCTGGCCTTCCAGTGCGACTGTATGCAATCAGTCAAACCAATTCTCTTTCAACTAATGGAATTTTTAAAGAAAAGATTTCAGTTTAGCTTTCCTTTTCTTACCCCAAGTCATGATTAAATTGTGTATTATCTTAAACAGGAATTCTTCCCAATACAATTGATGGGATTTTGATGATGAGTCAAACATATGGTTTAAAGAAAAACAAAAAAACCCACCCTTACACAAACCATCCTACCATGCAAAAATTAATCCTTAGGCATGTCAAATTCAGTGAGGTGGCAAGCAGAAAAGTGCCTTTATTGTCACTGAATTAATTGTCTATCACTATACAAAACAAATTTGAAAGTGATAAATGTCAAACTGAGTAACAGTGTATGTAAAGGATTTTTCTTTATTTCTTATTCTGTTAATAATTGGACTGAATTAAAATTCACTGAGTATTCACAAGGTAATAAGCAGCACTGAGTTATGATGTCCATTTCAGGACTACCCATGAAGCTTCATGAGAAAGGCAGAGGACAAGGAATCCTTCCAGCTCTTGCAAAGCAGGATCAACAATCCCTCAGTTGTTTCTCTTTAACCTACTCCTTGTTAGGAGTGACCCCACACAGATGCTTTAGACACTCTATTCCATTGGTTCACTAGTCTTAAAATTAGAAATTAGTTTCATAATATCTAGCCTAATTTTCTTTTGCTGCCATTTAAATTCCTTCCCCTAGACGAACTGAATGTGATGAAACAGACGATTCCCTTCCTTTTCCATGGACTTTTATGTGTTTAGAAAAAAAACATACCAGTTATCACTGTACTTTTAGCCTTTCCAGTTCACCAGCCTAAGCATGCTGAGTCTTCCATAACGTGTTATGTTCCTGCTCGCTGCTCTCTTGTGGACTCCCGAGTTGTTTCTCATCTGTCCTGAAGCACAGACTCTGAAGCTGGATGCTGTCTGCCGGCTGAGACCATGTAGCTGCGCAGGGGAAGGTTTGCTTCCCATCTCTAATAAGCACCCACACAAGGGGGTCTGAAAACAACAGCCAGATGAGTTCACATGAAATGGTTTCTCCCCATTTTTGCCAGGCAGTTAATTAAATCAGATGCTGATTCCAGGGGGCGTTCAAACAGGTTGTAATTTTCAATAAAAATAGCAACTAAAAACATGCCTAGAGTTTATTTTCCACCAGGCACTGTTTGCATGTCAGTCCTTCTAGCGAGCACCTAAAATACTCATAAAAACAGCTTTTAGACTAAGTAAATGATTGAAAGGACCCTAGTGATGGACAATTTTAGTCATTTTACCAAAATGCTCTGAACTTTAAGAGATTAGTGCTAACCTGTGCGCAGCATAACATATAATGCAAGGCAGTGAAGGACTGATGATGGTTGCTTACCGATCAGGAGCAAATTTAAACAGCTTCCTTCAAATCATCTTTGCTTATTGTCTGAATCTCTTGATGTTGTAGATTTACATTATCTCTGTTGAGGTCAGGAGTGGCAGTGGAAAATGGACTTTCATTTCTTCATTGTCTGATTTTGCATAAAAGCACAGCTTAATGCAGATCAATCTATCCAAATTAATGTTCTGCTTCAAAGACCTTTAAAAAGTCTTAATTTTGAGAATCTGCTGAGAAGTCACTCTGTACAAGTCAGACCTGTTGAGTACTTGAGGGTGGGCACTGAGCACCTGAAACACTTCATGGAACTCTATTTGAAGTATTTGAATGTGGATATTATTAAGGCAGTAAAACAAATGTTCAACCTGTTAAAGCACTTTCTGCCCCTCTGTACCTTACATATATACACACTACTTCAATATAAACTCAGAGGCATAAAATGAATTTGTAAGGAAATGGTTTGTTTTTTCCTTTAAGTCATGAGAATATCGACATGAGAGATAGAATTCCAGGATGGCTATTATGGATATGAGCATTCAAAAGAAGGGGGGTGGGGGTGGGGGTGGTGTGTGTGGGCAAGGGAATATTCAGAAGAATAAGATTTGCTGTCATTACCTATTCTATGTGAATCTGTTCTACAAGAGCAATGAAGCAATCACAACTCAGTGGCTGTTGCTGAAGAAGAATTTATTTTTTTTTTTTTCTGGGAAGAATCTATATATTTTTCCCTCTGACACACAAGATTCTGCTCTTTGTTCTCCTAGGGAAAAAAATATTGACAAAGTTACTAAAAGTTTTACTTTACTGGGAATTTCTGGTTTGAGTCCAGCCTTCCCAGGCT